>NC_134577.1:109607906-109912489 GCF_050947875.1 Dermacentor variabilis | reverse complement strand
ATCGCTTCGTGGTAAAGAGTAAACGTTCTTTTGATTGATTCAGTAGAGGTGGCGGTAATCAATGCAGAAACGCCACCAGCCATCTTTCTTTTTGACGAGCACGACCAGCAACGCCCAAGGATTCGATGGCGGCTCAACAATACCTCTGGCGAGCATCTTGTTTACTTCCTGCTGAATAACTTGCCACTTTGCCGTGGACACGCGATATGGTCAGCTGTGAATGGGAACGGAATCACCAGTGGTTGTCTGATGCTCAACAAGGGACGTCTGACCAAGTGGTATATTGTCAGTGTCAAATATGTCGCGGTAGGAAAGGAAACGGCGATATAGGGCGGCTGCTCGGTCAGGTGCGAGGTCCGTAGCAACCATGGTACGTAATGGACCGTCAAGGTTCAAGGCATCATCATCATCAGCAGGATGGTTACGACCACTGCAAGGTAAAGGCCTCTCCCATACTTCTCCAACTACACCGGTCATGTACTAATTGTGGCCATCTTTTCCCTGAAAACTTGTTAATATCATCTGCCCACCTTACTTTCTGCCGCCCCTGCTATGCCTCCCTTCCCTTGGAATCCTGTCCGTAACCCTTAATGTCCATCGGTTATCTTTCCTCCTCATTACATGTCCTGCCCGTGCCCAATTCTTTCTTTTATTCCAACTAAGATATCATTAACTCGCGTTTGTTCCCTCACCCAATCTGCTCTTTTCTTATCCCTTAATGTCACAGCTATAATTTGTCTTACCATTGCTTGTTGCGTCGTCCTAAACTTAAGTAGAACCCTATTCGTAAGCCTCCAGATTTCTGCCCCGTACGTGAGTACAGGTAAGACACAGCTGTTATATACTTTTCTCTTGAGGGATAATGGCAACCTCCTGATCATGATCTGAGAAAGCCTGCCAAACGCATCTCAGCCCATTCTTATTCTTCTAAATATTTCGGTCTCATGATCCGGGTACGCGGTCACTACCTGTCCTAAGTAGATGTATTCCCTTACCACTTCCAGTGCCTCGCTACCTATCGTAAACTGCTCTTCTCTTCCGAGACTGTTAAAGAATACTTTAATTTTCTGCAGAATAATTTTTATACCCACCCTTCTGCATTCCCACTCCAGGTCAGTGATCATGCATTCCACTTGGTCCCCTGAGTTACTAAGCAAGGCAATATTATCAGCAAATCGCCAGTTAGTAATGAATTTTTAATACGTGCTCGTCACTTTGACGGGGTGAGTTTTCGCGGTTTTGTTACGTCGCGCGACAGGCAAGTGAAATGGCTGAAGCCCGAATAATGTTGACCAATCGTCAAGGGCTAATGGCGAAAAGGAGGGAAAGAAAAGTAACTATTTTTTCTTTCGCTTGGCACAATGATTTCATACTCAGTCTGTTCACGTCATATCAGATATTTGTGGCGTCGCTTTACAGACAGGTGCAATGGGAGTGGTCAAAGAAGTTTTTGACGGATCACGGAGGGGTGGTTGCAGAATTGAAATAGAAAGGTTTGGAAAAGTTTTACGTTGTAGCGCTATAGATGTTAACCTAAACGGCCACAAAGAGCACAGTCATTGCTTGCACGAGCGCAAGGTAAACGCACAAAGAAAAGTAATGAAGCAGATCGCACGCATTGTTGGGTCGATGTGATGCGAATTGTTTCAGTGGTAGCTGGCTACATTGCATTGTTTGAAATAATACGAAGTGTTACCAAGTGAAAAAAAGCGTGTTTCTGCAGGACGAACAGGTATGTGGTTTACGCGTGCTTGTCTGCGACGACTGCAGGCGCAAAAATACCACAGCGATCGTGCGAAGCTGATCGCATAATTTCTGCTCCGGCCGTTCGGTTCGAGCTATTGACATGCCGACTGTTTGGTTCGACGTAGGTACAGGACACGGCAAAACCAACAGAAACGCGGATTTGAAGCTATTATTGACAACGCGTTTTACAATATATTGTACGTATAGCTATGCTGTGTAGCGTATGTAACAATGATTAATGCATTTGGACTACTGCAGTGAAACTATCAAACTTGTTTGCGCCGGCCACACCATAAAGGTGGTGCAGTGTCGCACATTTTCTACGAACCGTTAGGTGCAATAAATAAAGTACTTCCGTGCGCGTTGAGGCGCGTCCCAGAGCTCGAAGTTTCACGAGGAAACGCCCAGAGAAACTGGCACGTGAGGCACGCGCAAAACGTTCCAACAAGCTCCTTGGTTTTTGCACGAGAGATGTATGCATACGTTCCTGTTGTAGTTTAATTAGACTGTAAAAAGAGACAAAATTTGGGAGGGCGCTTCAGCTTCTCCTTTAAGGGTAGAATGTGACAGCATACCAAGATCGCTGACTGCTTCTCACGCTTCCCGGCATGGCAACCTATGTAAGTACAATGTTTTCTAACATGTTTTATGACGCTGCGAGGAGCCGAGGGGGCCGAGCCACTCCTACAAACGCAGACGGCAAGCGGCAGCTGAAAAGTGGATGTGTGTGTGAGTATCCGCGAAACAAAATTCCCTTTTCTTGTACCATCAAATTGCCGTCCGACGCTATAATGTTTGTACATTGTCTGCGAGTTCTACTTTACCAATATTCTAACGGATTTGAGTTTGAGAAATTCAATGAGTTCACAAACTCTCTGCAGCACGCGAAGGGCCTGTGTGGTTCTGCCTACGTGGTTCGGGATGATTCTCTCAGCCGCGGACGCCGGTTCGAACGCCGGATCTTCTGCGACACGGGGCCCGGATAGCTGTCGCGTTGAAAGCGATCGTTACGTAGTGGCTGTAGAATTGCCCTGCAGTGCTAGATGACGCAAGTCTATTCTGCTGTCACCCATGCATTTTTGTTTATTAGATGGTGCCCCAAATGGGGCGCCACGTGGAATAATACTGTTACATTTAGCTGATGCTCAACGCTATTGACAATTTATTTTCCGTGGAGCTAACGGAGGCCAAAATGGCGACGCTATCAGACGGGCACACACGTCGTCTTCTTCCTCCTCAGTGCAGCCACACTGTGGCGGCTGTTCCGTATCATCGTCCCCGGCAGTAGAAGCACCGTACCGGTGCTTATTCTACACATCCACGGTGAAAGGTGCGTGGTATGGCTTGAGTCTCGTCACGTGAACGATGTCACTTGCAGCTGACGGTAACGCTGTGAGGTTGGCGGGGATGATTTGATACGTGACATCGGTCACTTGTCGCACCACCCTGTATGGGCCAGTGTAGCGCTACAGCAGTTTTTTGGAAAGGCCCACACGTCGAATGGTGACCAGAGAAGCACCAGAGAACCCGGAGAAAAGTGCATGTCGCGATGGTAGCAATCACACACGCATCTTTGAGGCTCCTGTGAGGCCTGGAAAAGGATGCGGGCGAGCTGGCGCTCGTGGTCGGCGTGTGCGCTCGCGTCGCCGTCGTATTCGGTGGCTGAACGTGCGGACGAGGGCTGCAATGTGACCAAGGGCAGCGTGGGTTCTCGGCCATATAAGCGTTAGAATTGTGAGTAGCCAGCGGTGTTGTGACGCGATGAATTATAGGCGAACGTCACATGCGGTAAGTGGAGATCCCAGTCATGGTGGCCGGTCGCAACGTACTTCGAAAGCATGTCGGTGATGGTCCGGTTGAGGCGCTCCGTGAGGCCTCAACCGCACCGTGAGGTCTGTGGGTGGTAGGACGTGCTGAACTGGTGCTTTGTCTACCAGGGGTGGAGGATGTCCTCGACGACTGCCGAGAGAAAGATGCGGCTACAGTCAGTGAGTAATTGGCGCGGAAAACCGTGCAATAGAATGATATCATAGAGAAGAAAGTCAGCAGCGTCAGTAGCACAACCTATCGGGAGGGCTCTAGTGATTGTGTACGGCGTAGCATGATCAGTAGCGACTACGACCCATTTATTTCCGGAGCCCGAGAGAAGAAATGATCCAAGAAGGTCTAGACCAACACGGAAGGGGTTCGGGTGAGAGGTGGATTGGCTATAAACTTCCAGCCGGAAGTGTGGAGGGCTTCTCGCGGCGCTGATAGGGCTCACAACGGGGAACGTAGCGCCGCACCGAGCGGGCGGGACCCGGCCAATAGAATCGACGGCGTACACGGTCGTATGTGCGCGAGACGCCCAAGTGTCTAGCCAAGCGAGCGTCGTGAAGTTGGTGGAGGACAGTCGAACGCAGGTGTGATTGAATGACGAGCAATAGGTAAGGGCCATGTGGATCGAAATAACGGCGACATAATGTCCCCTCCTTGAGGAGAAACATCCGGAGAGAGGCGTCCCAAGGCGTTGACTCCAGATGGTCGACGAGGTCTCGTAATGAAGGATTGCGGGTTTGCTCGTTGCCGATAATGTCATTTTCAAGCATCCTTTTTAGTTCCTGTTGGATAACAGCTCGTTCCGATGCGGAAACACGATATGGACATCGCTGAATAGGGTACTCATCGCCAGTATTTATGCGATGGGTCACAACCGACGTTTGACCTAAGGGTCGATTGTGAAAGTCAAAAATTTTGTGATAGCCTTCAAGAACGCCGCAAAGGGCTTTAGCTTGAGCAGGTGTAAGGTCTGAGGAAACCATCTTCTCAATGTCGACGTCAGTACCATGCGATGACGTCACGGTATGTGCTGAACTGTAACGATCGTCCACTGTGAATCGCTCGACCTCATCGTCCTGCAAAGTGCTAATTATAGCCAATGAGACCCCTGAGGCAGAACTTGCGCGGTCAACGCTATAAATTGACAAGGGGAATGCAGGTGCGGGGGTCAGTAATTGTCAGCACAGTGTGAGGCACGATAACATCATGTGTAAGTATAACGGCGGGAATTGGCACGCCCACGTAATTACCGTCAGGTACAGCAGGTTAAACAACAAGTCGACGTGCGTCACAGAGCGAGGCGGTAGGTGAATAATATCCATGCAGCTCAAATGGCTTGGAGGTGGGTCCACAGGGTCGGCAAAAAGAGGCACGTCAAGGGGAAGGGAGCAGGCCAAACAGTCAATGAGGGCAGAATAATTGGCAAGGAAATCCAGACCGAGAATGACTTCGTGAATGCAACGCTCGATGACGGTGAAGGGTACGACGGCGTGTCTCTCAGCAATGGCGAATCAGACAGAGCACATGTAAACGATAGCGACAGTCCCTCCGTCGGCCACTTGTCAAGCTCGGTTCGGGGCAGATGGCAGAACATTCATGAGCCGACGGCGAAGAGCAGCACATTTATTGTACATGTGCGCCCCGGTGATAATCAACGCGTACACATGAACATCGTCGACGAGAACGTCCAAAATATTCTTGTTCGTGGCTAAGGGGAAGCAAGGATTTCGTGCCAATGTTGTCATTGCAGCTTCACCTGAAGAAGCTGCACTGTCTAGTTTTCCGGTAGGGGGCGCGGCGAGTAGGTCGGAGAAGGAGCACGGCGTGGTGTGGGCGAACGAGATTGACAGCGGGAGGGAGAAGGCGAACGGGAGTACGGGGTCGTGTCAAAGGTGTCGCAGGGTCAGATGATGGGGCGGGCATAGAACGAGCAAAGGAAAAGGACGTGCTAGAGGGACGATGGTTGTTATCAGGAGAATAACGCGTCGGAGAAGTGCAGCGGCTGCGGCAGTGGCGAGCGACGTGTCCAATGCGTCAGCAGTTATAACCGATCCACTTGTCGTCCGCGGTTCGCCATGCGGAGTGGTTGCGCTGTCAATAAGAGGGCTAAGAAGAGCGGGGTGGGGATGTGCGTGGAGAAAGAGGTTCCGAGCGTACAGAACGAATGGATTGCAGGCCGATGTCGGACAACTCTTGACGGACGACGGCCTGGATCAAGGGGATTGTCACCGGAGAAGGATCAGGTGACGAGGATGAAGGGGTCGCCGGTTGTGCTGCTTCGACCTCATGACGAATAATGCGGGTGAAGTTGTCGCATCGTGACGGCTGGTGGAAGATGTCGTCGCAGGATGACGTAGTAGCTATGTTGGGAAGCCGTATGATGTGCTGGGATGCCCGGCGGCTTTTAGCATGCTTCAGAGGGCGGCACTCCTTGAGGATCGTATCAATGCTGGTGACGTTTGTAAACACCAGAAAATTGAAGGCGTTGTCAGCAATGCCTTTGAGGACGTGATTAACTTTATCGTGCTCAGACATGTTCGCGTCAGCCTTGGCGCAAATGGCGAAGACATTGAGAATGCACGACTCGTAGGACTCGGTCGACGTCTATACACGTGCGGTAAGGGCTTTCTTGACATTGACTTGGCGACCGAACGGACTGCCAAAAAGATCGCGGAGCTTCTCTTTGAAGATATCCCAGCTCGAGATCTCCTCTTCGTGAGTCTGGAACCATGTCAGTGGAGCTCCGTCGAGGTAGAAGAGAACGTTGGCAAGCATAATAGTCGGATCTCACCTGTGACTGGTGCTGACATGTTCGTATAAGCGGAGCCAGTCGTCAACATCAGGACCGCCGACTCTGGTGAAAACACCAGGATCCCGAGGGGGTGTGGAAACGGGCGACATAGGTCGGGGCTGCAGGCGGAGAGGCTTGCACAGATGAAGTGCCACCAGCAGAAGCCGAAGTTGCACTGTCGCCGTTGTGACCGCTGCGAAGCTCCATGACGGGTACGGGGAACATCTACCTCCACCAAATTAATGTTACGTGTAGCTGATGCACAATACTACTTACAATTTATTTAGAGGGGAGCTAACGAAGGCCAAAATGGTGACGCTATCAAACGGGCACACGCGTCTCTTTTTTTCGTCAGTGCAGCCACACTGTGGCGGCTGTTTTGTATCAATACTTATCTTCCTACCGGCCTCACGTTGAGGGCCTAAAATGAGGAGAAGGACGCTTCGCGTTAAAGAAATAACAAATGTTTTTGAGCATCCAAGCAATAGGCTAGACAAGGGTGACAAAATAAACAGTGTTCTAAACTTCGTTTTGCTAAGTAAGTGAAGTGGGAGGAAATCGGCCAGCACATACCCTATCCCCGACGTGGAAATAAAAACGTTGGTTCGGCTTGCGTGTTAGAGACCAGGACATGTCAGAACACGTGAACAGCTATAATTCTTTTGACACGTGATTTCCTGCGCACATCTGTCACCTAGTTTATTTTTCCCATCCGAAAAGTGAGAAATATTTTCCTGCTGCGGGGCCTAGCACGACCTATTGTGTGATTTCAAAACTGACTCAGGACCACCTCATCACTAGCCACAACCTTCTGAATGTGAGTAGCCGCATAGCTGCTGTAATTAAAAAACATTAATCGTGTATATATGTAATAAGCAAGAATTTTAAACCTGAATTCGGAAGTCGGATATCCTTGAACCGCGATCGAAATACGCAACCGTGAAGAATGTGGCGATGGCGGCAGCTGTCATGCCGACATAAGGGAAACCTGAGGAAAAGCCGAAGGCCAAGCAATGCTAATGCTTAGCGGTAACTAGAACGCGCTTTGGCCTTGCCTGCGTGGCGCAAATAACGTGGCTTCTATTCTTTAGATATTGTAATTTTCACAGAAATTACCAGCAACAATAAATGAATTTAGCGGCACTGACAACTATTTCGTTGTCACATTTTACTATCGCTGTGCTCATGCACAAATTTCACTTTTCCTGGAAACACGACACCCATCAAAGTGTCATTGCATTGAAAAGGCTCAAAATGCTTTCTTTCTACGACAGCGCGAATAATAAACAGCTCTCGCATGGAAAGGATAAGTCTGTGCAGTACTTGTGAGCGAATCTTCGCGTAATTAGCACTTATCCTGTTCTTCAAAACATTGTTATCAGTGTGCTTCTTTGCATAAATTCGATGCCCCAAAGAGAAAGTCAAGCGGAGAAAGGTTAGGGGAACTTAGCGACTGCTATGCTGACCCTGTGCGCCGAATTACCTGTCATGGAAAATGACGGTCCAGCCAGCGGTTTGCAGAGGCGGAGTAATGTGGTGCTGCTCGTTCACGCTGGAACCATACTTGGCTCAGCTCATTTAGGGGAAGATTGGGGACAGTGCTTTTTATTCCTTTCGTGTACTTCTTTCCGTTCAGACTGTCCTGAATAAAGGTAAGGTCCAGTGATACTGTCCCCGGGTATGTTACACTACACATTCAGACTTCAAAGAACATGTTGCGTGCGTGGCCGCCGCTGTGATTTTCTTGGCACCAATAATAGGGGTAGTGAACATTTACGGTTGTAGTCCCGCAAAACTGACCTTCATCTGTGCAAATTACTCTTCGCAGGAACCCCTTTTTTCACTAATTTTGATCATGCTCAAATTGCAGAAGCAAAACCGCATTTCAAAATATGCCTCACTTATGTCCTGGTGAAGGCAAACATTGCACAGATGGCACCTTTACTTCTTTAGCACATTTACGACTGTTCTGAAGCTCCGTCCGCACTCATCAGTTACGTTAAGTACGCGTTATCAACGTTACGTACGCGAGAGCATCTATTTCCAGGTTTTCATTGACATCTATCTTCTTGGTCTGTCTCCGATGATGCACTGAGCCAATCATGCGATAACTCCGAAAGGTGTTTATGAATGTTGGCTTTGTTGGAAATGGACGTTGTGGGGTGCGATTGGCATACAACCGCTTCGCTAATGAGGCACTGCCATTCATCTGAGCCATTGTAAGCGCATATTTTTTTTGTAGAATACCTTGTCCAGGTATAAGCAACCATGGTATCACCGTGGATCACAACGTGGTTTTTCTTTATTGTTCTTTCAGAGGCGCCGCTATGGCAGCTGTAGTCTCGCAGATGGTAGTGAAGCTAACCATATCGAAAAGTCTTGTATGAAATTAAACATGTCAAATTTACATTCGTGCGTGCCATATCCATTGTTAGGACCCACGTATACGTTCTTATGAGCCACGTATTGTTTGCTAGGAGCCCAATATCTATTCATACGTGTCAGGTATCCCTTTTTACATGCCTCGTATACAATAATAAGTGCCTCGTTCAGAACAGTACGTGTCACCTATAGAACCATATTTGGCTTGTATCGATTGTTCCTGCCTTAAGTTTAGATTCATGTGCACCATGTATGTACTTCTGTGCGGACATTTCTGGACCCAAGCTGATAACATGCAACCAGTGGGCCCAAGTAGCTGTGTTAATGGAAGCTTGTTCATTGTCTTACAAGACCTTCAATGCATATCTTTACGGTTTACATGTTTCTACATATATTGTGCGCTTAGCTATGCAGAATCATTGTAATACCTGTGTTGGCCAAATATTGACCCAGCCAGAGCTGTTGCTTATTTGATGCAGTAAACTTACAGGCTACGTTAACACTGCACTGAACAGTTATGAAAGAAAAAAATTATAAAGGGAGTTTCTCTCTAGTAAAAAATTCAAGAAGGCAATTGTCGCATCATTCTTATTCTTCAATAGTTTTTGGAAGGAGACATATTAAATAAGGATCGTTTTAAGCGGGTGTAGGTCTAGCAGTTGTGATGAAGCGGCTGAGTAAAGGAAATTGTGGAGAGGTAATCAGAGCGCGAAAAAACTTCAATGAATGTACGTGGTGACAGAAAGAGAGAGTGGCAAGCTTAAAATTGCAAAAATAGGAGCCGTTACAATGCAAACCATTGCAAGAGAGCTGTGCTTGCAACTAATGACAGAAAAAGTGACCTAATTTATGACATTGTGCCCGTTAACGAAGAAGTTTCAATGAACATGATGTTACGCATTAATTGACAAATTTCGGGGTACATGACAAAGCTGCTTTATAAAATTATGATACATTGTGTATGCACATATATGTGTATATTTCTAGGTTGTGCCAATTTAAAATAAAATTGGTTAGTTTAAACTCAACTTTCATCACACTAACGTAAACTCACATGGTTGATGTTTCCCTTGGCACAGTTAGAAGTCCCATGGGAAATAGTTAAACAAAGTCTGGTAAACAACTCAATTTATATAATGCTTGTTTTATCCTGGTTTCCCGCTTCGACGTGGCTGGCAAAAATTAAGCTTTGAAATCAAGTAGTTTCAGGATATATTAGTGTAATGATTAATGAATGCGTAACATCTCTACGCTTTGAGAAAGGCACGAAACAAGGCGGTTATAATAATAAAACTTTGCTGTTCTAGCTTTGATAAAATTAGTTGCTAGTAATGTGCTGAAAGCTGGTACTCGTTCCTAACATTTGTGCTTCATAATGCTAGCTAGCATTTACTTACGTTATACTGCAGAAACATTATGTCATAGGCTGATAAGGATTCCGCATGTTGAAGGGGAGAAAGGTGTGATACTTACTAAACACAAGCACTGTGCTTACAATGGCTTGGCAAGTGTGTAAATTGAAAATCCACAAACACGTTCGCTAAGTAAATCTGTCATTTTAGCAGTAGTTAGACATATGAGCTTATTTGCTGCTGAGAAGATTGGTACCCATGTCACACCCTGTGTCATTCTCGAGCGAAATGCAACTAATATCCCTCATACACAATAATTTGGTAACGAGTAAAATTCCATTTGCCAAACTAACAAAATTGTGTGGTATCGTATGCTTTCGCCGCAGGTTGAAATTATTTATGTGTGTCATCACTTACAAACTACAGCAGATGGAATAGCCAGGTTTTTTGTATTGATGTAAATACTTATGTGCAGTAAGCATGCGCGACAGAAGAGATGATACTCCTGATTACATGTCGAAATGTTGTAAAGCATGCTGTTGGGTAATATCTCATGGTGTCTTTTCAACTCGAAAAGCGGGCTCTGCACCCATGAAATTTTGTACTTGGTGCAAGTGAAATGAACTAATTATATAGATGGCTTAGGATGAGTAGACAATTACATTTGCCTTTAACATTGCGCATAGCGTCAGCACTGAGAACATGCTTAAATATTTACACATCATAGTAACATTCACGTAATTTAACAAGTTTACATATTTGGCTTTACAGCTCAATGTCCATGGTTGGATTGCAATGATCTTGTAAAATTAACACTCACGCCAATTTTCAAGGAATAAAAAGCCGGATTATTTCAGCCCTATTATAGACATTGCTGACTAGGCCAAAAAACATCAATAAAAAGCCACTCATTGAAGAAGGTAAAGAAAACAAACACGTTCACAATCACAATTCAACGTCATGCAAATGCGCTGTAGGTTCTATCGCAGAAGCAGGTAAATCACAAAGAGAATGAGGAAACACTAAAGACAACTGCACGTAAGCGGCCGCGTCTATTCGCTGGAATGCAATGCATAACTACCGGCTGTAAACACATCGCACACATCCGCACATTCCTTGCACACACCCCATAGGAGATATGGACGCTGCGGAGACATGTGTTGTTGTTTTTTTGCTGAGAAATTTTCGTCGCTCACACAATAAACACTGAACGCACGGATGACATGAATGCAAGCCGCGCACATTCAACACACCAACAAGAAAGCAAATGCGGACAACGCAGGTGTAACCTGTGCCACACGAGCTATGCACCCTCGTATACTTGATGTTTTCCGACGGAAACAGTTACAACGCGCACGGAAACATACCACACTGCAGAAGTGTAGCTCCGGTACTGCGTCGACAATTTCTGAGGCTACCGTTGGTGTTGACGACAGCAGAAATTTATTTAAAATAAACTGATGGGGGAAGTCGCACAGGCAGGAGTGCAAAACGTCCTGAAGGAACTTCAATGTAGCTGACCGAAGTCAAAGAAATCGTTCAAATCGCGCCCCAGCGACAGCTTCCTACGGATAGCGTAAACGAATCTCGATGGCCATGCTTTTCCTGGCTGCATACGTTAGAACTTAATCAAAATCGAAAATACGTCACATAATTTCCCTCTACGCTAACCTGTAGCGCATAATATAGATGGTTCGATGGTTCTTTTTGTCTCGAAACGTATGTACAAGTTGGGCGCAACAAGGCACAAAACGCGAGTGTACTTTTTAATAATTCAGGTATAACGGAGGCCATAACAGCTTCACAAGTATGCAGTTGGCGCCGTTGTTTTTCCTCCGTCTTAGCCGCTCCGGTTGGTTGTGCGAGCACTACCTCTGCGCTGCCACGATGCATTTGTTTGATCGTGTGTTTTTGCGTTTGCTGTATTGAAATGTGATGTAGTTAGGGTGCACAAAAGGGGCCAGAAGGTAACTTGTGCCTTGCTGCAAATCTGCCGTCTGCGATACGCTCCAGGCAAATGTGGACCAACAATTTTTGTGCCGTGGAGTGCGTCCCTTTGACTCTCGTTGTAGGAAGTTTGGTGGACGTCTCGAAAGAAATAATGCTTATTATTAGCGCGCCTTGGCTCGTCCACTATGTAGCGCGGCATGTATGCAGGGAGTAGCATCGTCGACGCGGCACCCCAAGCTTGTGGAGAGCACTTTTCGACCGCGTCGTACCATTCAAAATGTGAGTAATTGTTCTTGCTAAGTACACGCGTATTGTGCGTGATTCACGTGTGTGCGTAGAGTGCGCGAGCGTAGGAAATAGAACTCCCACGCCAACAGTGGAGCCTTTGTTGATGCTTGCTGAGTGCTGGTCGTCCAAATTTAGTTACGCGAGTTTATTACCTCAATGCGAAACTGAAAATCTTTATGAGCGTTTTCTTCCGATGACAAATATTACTTTCGGTAATAATCTCGCTCATCATGTGATCCTGTGCATGAGCTCCTGCTTTTCTGTTGAAATGAAGACTCATCTGCCTGTTCGATTCTTAGTGCAATGACGTTTCCTGGCTTATAATTGCTTCAACATTTTAAAGAATCTCGGCTGACTAGGTTTTCGGTTTACGAGCTATTTAAGGACAAAACAATATAAGTAATCAAAGCTTGCTGCTAGTACAGCATATTTTTTCAGACAAAATGTGTAGGCATGAGTTATACCTAAGTAAACACCACCCGAGAAAGTTGGTTGAACTAAGTCCTGAAAAAAAAAATGAATTCTTATGTAAACAAAGATTTCTTTGTAATGTGCTGCTGCTGCGTGTCTGTTAAAATTTTACTTAGGTGAAAGGGTTCGTCTGTTGTCACCATTCAGTAGTGCAAGCATTGCGCTGTAATAACGATAGCGCACGAACACAGCCAAGTGGTTCTAGTTCTGTGAAGAAGAAGACGCGCCTCGCGGCACAGACACACCGCCAACGCGCGGCTCGGCTCCGCTCGCGCTGTTGATTACTGTCGCCTTTTTTTGGACAGTGCTTCGGGCTGTCTCACCGTTCCTGGTCGCTGCGCTTTTGCCTTAGGAGCCGCCAATAAACCTCTTCTCAATTGGTGGAGGTGCTGGGTACTCAAACCCCGTAGCTTGTAACCCTGCAGCTGCGATCAAGAACGCTATCGCCCGCCATGACCGACAGCTCATCCGAAACGGCGCCGACGCCAGAGTCCGTCACTTGCACCGGCGTTGCAAGACAACGCGACGCCAAGATCTTCAGCGGTGCAGACGACGAAGACGTAGAAGACTGGTTGGCGTCATATGAACGGGTGAGCGCGCACAACAAGTGGGATTATCCAGCGAAGTCAACCCACGTCATCTTTTATCTGGCTGGTGTTGCCCAACTCAGGTTTCACAACCACGAAAGTGACTTACCCACATGGTCAATCTTCAAGACAACCTTTTCAGAAGTGTTCGGCCGACCCGCTGTTCGCAAACTGCGCGCTGAACAACGCTTGCGCGCCCGAGCACAGCAGACGGCAGAAACATTCACGAGCTACATTGAAGACGTCGTACACCTGTGTAAATGAGTCAACCCGGCAATGCCCGATGCTGAGCGAATTCACCATATACTGAAGGGCATCGATGACGGCGCTTTCCAGATGCTTCTAGCCAGGAATCCGCGCACTGTGTCCGAAGCCATCAGCCTATGCCAAAGTTATGATGAGTTACGGAAGCAAAGCGCTTCGACTCGGCGTGCTCTGGGCAGCGACGACTTGGTGGCAAGCCTTGACAGCATGTGCGACCCATGCTCATTACTTCAACGGGTCAAGGACTTCGTGCGTGAGAAAGTTGCCCGCCAACTTTCTTTAGTTCCCTTCACTCAGGAGCCCACCTACCGTCTTCCAAACACGCTCCGCACTCTCATCTCCGAAGAGGTCGCTCAAGTTGTCCCTTCCGCACACCATCAGCCGCCTGCAGCCACAAATCTCAACTCTGCTCTGGCAGGGCAGCCTGTCGCTACTCCTCCCACCTATGCACAGCCAGTCCTGCCTGTGGCCGCGCCTCCTACGTACGCGCAGGCAGTACGCAGGCCCCCGCCTGCGTCTTTCACGACCCATTCCCAACCGGTGCCACCGGAAGCCCATGCTGCATCTTGGACCGCACCGAGAGCTAATCCTTGCAGGACGCCTGATAATCGTCGCATCTGCTATTCTTGCTGCACTCCTGGACACGTCGCCCGATATTGCCGACGTCGCCCTCAAGCGTTCGGCGACGCCTCTCGGCCCTTCCAGTACGGCAGCCAGCCCTTTCGCCAATACGCCACTCCTTCCCCCCAACCGTTTGCTCGTGCTGACCTTCCAGAATTTCCTTCGCGTCGCTCGCCATCCCCTCGCCGACGCTCGCTCTCTCCAATGCGTCGGCGACCCGCACCACCTGACCAGGAAAACTGAACTTCGCGGTTCACGAGGCAAGAACTTCGCCCCATTCGAACTGTCTAAGTCTTCACGCCTGTCCTGCTAACGTGGTCGAAATTTGTGTAGAAGGTGTTCCTGCATTCGCTCTTGTGGATACCGGCGCAGCCGTTTTTGTGATAGCCGCCAAACTGTGCCGTTCGCTGCGCAAGGTGACCACGCCGCTTTCTGGACTGTCGCTTCGTACGGCAAGCGCTCAGCACGTCACTCCGCACGCAGCCTGTACTGTACGTGTGCTTTTTAACGGCATTGTTTACATAGTCGAGTGCATTGTTCTTCCCACCTGCTCGCATGACGTCATCCTCGGATGGGACTTCTTATCCCGTCACAAAGCCGTGATCGACTGCGCACGCGCCGAAGTTGAATTTTCCCCTTGTGACGCGCCCTTGCACGAAGATTGTGACAGCCCTTCTAAACTTACCGTGCGCGAGGACACAGATATTCCACCTGGCTCCTTCGCTCTCGTACCCGTCTCTTGAGATGCCATCACTGATGCAACGGTCCTCTTCACCCCTTCCGACGTCTTCATGAGCCGTAAATCTCTCCGACTACCCTTCGCAACACTTGACATGGCTGGCGGCTGTAGCAATATATACTTTTGCAATCCCCTCTGTGCGCCTATTACATTGCTCGTTGGTGAATGCCTTGGCATCGCGGAACTCCTCGACTCTTCGTTTTTGGTTGACGTCCCCGGAGACTCTTTTGATGTCGACTCCGGCCAGTCATCTTCAATGTCCGCGCTTGAAGAGACGTCCAAGGATGCATTCTCGAGTGCCATCGCCGATACCCTCACACCTGCCGAACGCGCCGACCTTCTTGATCTACTCCACCACTTTAGAAGTTCATGCGACGTTTCACAACCTCACTTGGTCCGCACGTCGGAAGTGCAGCACTACATTGTCACCGGTTCACATCAGCCGTTACGTCAACGACCCTACCGCATCTCGGCCGAAGAGCGTCGTGTCATTACCACCCAAGTCGAAGATATGCTGCGCCGTGATGTTACTCAACCTTCGCACAGTCCCTGGGCATCGCCTGTCGTTCTTGTTCGCAAGAAGGACGGGTCTATTCGCTTTTGCGTCGACTACCGCCGGCTAAATAAGTTAACGCGCAAAGACGTCTACGCATCGACGACGTCCTCGACAGTCTTCAGGGAGCAGAATTCTTCTCGTCCCTTGACTTGCGTTCGGGGTACTGGCAGGTACCGATGGCTGCAGTCGATCGCCAGAAAACCGCATTCATTACGCCTGACGGCTTATATGAATTTAACATAATGCCGTTCGGGCTTTGTAACGCCCCTGGCACCTTTGAACGACTCATGGACAACACGCTGCGTGGCCTCAAGTGGTCCATATGTCTGTGTTACCTCGACGATGTCGTGGTTTTCTTGCCTGATTTTCCGACTCACCTGCTCCGCCTCAGACTTGCTTTGACCTGTCTAACGAATGCTGGCCTCCAACTCAACCTCAAGAAGTGCCGCTTCGCCGCGCGAGAGCTCACCAGTTTAGGCCACGTTGTATCCAAGCACGGCCCTCTACCCGATCCTGCAAAACTTCGAGCAGTCGCTGAGTTTCCGAAGCCTCAGACCATAAAAGAACTTCGAAGCTTTGTGGGCCTATGCTCATATTTCCGGCGCTTTGTTCGGAATTTCGCATCGATCAAGGCGCCATTGACTCAGCTACTGCGCGGTGACACCACCCTCTCCTCCTGGTCCCCTGCATGTGACTGCGCCTTCGCTACGCTGCGTCGTCTTCTCACCTCCCCACCTATACTCCATCTCATCTCTAGACATGGACTCCTTTGCCACTGCACAACGTCGTGACCCGTGCATCGCTTCTCTTTTCGACTATCTTTCTGGATCATCGACCATCCCTGTATCCCGAACCCTCCGACGCCAAGCAGTTCATTTTGCCATTCGTGACCAGCTGCTCCACCGATGCAATTACTCTCCTGAAGGCCGTCGGTGGCTTCTGGTGATTCCCCGCAGCTTAAGGTCACAAATATGTGCCGCTTTCCCCAACGATCCACAGTGTGGCCACGCCGGAGTCTTCAAGACGTACGAACGAATTCGCCACCGCTACTACTGGCGTGGCATGTACAATTTTATACAAAAGTTTGTTCGGTGCTGTCTTGAGTGTCAACGCCGCAAATCGCCGCCTTTACGCCCGTCTGGTGCCTTGCAGCCGGTCCCGTGCCCTGCCACACCCTTCGATCGCGTCGGCATCGACCTATACGGCCCGCTTCCTATGACGCCAGACGGCAATCGGTGGATCGTAGTTGCTGTTGACCACTTGACACGCTACGCCGAAACTGCTGCTTTACCAAGTGCTACGGCACGGGATGTAGCCTTTTTCGTTCTACATCGCTTTGTGCTTCGAAACGGCGCACCACGAGAACTCCTCAGCGATCGAGGTCGCGCCTTCCTCTCCAAGGTCTTCAAATATTTGCTCTCGGAATGCGGTATTATTCATCGGACAAGCACGGCATACCATCCCCAGACTAACGGACTCACAGAGCGATTTAATCGCACACTTGATGACATGCTGTCCATGTACGTGGCATCTGATCATGGTAACTGGGACCGCATCTTTCCATTCATCACGTTCGCGTACAACACCGCGATCCAGGCCACTACGGGATTTTCACCTGTATTCCTCCTGTATGACCGCCAGCCTACGCATACCATCGACACGCTCCTTCCATACTGTTCTGACGCCTCCGAGTGTCTACCTGTGTCCGACGTCGCCCGACAGGCCGAAGAATGCCTCCAGCTAGCGCGCTCCTTTACGGCCGAGCAACAGCAGCGCCAGAAAGAGAACCGCACCGACACGCTTCCGAACACCACCTACGCTCCAGGCGTTCTTGTGTGGTTGTCTGTGCCTTTCCAGACTCCGTGGCTTTCCTCGAAACTCGTCCCAAAATTCAAAGCGCCTTACCGAGTCTTGGAGCAAACATCTCCGGTGAATTTTCTAATTGAGCCACTGTCACCACCCGAAGACTTGCGCCGGCGTGGACGTGACATTGTCCACGTCTCGCGTCTCAAGCCCTACCACGACCCTCTGCCTCCTGAATCTTAAGGCGGCAGGATAGCTCTTTTTGGTCGGGGTGAGATTGTGAAGAAGACGTGCCTCGCGGCACAGACACATCGCCAACGCGCGGCTCGGCTCCGCTCGCGCTGTTGATTACTGTCGCCTTTTTTGGACAGTGCTTCGAGCTGTCTCGCCATTCCCGGTCGCTGCGCTTTTGCCTTAGGAGCCGCCAATAAACCTCTTCTCAGTTCATATTTCGTGGGCTTTTCTTAAACGTGGCTAAAATCGCCGTAGAGCATTTGCATTGTCACAAAAAATTGGATCGGTCGTTTCTGAAACTCCTCTACAACCCCACTAAGGGTACTTCACCCGGCAGTGAACGTTTGCAGAATTCATTTAAGATATTTAATAAATTAGGCGGAAGAAAAGAAATCTCTAAGGAGCGCCACATGATGGCAAACCATATGGCGATGGGTTCATTCAGGAGCAGCCTACCACTTTTCCTATATCCTTGACACAACTTACGTGAAACAACCTGTACATATAATATATATTTTGCTGATTGTGCTATTATTCATCAGTCGCATTCGTGGTTCTGTTATAGCTTCGTATTCGTGCACTAGTTTTTCCGTCGTACATACGTGCTCTCTTTCGCTGTGTGATATATCACAGTTGCATCTTGCCTGAATATTTGTCTTATATTTCAGCGGCTTCTTTCTTCTCATATGTCTAATGTTCTTCTTGCATTGCATTTACATGTATCTTACATTAATCATTTTCCCTTTTTTTCATTCACTTTCCTTTATGTTTTACCTTTAGCTGGAAAAGTTTATTTTTCTCATTGCACTTGCTCACTAATCTTCTGTTTATTATCACTTTAGCTTATTTTTCTCTACTGTTAAGAGCTCTTTTTAGCAACTTTCGATGCCCTTTGATGCATGCCAATATTATGCTTAAAGGGCTTATTATTGCAAGTTTTTTTGCTTTTTCCTTTTCATCTTTCCTCTTAAAATGTATAATATCTTTTGCTTATAGATTACCTCTGTGCCAGTATTAAAGCCTCATGGTTTTTTTCTGGCTTATGTAGCTTATGTATCTAAAGGCTTGATAAATTGTTTATTTTCATCTACTCACAGATTATTTTATGTTTCTCTTCATATTTATTTAATGAGTTCACCTTGCCTTTGGGAGAAAGAATAAGCATGCGCTTGCTGCGGACGCATCCGCGCCAGCTCCCGCTTTCTCGCCAATTTAAATGTGCGTTTTCCCCAGTTTTCTGCGGAATCGGATTTTTGAAGTTGTTTTCCACCTGGGGAGACCATATTTTGGCAAGTGCGTGAGATCTGGACGTTTTAACGAGGCATTTTATCTCTCGCCACCCCGCCGCGGGTTATAAGCCTAACGACGAGTATGGCCGCCGCAATGAACACCCGTCTCGACTCTGACCAACCCAGCGCCGACCTCAGCCCCCTCTGCGCCCACCCCGGCTGCGGGGCCCTCCAGCGATCACAGCAAACGAGCCTTCCATCCAAGAACGGCACTAAAGCGATGGCAGACGAAGTCAATGGCCAAAACATGAGCCTGGACGACTTCACCGCAGATGCCGGCTGGACTGTTGTGGCACCGCGCCCGTCAATAATCAAGACTGCGTTGAGCCAGCCCAACCTCGCTTACCTCCAGCGAGAGGGAGGAAATACAAACGCAACCGTCTCAACAGCTAGAATCTCCGTGATAAAAGCAAGCAGGATTCCCATGCTGCCCCGAGACGTCATCAAGATTATGATTCTCATACGTGGCGAAATCAACATAGCCAAGGTAGGCCAACTTACGGTCAACAAAGCAATTTGCGTGGCTGCTTGCATCGAACCTAACGAGCGAAGCGAGGACACGATATGCCCCAATTTGAAGCAAAACATCACGGTGGTCAGCACACCGTCCAAAGCGAACGCAGCAAAATACCTCGGGATCCGGAACATTTCCATGGGAGAACAAACGTTTGATACCACTGCATATAAGACGGCGCCTCACGAAACGTGCAAAGGCGCTATAAGAGGGGTCCGGCTCGATGAGACGCACGACTCCATAAACCGCAAGATCGTCACCCACACAACCCGCTCGCACTGGCGGCAAAGAGAATCAAGGAAACCAGCACGGTCATCATCGCCTTCGATGGTTTTCGAGTTCCGAACTATGTCAGATACGACAATGCCTTGATCAAATGTTCTCTTCGCCACAAGCAGATCGCCATGAGCCACGTGTGCCCCTTCCCCGACGACGCCATTTACAAAGGCTGTCGACTAGCTAACCCTAACGCAGACCATGTGTTCACCTAGATCACGTGCGCGCTCTGCGAGGGAAATCACGTCACGGCCAGCAAGGAATGCACGAACCGCTTCCAACTTCCCTACGTCGTCCGAAGAAGACGAGTAGAAAGAATAATGGCCGCGAACGCAAGCAAAAGCAACGCGAAATCAGGACCAATCGCCCTGAGTCAGCAAGACTTCTCGCCGCTTAAGAACGGCGAGAGTGGCGTCATCAACGACAACATGGCCGACCTCACAAAGGCCACCCAACGCCAACGACAATGATGGCCGCGCAAACTGAACCCCCACATATAACAATGTCACAAAGCACATTTATCTAGACTGCAGAATGTACAGTACACCTCGCAATAAGCTCACCAGGCCTCAAGCCCTCACGTTCAGAATGCTTCAAATGAACACGTAGCCCACGCAGAACAGACTACATCCCTACATGCCTCAGCTATACATAACATCATATTGCGAAAATTGCCTTAGCACACTAGACCTAAACCAATTGCTCTGGCCATGTGGTCGGACTCGCGCAAACAAGAATCAAAACTCTGCCAGGCTACAATATGCATTACGTAATACGGATCTGGCGCAGTAGCTATGGACCGTCAAGTGAGCCCACGATGCGGCAAAGGAGTTAAAACTCCCGGTCCCAATGCGGGAGTAGCCCGCACTATGGTGTCTTGCGCCCCCTAGCTTGTAGGACCTTTCAATAAAGATATTCCATCCATCCATCCTTGGCTTTTCTCAAATGAAAGCAGTTCATTTTCGTCACTGTCATTTTCTATTTCATGTTTTCGCTTCTGCATACATATGTTTAATTGAAGTTTTGCGGTGCGCCAGCACTCAGACGTCAGGGTCGTGTCTGGACATGTTAAACCAACAAGTGAATATCATCTTTGATTACTACGACACGAAAACGCCGTTTCTTGTGGGCTGTTAATATGGAGCTAGAACGCCGCTGGCAAGCTTCCCGCTCAGGAAAAGTGCACTGCATGACATAAAATGGAACGCTATCTCTTTAAAGCTCACGTAGCCCCGCAATGCTCGTTGAAGACCGCCTCATACAGCGCGGCCTACAGTACTGTAATTTAGCGTACCTGAGCTCTGCGTAATCTCCTTACGAGTAAACACGGGCGCTATAACGTAAAACTACTCCAAAGTTTTCAATTACAATCCTGCATTTAGCCTACCGCGATTGGTCAAAATTGGCACGAAGGAAGAGTTCCGGCGGAGTGGAAACACGCCGTCATCGTAATGATTCAGAAGCCAGGGAAGAAACTCCAAATAGAAAATCTCAGGCCGATATCCCTAACGTCGTGCCTGGGCAAGCTGTACGAGAAAGTGATCACGAAGAGAATCCAGTCGCACTTGGAAAACGAGCGATGGTACCCGGACAGCATATACGGGTCGAAAGCCAACCTCTCAGCGCAAGACGTGCTGCTCCAACTCAAGGAGGAAGTGCTCGAGACGATGCCGAAAACGGGCGAAAATGTCGTCATGGCCCTCGACACAAAGGGAGCCTTCGACAGCGTGAGCCACGCGGCCATCATGGAGGGCATCAACAACACCAACTGCTGGAAGAGTGTGCACGATTACGTCAGGGACTTCCTGAGCAACAGAACGGCGGCGGTGGGGCTGAGCGAGCTGAGAAGGAACGTCTTCCCCACGCCGTGCAAGGGCACACCCCAAGGACTGTCATATCGCCCGTCCTCTTCAACGGGGCAATGATTGGCCTGGCAAGAAAACTTAAGGAGATCCGAGGCATCCAGCACGCGATATACGCCGACGACGTCACGATCTGGGTCACCCAAGGATCCCTCGGAGAGAAGCAAGAAAAACTGCAGGAAGCGGCGACCTGCGTGGTAAACTACACCAGAGAAATGGGACTGCGATGCTCCACGGAGAATTCGGAGCTCCTCAGGGTCGGCAAGCACCCAACGCAAGCGACACTGGAGGTGACCCTTGAGGGACACAACATCCCGGGGAAGAACATGATTAGGATCCTGGGCATGTGGCTACAAGGCAGCTGGAAGTGCAGCCACACCATTAGCCTGCTGAGCAAGGCGGCGGAACAGGTGGGCCACATGATCAATAAGGTCTCCCAAAAGAGATACGGAATGAAAGAAGACGACACTCTCAAGCTAGTCAACAGCCTAATTGTCAACCGAGTCACGTACTCCCGGCCGTACCACGTGACGACCAATGCAGAAAGAGAGCAAACAGACACCATCCTCAGGAAGGCGTACAACACGGCTCTGCGTCTCCCCAGAACACGTCAAACGAGAACTTGCTCCAGCTGGGAATCAGCAACACCTTCAGCGAGCTCGCCGAGGCGCTGCTGGGTACGCAAACCGCGAGACTCAGAGGCACCCCTACGGGACGAGCGCTCCTGAGGAGGTTGGGTCGGGATACGAGCGGACTGACAGACAGATACGCGGACGTACCGGACCACCTCGGGAAAACCGTTAATGTGGGACCACTGGCAAAAAATATGGATACCAACCTACACGAAAACAGGCGATAAGCTAGGGCCGAATACGTTGAGAGAACGCTAGCCCAGCTAGAAAATACAGTATACACGGACGCCGCCGTATATCCACACGGGAGAGAACGCGTGGCCGCGACGGTAGTGGTTAACAAGGAAGGAAACCCGATCACGTATGCCACGGCAAAGGTCGCTGGCACAGCGGAGGCCGAGGAGATTTCCGTAGCGCTGGCGGCAGCGGAAGGTTATAGAACAGGCCGACCTCTCAACATACTGACGGACTCAAAAGAGGTATGCAGGATTACACGAGGGGCAGAACCAGCAAACCTGCCCTCAGAATACTCAGCGGGGCCACCTCCACCGAGAAGGAAAAGCCCAGGCATAAACTAATCTGGATCCCGGGTCACTAGGCATAGGGGGGAACGAAAGGGCAGACAGCCTAGCTCGAGGCGAAGCGTTCCGAGCAGGGCGGTCTAATGCCCCGGAGACCCACCTACAGGCTTGCGAGGGGAAATACGTAGATACCCTGAACTTAAATAGAGGAACTAGATTTAGATATCCGCCACCACACAAAGCCCTCACAAAGGAGGAAGCGACCAGTTGGCGAAGACTACAAACAAACTCCTTCCCCAACTTACACGTGCTCAATAAGATGTTTCCCACACAATACAGGGCCACCCGCCCTTGGTGCGGTGCCACACTTACACTCTACTACATCACCTGTGAGTGCGAACGGAACAAAGCATTCCACAACACGAACACCCGAGTGCGGAGCAATGGGAGAGTCGGCTCACCAGCAGCGAGCTCACGGGCCAAACGGCCCTAGTGCCGCACGCGAGCGATGCAGCACGACTCAGTGGAGCCTTGGAATAGGGGCCCACCCTTGCTGAAGAGAAGTCTCAAGTCGCCAGCGCCAAGAAGATGAAGACGACGGAGACCTCGTAACCGAGAAACTCTTGAATGTCTCAATAAAGGTTTTCACTCACTCACTCACTGTACCACCCAACTTCACCTGTATGTCACGTGACGTCACGAAAACCACGATAGCTCCCCATCTACTTTGAGGTGGCACACTGATTACGCGTATTTTGACCGCACAAAACAAAAATAGTTATTTATAATTGGACGCCTTTTTTCCATTAGCCCTCTGCTATCGGTCAAAAGGTTTCGGGTTGCACCCGCTTCACTTGCTTCTCACGCGACGTCAAAAAACCGCAAAAATGTACGTAGTCAAAGTGAAGCGTACGCGTTAAAGATGTATTAATGTGCTGAACAAAACTGAATTTTCTTCTGAATAGCCACAGACTGGCCCGTTCCGACAGAAATAAAAGATAGCTGCGGCCAATCGCTCCGCCACTGGCTACTCGCCCCTGTCGGAGAGGATGGGTTTAATTGCGTGTAATAAAACATTTTGCGTGGCCGTTAACGTTTTCGAGAACCTTCGGCACGTTTACGACCACGAACTGCCATCTCTTCTATGCTGAGGATCCGTTTTAACGTTAATCTTATGCTTCGGTTGCATGCCGCCACGGTTGTCGACGAGCCACTGCAAGCTAAGTAAGACAAAGCGGACGAATCGCAGATGCGGGCACCAACCTCTTCATTCGGTTACAGATATTCAGTGCAGTGGCTCGGCTCCAACGAATCACTCGCCACGTGGGCATGCTCCTCACCTCTTGCGAGCCAATTAGTTAAGCCAAGCCGCTCTGTGCAGACAATATTATTCGTTTTTCAAGCAAACAAAAGTGATCTCCTATGAACGAGGGGAGCATTTGACTGGTTTGTTCAGACAACCCTGCGGGTGCTTGCGTTTACGGTTACGCAAATTTGACGTCAGGAGATTTAAAAACATATTGGAATAGTTTTACGTTTTACGAATAGTTTTACGGGCGATCAAGGAAGATGTGTTTTCGCACATCTTTCTACGACTTGAGATCACACATGGACATCATCTTTTTAATGCGTTAGCTTAACTGCCATTCACTAGAAGGCTTCTACGAAATCAGCACCTCTAGAGAGACAATAATGAAAAACCACTTTGTTATTCACGGTGCTAACATGGTTGCTTCCACCGGGACGAGGTGTTCTATAGAAAAAAAATAGACATAGTTCTTGAAATAGGTCTCATGAATGGCAACGTCTCCCTTGTGATGCGGCTGTACGCTACTCGCCACCCAGACCGTCCCCATACAACTAAGCCAACCTTCTTAAGATATTTCGGTGCTTTCGCACATCAGGCGGAGTCCAGCATCACAGACAGATCTAGAAGATTTATTGTCAATGAAGACATGAAAATTTACGCCCTAGAGCACGTCATGTTGATGCCAGACATCAGTATCCGAAAAGGTGCTGATGAATGCGGACAGTCGCAACTGTGCTAAAGCATAGGTTCCATCCGTGTCATGTTTCCCTTGATCAGGACCTAAGTGAGGCAGACTTGCAAAGGCGGCTTCGCTTCTCGAGTTTCAGCCTCACGAAATGCAGCGAAGAAAACGAGTTGCTGTTAAGAGTAATTTCGACAGATTAAAGGTCGGTTTCGCTTGAATGCCACTGTCAATGTTCATACCCCCCCCCCCCCCTATTGGCCCCAAGGAAATCACATCGGCTGCGGCAACACAAGCACCAAGCTCACTGGAGTGTGAATGTGTAGGGGGACGTACTTGGGCACAGGGTCATTGGTCCTAACGTTTGTTTAGGGCAATAAGAACGAAAAGAAGTACCCGAAATAAATAATTAGAGCTGTCTCCACTCTTTCTCTGAATGACCTGCTGCAAGTATTGTTCCAGCGTCACGGAGCAGCACAAAATTTCTCCAGATCGGCAGAGAGCTGGCTGGACCGTCATTTTCCACGACAGAGGATTGGGTACGCGGAAGGTATATTGGCCGCCGAGTTCCTCTGACCTTTCTCCATTCGACTTTCTTCTTAGGGGCTACGTCCAGAATACACTCTATGCAACAGAGCACACTGAGGTTAATGATATGAAGAGCAGGATAATAGCTAACTCCCCGATGGTCGACCCAGAAGTACTGCACACATTTGTAGAGACAATGCAAGAGTGGTTTATGCTAGCGTTGCTGTTGAATGAAAGCATTTTGAACATTTTAAAGCATTGTCATCGCATGTGTTTCGTGTTTCCACGAAAACTGAGATTTGCGCATGAGCACACCGACTTCATTTCAGGAGAACGAAATCTTTGTTACCACAGCTAAATCTGTTTTGTCGTTGTTGATAATTTAATTAAAGATTACATTATTTAAAAATTTGCATTTACATTATTTGTGACACCCTGAAAACGACAATGTCTGCGCGTCTAGTAGCCGCTACGCCTAAGCATTGCCCTCTGGATGCCCCACTGGCCCGATTATCTCGGCATGGCAGATGCCGCCCTCGTTAGAGGCTGTGCGGCTGCGTGTTGTGAGAGCGTTCGGGGTTATCTGGTCTTTCCATTTTTGCAGGAAATAGTGAAAAAAGAACATTTATCATCTTCGCTGATGCCTCCGCCTTGTTTTCAGACTAAACGCCGCATGCAACAGCCGCGTCACGTACTGCATGAGCTTTGCGCCCGCGCTGCCTGTCTTGCATGCCTAAATATGCGAGCGGAAATAACAATTTGAAGCCGCATATCTCGGAACAAGCGCACGCTAGAACGATTCGGCCAAGTGGAACTGGGTAGAAAAACTAGTGCCTCTAACTTTACTGTGCAGACATGCCCGGTAATCGCAGTCACTAAAAAAGTTAACTATTCAACTTTACTCAATTGGTCGGGAGGCAGCGTAATTAACATCTCACTTTCTGTCCCCATGTCCACATAACTTACTCGCTCAGGTGATCTTCAAGCAATTCACAACGCCTAGTGTGAACAAAAGCATAAAATTTAAATTTCATCACCCTGAATTTTGAATTACATTAACAGCAGAATGCTTCCTGTGGCAAGCAGGAACGAAGGTCGGTGCTCCCTTGTGACTTTCTGCCGAATCCGAAGCGCGAAATAATTACTTAGGTCAGCACAGTTCGTGTTTCCACAAATAATCTTGTACAATAATAGAAAGTCTGAGCGAATACGTCGGCAGGTAAGGGACGGCAGTGAGGGTAATGTCAGCGTTGGGGAAGACGTAGAGCCTGACATGGCCTAAGGAAAGGGGTGGGATGTTTAAATACGCCTTTGAGGCGGCAATGCGCAAAGCAACGCATAAGAAAGCGCTCAGAATGAGATGCGAAGCTTAGAGAGGCATTAATAAGTGCACACAGATCATTCACCTCAGCAACCCTACTCAGCGGAAAAGAGGTCGAGAGAATGAAAGAACAGAACACCTTCCATTTTAGGAGCGAACGTCATTATTATGGTCTTCGTAGCGTTGACGCTGAGACCAGCATTGCTGTACCATTCTTCAAGCGAGAACAGGTCCAACTGAAGAATTTCGCAGTCAGTATATTTTGAATATCTTTAAAACTATTGATCTGATCAGCATATTGAATAAAGGACGACTTCCGAATACCGGAAGGAATATCATTGACAACTGCGAAGAACAGGAGTGGTCATAATTCAGAACCTTGAGGGACACCGCTAGTGGTGTTGTACGCTAAAGGTGACTGTTAATGGACGGTAATATAGCGAGACTTCTCCAGAAGATAGATGCGAAGGAGAGCAACAACTGAAGTAATAACACCATGAAGTGGAAGTTGTACAAGAATAATTGGATGGCTCTCAGCACCATATCTTTTGGAGGTCACAATAAACCCATCCACTTGACCCCTCCGGAATACTGGAACAGAATTCTGTGTCATGAAGTTCGTAATGTTGGTGACTTTTGAGCTGCCATAGTGGAATCTGCGTTCGTTTTGAGTAAGCAAGCTGTTCACACTCACTGAGGAATGAAATCAGGCTGTCTTTCGAGACGTCCCAGTCAAAAAATCCTACACAGAGATCTTTTCGGACGCACAGAGTTCATGACGGTCCTTCAGGATTTCTTGAGGGCACCCATGCAACACCGAAAGATTCCTGAAGATCCCTCAGGCCCGCCTGTGGGTACGCTTCCCACACCAATAATATTCTTGAAGGTCCCTCAAACCTGCTCTAGGCGAGCCTACGACACCAATATACTTGCTGAATTTCTCTCAAGGCGCGATTCCCCTCAAGCGCGATTTCCACAACCCCTCCGCGTATATTTATACTTTCTCATATTCCGAAAGAATCGAGCCAGTCATCGAGAGTTAGAATGGACAAACATCCATCAGACCTTTTTACGTTCAGCAAAGGATATGTATAAAGCGCATTCGAGTTCGTACGCGCCAGAAGACAGCAGATTTGAATTCACAGCTGCTTTTATGATTCAGTTTGCAGCCATAGCGGTTTGAAATAGGCCACATTTTCCTTCGCACAGTGCAAGCAGCAAGCGGCGACAGGGCGCGGTGCCCATGCCGCTGTTTCCGCGAAAGCTACCGGAACTTTTTGGCACTTTTGGCAGCGGCAGTCGCGGTCGCGAGCAAGTCGCTAATCTACTTCTACTTTTGCCACAGCACAGCATATGCAGAACAATTCACGAGCCGAAGCAAGGAAGGGCTATCACCTCTACACGCGTGGTACCCAGCTGACCACCTCGTCACGACAGTGACTGGTCTGCTGCGTCCGCCCTCTACCGGCCAAGCTCCCACGTATAAGCAGGCATCGCTTACAGTGTCGCTCACTTTTGGCAGCGGCGGTTGCGGTCGCGAGCAAGTCGCTAATCTACTTCTACTTTTGCCACAGGCTGGTCTTTTTTTCTTTGCTTTCCAACCATGTTTTTCTCTGTGTATACCGCTGCCGCTGCTGCCAAATTGCGTGCTGTTTACACAATGCCGACCAATGCTGAGTTGGCAAAAGAAATGGACGCTTTACGGGCTTAGGTTGCTGTGATGCGTGACAGCCTGAACATGTTTAATGAACTTTTCGAGACGGTTAAGAAGCAGAATATAGATCTTGCTGTTGAAAACAGGGCTCTGAAAGATGAAAATGTCCACTTGGCACGCAGGGTTTCGGAACTGGAACAGTACTCTCGACTAAATAACGTACAAAAAAAAGGTGTCCCTGCAACCGAAGGTGAAAGCTGTCTTGCGGTTGTTCAGTCTATGGCTGATGCTATGGATGCAAAATCGCTCCTGAGGATGTCGATACTGCACATCGTGTACCAGCTAAAAAAGAAACAAATATTATTGCACGCTTTTGCTCCCGAGAAAGAAGAACTGAGTTCGTGAAAAAGGCACACAAGGCTTGCTTGACCGCTGTGAACCTTGGGTTTCCACAATAGGATCAGAAGCCCTTATACGTAAATGAACATCTTACGCAAGAAAGAAAGCGGCTGTTTGCACAAGCTCTTGAGCTAAAAAAAAGCAAGCGGCTAGAAACACCTCTGGACCGACCACTGCGTAATCAAGGCGCGAAAGACAGATGACAGCCGTGTGTATCGGATCTCTGGTGCGGGTGAGCTTACTGTTTTCACCTAGCTTACTAGTGTTAGCGGCTGCATATCTCAACCTGCGCAAGAATGTTTTCTTGTCAGGATGTTAAAAAACATTTCAGTGATGAAACTCCAAGTTGTCGCTAATACATTTCAATATTCGTAGTCTACGAAAAACCTATGACAGCCTCATAACATTTCTTTCCATAATTAATCACAACTTCTCTTTTATCTGTCTATCTGAGGCATGGTTGTCACTGGACGATAGAAATTTATATGTGCTACCAGAGTACAACGCAGACTACTGCTATCGTGCTACGCCACGTGGCGGCGGATCTGCCCTATTTATTAAATCATCATTGCCATACAAACGCCGCAATGATCTTTTCTTTTCTAATTTGATCTTCGAATCTATATGGTTACAATTTGATCAGATTGTTTTGTCAATTGATGGCCGGAACACAGTGTTATCATGCATTTATCGTTCACCATCATCGTTATACTCTGAGTTTTGTCTGCAGTTTGAAAAGTTGTTGTACACTGTTGCGAACGAAAACAAAAATGTCATTATCTGCGGAGACATCAACATAAACATTATCGACCCTAATAGTCCATCATGTTCTGATTATCTTGCGTGTTTTCTTAGCTATGACCTTGCTTCTTTAATTACTTCACCAACTAGATGTGACATGACAGAATTTAATACGTTAATTGATCACATATTAACCAACTTTACTATAGATCATACGGCAGGAGTCATCCAGCACAGCATAACCGACCACTACCCTGTATTTTTGACTTTAGGTAGAGAAAATTCTAAAGCGACTGAAAAGAAAGAGAAAGTACATTTTGACTCTCAAAACTTTGTCTCTATGATACAGTCAAATCACTGGACCGCAGTACTCTGTGAATCTTTCGCGGAAAAGGCTTATCAGTTGTTCTTGGCTGAAGTTACACGCTGCATTCATGAATGCACTACTACATCTATCACTACTCGTTTCTTCAGTTCCCCTCGAAAACCTTGGGTCACGAAAGCGCTACTTCGATGTATACTAAAGAAAAATCGGCTCCACAAAAGGGTAATTTGTGAACCACAAAAGTGAACCACAATTTGTGAACTCCACAAAAGGCTGTGCGAATCATTTAACTGTGAACTTAAATCTCGTTTCAAAAAATATTCTAACACGCTTGCAGCAGCACATAAATGTGCTAAACTAGATTGCTTTCAGAACAAGATTTTGAATAATGGCAGTAATACGAGGCGCAACTGGCAGGTCATTAACGAATTCTTTAATAAGAAATGCCGTGAGCATTTAACGAAAATAAAAACTGAGACACATACATACTGCCACCCAGCTGATATCACGAATGCCTTCAGCGAGTATTTTAGCAGTACTTGCGATTCTCAAACAGATCCCTCATTTCCGACATTGCCTCGTCATCTTCATTCTTTCTACTTGCGACCTACGAATGCAAAGGAAGTTCTTCATGTTATATCTTCGCTTAGGTCTACTGGACCTGGCCTAGACTCTGTTCACCCATCACGTATCAAGTTAGTTTCTAATGAACTGTCTCCTATCATAGTGGATATTGTTAACAAAATGCTTAAAGCAGGCATATTTCCCAGTTCTCTGAAAGTTGGTAAAAAAAGACCTGTTTACAAAAAAGGCAATCGTGAACTCCTGAATAACTACAGGCCTATTTGTATTCTTTCATTTTGCAGTAAAATCATTGAACGACTAGTTCATACACGTTTATCATCCTACCTAGCAAAACTTAATCTACTATCACCTAAACAGTATGGCTTCCGGCAGCGTTGCTCAACTGAGCTTGCGCTTCTAACCTTCGCCGATAAAGTTAAGAAGGCAATCGACCAAAGCTTGAAGTGTATTCATAGATTTAACAAAAGCATTTGACACTATTAATCACAAAATTCTAATACATAAACTTGAATCTTACGGCATAACTGGCCCAGCACTAGAGCTTATTTCTAGCTACTTAACTAATCGTACTCAAGTTGTTCAGATTGACGGCAAACACTCATCTGCTAAGAACATATATCGAGGCGTTCCTCTGGATTCGATCCTTCGCCCGCTGCTGTTTCTGTTATTTATCAACGACCTACCTAATGTTCTAACCACTACGGAATGTACACTATATGCAGACGACACGACATTTTTACTTGTGCTAACAATGTCGACGAGGTACAGCAAATGTTAACGTTGATCTGCATAACATCACTTCCTGGTGTCAAAAGAACATGTTGTGCATCAATCTGCTAAAAACGGTTTTTATGGTTTTTCATTCCTTCCCGACACTAATTTCGAACTCTATATTGGTGCGTCTTGAAAACAACTTAATACCAATATATGTTAGCACTACGTTTCGTGGCGTAGTTTTAGACAGGCATCTGAAATTCAATCTTCATGCGCAGTCACTTGTCCGTAAGATATCGTTTGGAATACGCGCCATAATCAAAACCCGCTCGTATTTTCAGCCACACATTATCCATTCCCTTTATCATGCACACATTCACAACCATTTATCTTACTGCATATCAGCCTGGGAAAACACGTACCTCGCTCACCTCAGCCAACTTCAACGCATGCAGAATCAGGCGATTCGCCTCATGACTTTCAGCCATTGCGTATCGAATGCAACGCCACTTTATTGCAGTTTAAACATTCATCCTCTTCATCAGCTCTTTCAGTTAAAGTTAACAGCCGTGATCTATAAGTTATTTCGTAATATTGCACCCATAGATGGCTTTGTTATTGAAACTTTTGTAAATACTAATACTACTAGGTTCTCTGAACTCGATAATCGTCTTTTGCCGAAAGTGCGCACAAACTATGGTAAGTTCACTACCACATTTGCGGGAATAAAACTATGGAATTCTATTCCACATACCATTAAACCATCCCCCACAGAGCCTATATTCAAGAATAAGGTTAAGAAATACTTTATGCAGCAACTGTCTTCATCCTTAACCACTGACTTTTGTGATTGTAATCATATTTGACTTAGCTATTATACTGCATGTTATATTATTCCTAATTTTATTGTATTGTACATTTGCATTGTTTGTTCACTACAGAAGTCTTCTTCAAAATTTTGTTTGTTACTAAACAGTTTTCAATTCTTCTTTTTTCGCGCTGTTTCTTATTTAGTCTGTAATGCCACGGTAACCAATGCTTGATCTGTATTGTCTTTTTTTATTATTTTTTCATACATGGGAGTCCCGCTGACAGTTCGTAACTTTTGGACTCCCTGTGTAGTGCTCATTTTGTATACAATTCTTGTAAATCTGACATCGTTGATGAATAAACTTGAACTTGAACTGTCGACCATGTTCTGTACGGCAAAAGGGAACGATCCAACGTTCGTGTTTTCGAAACGAGTAAGGCGTTGAGTTTGATTCGAGGGATGACAATGCTATGAAGAAGTTGTCTTTTGAAAAATTGATTTTTTTTAATCTTACGGTTAAAAAAAATTCCCATAGCTTATGAACGGGTATGATTTTGAATCGCTTAAACAATTCTTCGGTGTGTGCGAGGTAGTCAACATTTGCTATGTAACATACTGCTTTCTCTTGCAGCATGTGTATCTTGTGCAGGTTAGCTTGAGTAGTAGTGCCCCAGACAAGGAAACAGTAGTTAACATATGACATGAATAATGTGTTGTATATTATTATTTATTCAATACAGGTAGATAGGAGCGAAGTTTCGCGAGCATTCCGACGCACTTTGATAAATTAGTTAATGTGGAGCTAATGTGAGGGTCTCAGCTCATGTTCTTGTTAAAGGAATTTCCTAGTGTTTTTACTGTGTCTACCACCGTTATAATAGAGTTGTCTATTTTTAGCCTAATGTCTGATGTAACGATGCTCTGCCGGTAATGAAACAGAGCCGCTTTTGTTTTCTTACTATTTATTATCAAGGGATTTGATGCGCTCCATGATTTCCACTCTTCTAGTACACTGTTTATGTTTGAAATGAGCAGTGGAATGTTATTGCCCCTAAACAATACACTCGTATTGTCTGCATACAGAAGATATTTCGGAAGGTTGCTCATATATGTAATGTCGTTTATGTATACAATAAACAGTAGCGGTCCTAAAATACTTCCTTGTGGAACTCCAGTGGTTATTGGTTGAAGGGTTGAAACATGCTGATCTATTGTTACCCATTGATATCGATGTTGCAGGTAGGCTTTAGTAGACAAGTTGCAGTGCCATGGATTCCATATCTCTCCAGCTTATTGAGTAGTATTTGATGGTTTAGGCGATCAAAAGCCTTCGAGAAATCCACAAAAACACCTATGCATATCTCCCTGTTTTCAAGTGCCTCGAAGATGATCTCTTTTTGCATTAGTAAGGCTGTTTCAGTGGACCTGTTTGGGCGGAAAGCATGTTGTGACGGATGAATGAGGTCAAGTTTATTGCAAAGGTTCATGAGTCTTTAAGAATTGCTCTTTCTAGGCCCTTGGAAAAAATCGGCAGAATAGGAATCGGTCGATAGTTGGACATATTTTTTATCGCCACTCTTGAAAAGTGCAATTACTCTGGAGATTTGCATTAATTTGGGAAAGGAACCTGTTGATAACGCCAGATTATATATATATATATATATATATATATATATATATATATATATATATATAAGTCAGTAGGGGGGCAATAACATTCAGCCCATATTTAACTGGAATAATTTGTATGCCATCAATATCGCGTGATTTGCTATTTTCAAAGAGTTGAAGATATCACATACCTCGCGTTCATCTGTCGGATCAAAATAAATGCTGCGGTTATTCCTAGGAATTGTGCTGCTCAGAGATTGAGGGTTTTGAGAACTGCTGACAACATATTTAAAAAATGTGTTAAATTCTTCAGCAAGTTCTGTGCCATGTATGCGCGGCACTGAAAAACAAGATCTTGGATAAGTGGCGACGATGGGGTTCTGTCTAGCAACTTGTTTAGTTTTTTCCATACGTCTGCACTATCCTTACAGGATTCCAGGATTCATGAATACGAATACAGGATTGATATCGGCTTGATCCTTTAGTACGGGTTGGCGGCGCTGGTTGCACTGATGGCAGGGGTGACGTCACGGGAGGCGCAGCCGTTCACTTTCAGCACAAAACGGTGCAGGATCCGCTACCTGGGCAGCCGGCAGCCAGGTAGGGCGGCAGCGTAGGCAGCATGTCGTAGTCCGAAATCACGTGTGGCCGCAAAAGTTCCTTGCGAGGGCATTTTTTGAGTGATCTTTCTAAGTGGGAGGCAAAATTTATATTCTTTGTGTATGCCTCTACAAAGCCGCATGAGAAATGCTTGATCTTTCGGGAAGTGAGTTTCTGTTTTGATTGTGAAAGGCTTGTTCTTGTGCAAAGTGGCTACAAATGTGCCTTAAACAAGAAGACCGCTTAATTAGTGCTACTTAAGCGGTAGCGGTAGCGGTAAGTCGGCAGCAGCGGCAGCACGAAAGACCACCGCTTGAACGTCGCTCTGCTTTTTGGCAGATTCGCCTCCACCATGTCTTGGTTGCCCACGCTGAAGCAGACGAGGGAACCCGAATGTGCAAGTGTGGCAGAACTACCTACATCTGCGAACTGCCTGCAACCACCCGTGGTGCGAGAAGCGACCCCCTTTTAATTTAAAAGACGGACTGCTTGGGTCTCCCAGTATTCGGCGGCAGCGGCAGCACGAAAGACCACCGCTTGAACGCCGCTCTGCATTTTCGCAGGTTGGTGTCGTTCCTTGTGATTGCTTTTATGGATATGTGCTGCTTGCTGCCACTGCCGCCGCCTTAGTATTCTGATATCGTCCTTTTTTTGTTGTTTTGCTTGAGACTGCTGCCTGTCCCGCACGGTGTCGACAGGCTTTTGTTCCTCATGCAATAACAAGTTCCCAACCGAGGAAATTTCTGCCAAACTGCAACCAATTATACCATCTGAGAAGCTGTGCTAGGCTGACCGTAAAGCAATACAAAAGTAAATCGGACTCAGCCAAGCAGAAATGGGCATGTCCCACATGAAAAAATGAAAACAGCAAAGGAGACAATCAAGGTGAAAAGCTGGCGAATGACGAGATAGCCCTACTCGTTACTATAGATGGAAAATTAGACGAGCTGATGCCACCTAAAGAAACTGTAGCTAGCATTGAAACACCTGTAGAACTAATGTCAGAAAAGTATAACGAAGTGCTAGAAAGGGTAACTACCCACGAAAAAAACACAAGACATATTCAAAAGATGTTGCAAATTTAGGAGAGAAAGGTTCAAAAAGATAAGAATAAAAAGAAATGTTGCAAAATGAAGTCAAGCATCTTGAAAGGAGGAGCACAAAACTGAACCTCGAATTCCATACAATTCGGTCCACGGAACCTGAAAATCTTCTAGATTAAGTAAACGCTGTGGCTGACCCAATAGGAGTTTGAAGGCTTTTGAAAGCAGACGTCGATGCAATTCACCGGCTACCTGTAAAGCGCAATAAGATCCCAGGAATAATAGTTAGACACACCAGGCAAGCTGTCAGAGATGAGTGGCTTGAGAAAAGCAATAAATTGAGGGAAGAAAAGAGCAACATTGCCATTATGGAAAATATGACTAGTCATAATCGACATCTGTTGCGACTGACGAACGACTGGGAAAAACAAAATGCATATGAGTATGTCTGGCACAGGAACGGAAAGGTCTCGATGCGCAAAACGTATGACAAGTCGGCAATCGTTCTGCGCAATATGCGTAACCTTTAGTCATAGCACATTTCGATGTGTCCAACAAATGGCTTTAAATTTACTGTCGGAGTCTGAAATGGCTAATAATAGCTACCTTCTTCTCAAGGATGTAAACGCAGTCTCAACCAACCAGCACCAAAATTCACTAAAAGCCTTCATTTAAACTTTCGCTCATTTTGCAATAAGGAAGCAGAAATGGATTGTCTTATCTTTTGTTTTTCCTTTTTTTCGACGCGCTCATGTGAACTGAACCTTGATGTAAAGACGATCAGGATAAGTTTTGGTTTTCATGTTATCAATACTTCTGCTGAAATCGGAAAAATCCTCGTGCTGGTGGAGTCATGCTATTGATGAAGCGGAATGTTAACTGTGAACTGCTTCCTTCTTTTTCTGTGCTATGTAATGATTTTTAAATATTGTCAGTTCCTGTAAATATGCGTGTGTTTTCTTTTTGTTACTGGCCCCCAGATGGAAATGTGTCATGCTTTTTCTTATTTTACGGGCAGTTTCTCGATTTTGTTTCTGCAAATAGTTACTTTGTCACGTCAGCCGGCGACTTTAATATAGAGATGTTAGCAAACACTAACGAACAAAGAAACATGAAAATGCGTATTACATAAAACGGTTGCGATAATGCATTCACATTACTAACCCAAATTACGAAAGACAATAGAACACTGCTAGACCTTTTTGTGACAAATTTTCATGATACAGACATCACAGCAGGAACTATATCATGTTGTTTTAGCGACCATCTTCTGATATTTGTTATGGTAAAGAAGCACAACTCAGAAGGATGGAAAAGCCAACCACCCAATTTTTTTTCAGTCTATTACTCCGTCAAATTGAGACAATTTCAGGACCGAACTTGTGAAGTCAGGTATTACATGGGTAATGGAGATAAAAATGCCTATAAGGGGTACGAAAAATTTACGAATCATTTCGTGCAGATTTACAAGGGATATTTTTCAATAAAGACTTTTAGGCTAGGTAAAAAAATCCGCAAACCTTGGAGAACTCCAGAATAGTGTGCCGTAAAATCAACGAGAAAAGTATGCTTTACCATCAGTTTAATATTAAAAGAAAATATCCTGATACCTTAAAGCAATTTAAGGGGTGCCAAACTAAATTAAAAAGGAGGTTAAAAAAGCAGATCTAGTTAGATTGGCTCCGATTTCCAGAGTTGCCTAAAGAAAAGTTACCTCGTATGGAAAAAGTGTATCAGTGTTTTAAACGCCCGAAACTTTAACCTAGAATCGAGAAGTTGTCAATAAATGACTGTGAAGTGTCTGGCTGTGCCCTTGCAGACTCCTTTACCTTCATTATTGTGATGACGGTATACTTGAATATTTTTGCAATTTTATGCTCGTTAGAAATCATTCATCTGCTTTTCTAAGCCCTGTAACAGATGATCAAGTTATATCAATTTTTTTTCTTTAAATAATAGTGAGAGTTAGGACGCTGAAGGAGTTCGGACACGTCCGGTGAAATATGTGTTGGATGTCTTACGTCCATATTTAACCCATATTTTTAACCTTTGCCTAACGAGTGCATGTTTTCCAAAACGAATGCAAATCGCTTAAGTAACTATGCTCTTCAAAAATGGTGAACCTAATGAGATGAATCTCCCATCTCTGTCTTACTCATATTTTCAAAAGGCTTGGAACAGCTTATCCATTGTCAACTTTGCTCGCTCTTTGATTTACACAAACCCTTTTCAGATGCTCAATATGGTTTTAGGAAGACCAGATCAACCGAATTAGCTTTGCTGGCCCCGAAAGAATTTATTATGTCCGAATTTGGAAAAAAAGAACTTTATGCTAGATATTTATGTTGACTTTCCTAAAGCATTCGATTGTATTCATCAGTTCGCTTTGCGGAAGAAACTGGAAATTCATACAATCCAGGGATATTTTCTTGAATGTATCAAATCATGTCTCAGTTTTCGACAGTAGTTCGTTCAAATCGAAACGTATCATTCTGATTTAAAATCGACAGTGAAAGGTGTTCCTCAGGGCAGCATTCTTGGTCCGCTTCTGCTTAATATTTACGTCAATGATCTCACTAACCTCTTTACTAAGCCTAAATATGTTTTGTATTCTGACGACGCTAGTATATTTCTATCTGCTCCTCATTGCAATATCTTATACAACGACGCGAATCATGTCTCAGTTTTCGACAGTAGTTCGTTCAAATCGAAACGTATCATTCTGATTTAAAATCTACAGTGAAAGGTGTTCCTCAGGGCAGCATTCTTGGTCCGCTTCTGCTTAATATTTACGTCAATGATCTCACTAACCTCTTTACTAAGCCTAAATATGTTTTGTATGCTGACGACGCTAGTATATTTCTATCTGCTCCTCATTGCAATATCTTATACAACGACGCGAATTCTCTCCATGCCAAGCATAAAACGTGGTCAATAGTGAACCATTCAAACATAAATGTTATTAAGACGAAAGTTGTAATAGTTAGACCTAAATCGGGGGTGCTAAATTCTCATGTAAGCTTAATTTATGGTGGTGCACCAATAGAAATCACAAATAATATTAAAATTGTGGGTGTTACATTTTCTCAGACCATGCTATGGGATGGTTACATTGATGCTCTTGTAAGTTAGCTCGAGCAGTCGGCATTATTTCCCATTACAGATCATCCCTCTCGTATAAAGTAAAGATCCTGCTTTATTATTCCCTGTTTGACTCTAATCTTAATTACTGCTTCCTGGTCTGGGGCACAACCACGTATACAAATATGCAAAAGATATTTATACTTTAAAAGAAGCTTATCAGAATACTTTTTAATCTACCATGCAACAGTCACTGGCAAGGTCTTTTCTCCAAATCATACATAATACCAATATTCAACGTTTACAATTACAAGCTAGCACTTGCGTTCCAGCGCAAACTAAAAGATCATCTTGAATATCTGCATGAGTGGTCATTACTGGAAAAGAGCACTGTGTGTTATCCTACCCGCCATAAAGAGGAGTGGATTGCATCAACTCCTAGAAGCAACTACGCAATGGAAAAATTATGCTTCTCACTTCCAACTCTATTAACCGACTATAAAACATCCGGGACTGACCTACTTAAAATATCTAAATATGATGGCGAATAATTTTTTTAAGAAAGCGTGATCTAATTTTCTGTAGGTCATGTTGCACAGTTTCCAAGGATTGCAAGTCACCAACACGTCACACACTATCAAAACTCCAGTGATGCAGGAATATATGGAGTATATGTACAGAGTTCACGCCTGTACATCAGAACTACGATGTTGAAGATGTTTGCTTGTGTGATGTTTGAGATCTGCCAAAAGCAAAAGTTATGCGGATCTCACGCGCTCTGAGAATCAACGTATGGGAACCTTTTCGTGTTGGGTGCTTTGATGACAATTAGCGGTGATATTGACGGCAAAAGCTTAATTTCTTCAATGTTTAGTCCAGAGAGAGGTGAGTTGATGTTAAACATTACCGTCTGTGCACCACTGCTGTTTGTCCGCGTAGTACACAAGACACAAAGGGAGAGGTGTTTGAGGCATTGTTGTGAGGCATATTTCGTAACCTGTGAGAGGGTTGAGCATTGTCAGTCCATCACATGGTACATGGCATTGTGGCAGAATATTCAACTTGAATTTCATTATGAGGCGGCACGTGTGAAAAACACAATCGAATTATGAAGCATGCCGTAGTGGCTGACTCCGGATTCGTTATGACACCGCGATGCTCTTTAACGTGTTCCAAAATCTATGTGCACGTGCATTTTCTATTTCGACCCCGTCGGAATGCGGCTGCCGTGTTAGGCATCAAGTCCGCGACCTCCAGCAACGCCAAAGCCGGAAAGCTAAGGCGGCGGGCACATAAGTTTTGATATGACGGTTCACCGCTTCTGTAGTGTAACCTGGACCCTGCAGTGAACTTTAATAAATTCGGCTCTGCTTCTGCAGCTCTGCGTCAGTTTTCCGCTTCAAATATTTGCACGGTGTTTATTTTTCAGAAATAACAAGAAAGTACTATACCATACCTCAAACTTCAGCTTATCCAGTTTCCCCGAACCCACTTTCGTATAGTAGTAGGTGTTCCTTGCCTTCTCACGTTACATCCCCTCAACCCTTGTATGGGAACTGCCTCTTCACGCCACTCCTTTCAACACTTTTATCCCTGATCATGTAATGCGCCGGTTAGATAACCGTTGGAACATTAGGTTTACAGAATGGGCACCAAGAGAAGGAAAACGCAATCGAGGGCGACAGAAGAGTAGGCGGAGCGATGAAATTGGGGAAATTCGCGGGAGCTAGTTGGAATTGGTTGGCGTAGGAAAGGGGTGATTGGAGATCGCAGAAAGCGGCCTTCGTCCTTGCAGTGAACATAAAACAAGATGATGATAACGCTCACGATGATGATGATTCAAGATCTCTGTTGATTCGCACGTTAGTAGAAAAGCAAGTGCTGCAGCTTCTGCATTGCATTTGAGGCTTCTCACGGGTAATTAGAGTTGTCAAGAGGCTTATGTGGCGACGCCCATGGAGCTCCAGAGGGTATTGCTCACATTCGACGCGGTGGGGTTGAAACAAATTCATGGCGGTGCCTTTCCTCTCTTCCATGCTTCCGTCATGTATGCAGAGACCCAGCACCAACTCCCAACACGGTATGCCAGACAGCAGCAGCCCCACCTGCAGCATCAATAGCAGCAGTGGGAAAGTGGAAGAAAGATGCAAAGAAAGCTTCGCTTAAAAATTTTAACGAAGGAGAAAGGTGGAAATTGTAAACTAAGGTAACCACATATGAAGTGTTAAGTGGTAGAACAAAGAAATACATAGAGCAGTTTTTTAGTGACACACTTCGCGGTGCCGCTCAGCGAATGGAGTTTGTTAAAGAAAGCGTAGGATTCATCGCAATAGTAGGAAATGCACTCATGAAGTATATCATGCTCAACAAGTGGAATCGGGCCTGCGGGAAGAGCAGGATAATCTAGTGCGTATCAAAACAGCTAATCGGAGGTTTGTGACGAAATACCTACAGGATGTTAAATGAAAACTAGAAAGCTTAGAGGAACACGAATACTGAGGTGCGACGATACGTGCTGGAGCTCAAAAGAATCTCGGGGATTAAGTGCCAACAAAGTGAGCTTTGCCAGATGAAAAAGCGTACGCTCGAGAATTTGAAATATTGAAATAAGATATAATTGTAGGACATCGCTAGCACAGAAAAATATCATGACATTAGTTAAAAGTTGCTATAGAGAGTTCTCTGCCTGTCGTGAGCCAATGGTGCCGGACAACGTCGATCAGTTCTTGGTAGGGTGCCGACGTTAGACTAAGAGGAAACCAATTTATTAAAGAGGTATATTAGTAAGAGAAAATTCAATTGGCTGTTGAGCAACGGGCAAATAGCCTGGCCCACAATGGATTATTGGCAAATTTTACATTGCGTTTGAGACTCGATGTGGCAACATAATTGCATAAGGTATTTTCGAAAGTGCTCGAGCTGGGGGATATAAGTTTTATCGTTCAATCGTGCGCGCGCACTGCTAATAGCGACGCGTAAAGATAGTACTTTATTACCTAACGTAACAGGATACTTGTCAATAACGTTTACAGACGTTGATTGCAAGGTTTTATTCAGATATCTGGCGCGAAGCTGGAGGGAGATATACAGAAGTTATTTGGGCGTCATAAGACATGCGGCACTAGAGGCAGGAGAACATTTACAAATATTTGTGTAGCTAGAAGTATTTAAGAATATTGAAATAGCGCCCTTGTGAATTTACCATGTGGCAAATAAAGCTAGCTAAGGCTTTCGACATGGTGCCATAAATTATCCTCTTGTTGTTAATTGATTATACAGGTCTGGGTTCCGTCATATGTGAAGGTATCAAAATGGCATATCAAAGCTCATTGAGCAACCTAAGTGGAAATGGAAAATTTTCACAACACGTACAAATACTTTCTTCCGTTCGACAAGGTTACACCTTAAGTGCTGTGCTTTCTTGCTTTAGTCTGGAGTCACTCTAAAAAAACTTATACTGCAGAAATTAGAGGTTCAGTATAAAATTGTGTTAAGTGTTTGTTCCGATGATGTTGCCGTATTTACTGTACATAGGCATAGTGTTGGCTCGTTATTAGGAATAACTGAAAACGTTTTGCGAGAAAAAGATAACAAAGGGGCACAGTCGAACCTCCATAAAACGAGGCGACAAGCTTCATGAAATCGCGGATATTTTTGATCAACAACAAAAACGAATTCGCAACTTCTCAGGGTATTTCTGGCAGATAGTATCTTGGTAGTAAGCAGTATAAAGAAATTGGAAGACCGTCGGGCCACAATTACACGGTTATGAACGCCAGCGTGGGCTGTGCTGATCGCGTCTCAGCTAAGACATCGACATGCCTCGTGGCGTCCGAGATTTGGGTGTTGCGACGCGCGGCGCCGTCGATCTCGGACACCATAGCTAAGTGCGCTTAGTGCTCCAAAGCCGGTACTCACATATTAAAAGCAATCTAAAAAAGCGCAAATACTTGTTCTGAGCATAAGAAACAAAATAAAAGGAAACACAGAAAAGTCACAGTTTCACCAGAAAGGAAGAGCATTCATGGAGATAGCAACGAAATAACTGCACGAATGACACGCGCGCTCAGGCAAACATTACCAGATCTCAATGGATGACAACGAACTCGCAGTAACAACGCAAGTGAGCTTTTGTTACGGTCTTCAAAACTTGAGATCCCGCCACCGCCAACACTAGACGCACAGGAACAACACAATGCGGCCGGAAGACACCAATGATTTTTGCTCTGGCTTTGCACTTCCCTCGGTGAGATTACCTCCAAAATACGGTGCATGGACAGGGTATGGACGCACGCCTGCTCGACGAATCGTCTATCCCCCCATCAACCCCAACCCTTCAGCGCATGCTTGATCGCGTCAGTGCGCGTTCACTCCCTCCCTATGCTCTTGCGCAAAGGGAGCAGTTAGATCGCCTGTTTCTCCAGGCGCTGTGAGCTCTGGCGCGCCCCGCTACCTCTCCAAGAAGTTTGCTAACGCGACAAATGGTGCAGCGGTGTTTACTTCCTACCACATCCCGGTGCGCGCGGTTTGATGGGTGTTTTGCTGCTGAAAATTTACATGCAGAAGGACGCTTGAAATACCTTTTACCTCGGCGGAAAATTTTACAGTTGTTTTTTGTGCTCGATTTACTAGCCTTACGGGCTTCAAATACATACGTCAAATAGCCGACCGCTTCGTTAAATCGATTCCCTCTGAGGAATTTTCTTCGAAAAATCGCAAAAAGAAATACGCATTTTTGAATACAACTGAGATCGGGAAAAGAATATAGTTCGTTACATCGTGAATTTCACAAAATTGAGGTCCGTTATATCGAGGTTTGACAATATTGGTCGCTCTCATGGCCATTGGAATGTCACAACCCGTGCGTTTTAATATATCGCTTGGCTCACGACACACAGCACTTATCTTTGGGTACTTTTGTATAGATTGTCTGAGAACAAGTCACTGTGGCTCGAAAAGCTGATTAAATACGGGTGATTGTCGAAGCATGGGGCGGCCGTGAATTGTCTTTTTTCACGCAAGCCCCTATTTGTAACCTGTTTCTTGCTACGAAAATTGTTCAATTTCACAGGCACCTTATTGCTCAAGTAAGAGCATGCAAAAATTTCGCCGCATTTTGCCTGTTTTATGTGGGGCTCAACCTGGGAGCGAACATCAATGACGAATTTTGTGCGTCGAGTAAAGAAAGGTGATGTGTTGTATCATTTCTTTCTTCAGAAACTGGTATCACTGTTCACATTATCACGGGGAAGAATATATACAATGAGTATATAAATACAGAGACAATGCGTAGCTCGGAACCACAGGGCAGACCAATACCACTGGTCGAAGCCAGCGTAACATCATCTACCTCCGGTCACGAACCACTACCTAAGAGAAAGCTTTAGCTCGAGTGTTCCTATCTAAGTACACGTAAAAGGAGAATTCACTTTTCTTGGCAACCACTGTAGTAAATTTTCCGAGGTTTGTTGCAGTTAAAAGAAAACCTAAAAAGCTAGTTACGGTGATCTAGCGAGTGATCGCGCAATTCCGTGAATTGCATCTAATAGTACATGTAAATCGGAGAAAATTGATATAGTACATATATATCCTAAAAAATTTTTAATATAGAAATACAGCTTTTGGAGAACCCTTGTACACAAAGTAACAATTTAATGTAAGATATAAATTGTTCATATCATATTTATCCACAATAAATTACCTAATGAATGCCGTTAACAGAACCACGATATCTGTTCTTGATGCAGAGCTAATAATTTGTTGACTTTCAGCTTCTATTTTTTTCGAATTTTTAAAATTCTGCTTACAACGTTCAGGTCCAAAATAGAAATTCCGCTTCTAACAGTCACCAGAATTTATCTTTATCTCTCAAATGCAACAATTTTCACTAAAATTGGTTTAGGGGTTACCTCAGAAAAACATTTTTGCGTTTTACATGTTCTTGAACAGACCGCGTCGGAGTTGGGCCCGAGCTGAAGCTTCCACATAACGTTAACTATCAGTGGCGGAAGCGCCATCTCTGTGCATTTTAATGTGTTGAATCAGTGTTCGAAATATAAGACTTCAGCCAGAAAAAAGTGCACAATGTCAGTCACTGGTGGTTCAGGAAGTCTTCGGAGTCAATGGTGAGATCTGGTATGGTTAGTTCGATCACTTGGCACAGGACCCCATAAGGCCCGACGAGGTGCCGCTGCAGTTTCTGGAACATCGCCGACTCGACCCGAAGGCAGCCAGAGCAGGACAAGGGACCCCGGCTTGAAACTTGCATCGCGATGGCGACGGTAATAAAGGAGCGTTTGGGTCATCGAGACACTTGAAGTCAATCGCTGGCGATGGGACGTGCCATGGCCACGCGAACAATGGCATCAAGATCGTAGAAAGTAGTGGAGTCGGCATCTTGAGGGAGCAGGGAGTTGAAAGGCAGGAGCGGGACGCGACATCCAATGCTTCTCCCTGGCGAACGCTCCATGCCATGGAACACCGTTGCCGCCGTCCCGATGCGGCGGCCACATCCTGCTGCGCTGCTGACTTATCGACGGATGATTTCGCCAGGAAAGCGGCCCGGAAGTTTTTCCCCCAGTACGACGGGTTTCGTCAAACAACCAAATGTGCTTCCTTGGCAGGTAACCCAGCACATGTAGACAAGTTAGCATCAACAGCAGACACAGAGGAAATTGCAAGGTATTTCACCATGCCTGAGTTGCTTGCAGCGATAGATGCTGCCAGTCTCAAGACAGCGCCCGGTCCAGACTCTATTATTCGTGATGTTTACAAGAACCTGAACTGCGCGGTACTGCGTCAACTCTTCGAAACCATTAACAAGGTATAGCTAGAAGGCATTGTCGCTCCAGGATGGAAATCAGCTATTGTGATCCTGATTCCGAAACGAGGCAATGCGCCGAAGAACCTTGGCCATTTCCGATTCATTTCCCTAACTTCAACAATATGTGAACTTACTGAGCAGATGCTAGTCACACGACTTTCGTGGTGGCTAGAGGTCCACAGTTTCTACCACCTTGCTCAAATTTGCTTTCGTACACCCATAGGTACTGATGTTGGGCCTACTGTCTTGGCATCGTCAGTTTTACTATCAACTCGCAGCCACATTGGCCGTACTGTCGTCGTTATGGGCGTCGAAAAATCGTACATCAGTCATGATGCCATCTTCTCTTCAATTGAAATGCCGCATTTTGCACCTAGAGTACAGAATCTTGTCAAATCTTTCTATGAAGAATGAATACTCCCACTTCGTGGCGTACCCGAGGTATCGGTATTGTCACCCACATTATTAACTATTGCTTTCGGCCCGTTTGCATGGCGCTTACACGATGTGCCTGACATAAACATCTTATTGTATGCTGATGAAAACATGGTTTGGAATACTCATCGTGACCTGCAGACTGTAGCGCCGCTGTCCTTCAATCGGCATTAGATATTGCACTTACTTACGCTTCTTCGCACGGCCTCAAGCTTTCGGTCAGCAGATCTGCTAACATGTCAGTCGCCAACCGTTGGGGCCACTGTAAACTCTCTGCAACACCCATTCGTCTTCATCTATTAGGAAACCCCCTTCAACAATGTTCAACTATAAGAATTATGGTTTTGATGGTGCACGGGCCGGCAACTGGGACTGCTTGGCTCTGCAGCGCTAAAAGGCAGGCGATTCAGCCGTTAGGACTGATCAGACGCATTGCTCCTAAAACGGCCGGCTCCCGCTCGTAGGTTGAGCAACAATTGGTGAACGCAGTGGTGCAATCACACCTTGTTTATAGAACCCTATTTCGGCATTTGACGAGGGCTCACTGGAATCGCCTTCAAGGTGTTAATCGCGAGACAATGAAGGTCATCACTTGCCTTACCCGCACACGGCGATCGTGGCTCTCCAAGAGAACGCAAAGCTGAACACACTAGATTAGCTGGTGCAGCAGCGACGTGATGCTCGCACACTTAAGTCCAGCCTTTCGCACGCAAAGTGTAATCTCAGGGCTTACGCTTTCTCGCACTTCTTTCTAATAATTCCATCGCTAGTTCTACCTCCCTGGAGTTTTGTACAGCTGAGCGATACCAAGGCGGCCAACATACGATGCCCGACATTAACTCACGCCGCGTTGCCGCTTCGTGACCGAATTATTGCTAAAGACGCCCAGCTGGCGATTGACTCCATCGTGATACACGTTGATGCAAGCATCCAGGACTGTGAAAGAACCACTGCATGTTTATTGCTCGGGTGCACCTGCCCTGAATAAGACGTCCGGGGTTCAAATCCAAGAGCCGCTTTCCTCCATTTCTGCTGAACTCCTCGCTGATCGCGAAGCTCTGTGCTCTGTGGCCGCCTTTCCCAAGGTTCCCACGGCCCGCATCGTCTCTGCACAGGTGCCTTTCAGGTGACGCGGCTGCTGCGACGCGTCAGCCGCAGCCTTGCAATATGTCAGTAGATCCATCTTCTGGCGGCACGCATCCCGCAGCAAATATGTATCTAGTGGATCCCACGCTACCTTCTCAGCTTCCAAAGCCATGCGAATTCTGTGATCCGCCTAGCGACCTTTCCATTGCCACTGCCTGAGCTCCTTCAACTATATGACGCAACCCTAAATTTAACAAGAAAGGATGACCTTCGCGCCGCACACATGCTCCCATATCTCCGTGTGCGGTAACCCCCCCTCCCCCTGTTCTTAGTCGTGCAGTGGAGGTTGCGGTTTGGAGCAACCGGGTCCGCGTTACCCTCCCTCCTGCAGTGAAGCGGCAGCACTTTTGCCATTTATATCCCCGCCATGGTTGTCCAGTCATCAAGTCACGCAATGCTGAAGCCGACATCCACCACCTTCTGTGGGTTCGCCCTGCGTTGAAACCGAAGAGGCTCTGGCACCTCGCAGCAGCGGAACTTTCGCCACATTATCCTTGTCATTACACTGCTTAGAGACAGGGACCACATTATCCATCCCTCCTGGAATTTATGAGATCCGCAAATTTTTTTTTCATTCATTTAATCATGCTTATTCGCCCGCATCCCAAAATCCTGTATGCTCTCAGGCATTTACCCTCGCATTAAAGAAAAATAAATGGGAGCGTAGCCAGTAACATCACAGTGTGATGAATTGTAGGAAAATGTAACAACCCCCAAAGTGCAGTCCCAAACGCTGCAGTCATCGGAGACGTACATGAAGAGCATATCTGTGAGTGTGTGCTTGAGGTGCTCAGTAAGTCCGTTTGTCTGGGGTTGGTAAGACGTGGTGAATTTTTGAGACGCAGAGCAGGAGCGGAGAAGGTCGTCTACAACGTGTGAAAGAAATCAAGGGCCCCGATAAATTAGTAGCTGACAGGAGCGCCATGTTGCAGTGCAACTTCCTGACGAAAGAAATCGACGATATTATTTGCAGAGCTGTGGAAGCGCTCGTATAAAGGCATAACGCGTGGCATTGTTTATCGCGACGGCGAGCCATTCGTTACCCGAGGATGACGTTGTCAAATGGCCAAGAACGCAAGCCGACGCGGAAAAAGGTTCACTTGGGATGTGTTTCGGCTGAAGGTGCCCAGCGGGAAGTCTAGGGAATTTCTTGAGGCGTTGGCAGAGCTCGCAAGCCGCCACGTAGCGTCGAACTGAGCAGTATTGCGCAGCCCAGAATAAGCGTCTGCGAATGCGATCGCTAGTGCAGGAGAGACACAAATGCCCGGTGGTAGGTGCATCGCGCAGCTGCGTGAGAACAGCAGATCGTAGATGCTGGGGAACAACAATCAGCAGTTCAGCGCCATCGTGTTGCTTGTTGCGCCGGTATAAGGTGTCATCATGTAACAGGAACAGGCGGAGGGAACGGTCACCACTTTCTGAGGTGAGGCGCTCGATAAAAAAACCGCAAAGGCATGTCGTGACACTGTTCTATGACAATGTTGAAGAAGTCGGTAATCAACAAAACGCAGGCATCAACTCCAGGTTCTTTGGCACCGGGTGGATTGACCGGTGAAATACATGAAACGTGGTAGACCGGGAGGAGAAGATGGAATAACAGTCCGTTTATTCAAGGATGGAGGAGACATAATGCTTGGGAAACTGCCGGCTCTTTATACGAAGTGTCTATCGACTGCAAGGGTACAAGAAACTGGAAGAATGCAAACATTATACTAATCCACAAAACGGGAGACGGTAAACAATTGAAAAATTATAGGCCCATTAGCTTACTCCCAGTATTATATAAAATATTTACAAATAATTCTCCAATAGAATAAGGGCAACATCGGATGTTAGTCAACCAAGTGCACAGGCTGGCAGGAAGGGATACTCTACAATAGATCACATCCATGTCATTAATCACGTTATCGAGAAATCCGCCGAGTACAATAAGCCTTTATATATGGACTTCAAGCATTACGAAAACGCATTTAAATCAGTCGAGATACCAGCAGTCGTAAAGGCATTACGTAATCCAGAAGTACAGAACGCTTACGTAAATACCTTGGGAAACATCTACAGAGGTTCTACAGCTACCTTAATTCTACACAAGAAAAGCAGGCAGATACCTATGAAGAAATGGGTCAGACAGGGAGGCACAATCTCTCCAATGCTATTCACTGCGTGCTTCGAAGAAGTATTCAAGTTATTAAATTGGGAAGGCTTAGGAGTAAAGATCGACGGCGAATATCTCAGCAACCTTCGGTTTGCCGATGACATTGTTCTTTTCATCAATACTTCAGGTGAGTAGAACAGATGACTGAGGATCATAAGAGAGAGAAAGAGAGAGTTCAAGAGTGAGGTTGGAAGATTAATATGCAGAAGACAAAGATAATGATAAATAACTGGGCAAAGAAACAAGAATTCAGGATCGCCAGTCGGCCTCTAAAGTATGTGAAGTAGTACGCTTACCTAGGTTAATAAATCACAGGGAACCCTGATCATGAGAAGGAAATTCATAGAAGAATAAAAATGTACTTGATCGCATACGGCAGACGTTGCCAGCTCCTGGCTGGTAGCATACTATTAGCTTACCAAGAGAAGGGAAACGCAATCGAGGACAACAGAAGACTAGGTGGAGCGATGCGATTCGGAAATTCGAGGGGCTAGTTGGAGTCGCTTGGTGCAGGACAGGGGTAATTGGAGATTGCAGGCAGAGGCCTTCGTCCCGCAGTGGACATAAAACGGGCTGCTGCTGCTGATGATGATGATAATAATTGGCACGTGTACTTGTTTATCTTTATTGGCTGATCGCGTTTCACCGTCTAGCAAATGTTAGCGCACAGCGCCGAACGCGCTCGCATGTATTGAAAGTTTCTCGAAAGTTATGAGAGAAGAAGACGACGACAATGCGAGCGGTCGCATATTGCCTCGGCTCCTGTATTTTTTTTTCTTTTTGTGCCTACCCGATCACTTCAAGAGCCTGATTTCCTGCCCCGACCTATGTGACTGTTATCGGCACTTTTTGAAAGTTGTTTTAGCAACTCCGACATGCCTTACGCGAGCCGCAGCCCTTTTTAGGGCTGTCGGCTGACCGTCTCGCTGTTTGGCCTAACTCCGTCTAGCAAGAGCGCAGAAACGGAGCGCGACGCCGCTGGCGTCGATGGCGCGCGTGCCTGGCGCGAGATCCACGATAACCTCTTAAAAAAGCGTCAGCATCCTCTGCCACCAGTAAACCCCACAGTTGCTCATAGGTCTCAATCAAGAGAAGAAGCGAAGCCCCCGCCGCTGCCGCGCAGCGATTATAACATCATCCTAAGAGTTCGTGGGGGCCCCAACTGCGCGGTAATCCATGCATGCATCCCCAGACAACTTATGTTGAAGGCTGCGGGACTCCCCATCACCGACAGCAGCAGTTATGACCAAATTCGTGTCAACACTATCAACAATACCCTTCTAATCCGCACACTAGGCATGGGTCGTGCAGAACTCTACCAAAAGGTCTAGAGTCTGCAATTCAATGGTAACCCTTACGAAGTCGCCGCCCATGTGGCCGATCCCATCGATACCTGTAGAGGATGCATTCACTTGCTCCCAGATTACTCAGAAGACGACATCGCCTCAAACATCCGCAGATGCAAACCAACATTGACTATTGGGGGTGCATGACAGCTGGGCAATACTAGTACCATCATGGTCATATTCCAAGGCAAAATCATCCCTATCTACGTCAACTACAATGGTTGTGCACTTCGACGCCGCCCCTTCAGGCACAAGGTAGAAGCCTGCACCCGATGCCGCGGGATTGGTCATCTCCAGGACGTCTGCACTAATCCCACAGACACCATCTGTCCCTAGTGTGGAATGAAAGACGCACCTATGGACCACAAATGTGACCCCATCTGTGTTGCGTGCGACGGAAAGCATCAAACCGGCTCCTCACTGTGCAAACAAAGGTACAAACCGCGCCCTATACATCCTATGCATAAACAAGACACTTCACATACCAACTCAACTCCCAGACTCAACCGCACTCGCGACTCAAGCCTGCGATGAAGACCCAGCAAAAGCAAGGACCGCGGGCCTGGCTATGTAACCCAAGACGTCCCTTGGCCAGCTCTATCACCAAGCCCTCCTCTCGCCAACTCCTCGCACAACCAACCCGAGGTAAGGTGGGCTAAGGCAGACTTTTCCAGTTACTCCTCAAACCATACTACTAATAATGAATCCCTCCATAAAAAAATACACTTCTTCTGGTCGAAATTCAAAGACTTAAATTAGAATTGCAATCTCGTCACCCCTATACTTCAACCTCTGAAGCCTCTCTCTGTAACACCACCCTTTCGACTCATCCTCCGTCAGCCACACCTGAAACCTGATCACACCGCCCCATGGACATTAACCCCTCCACTGTACGGGAACCGTTTCACCCTCCCCCAGCACACGCAAAACTCCGAGCACTCCGCGATCAAAGCAAACTCTTGACGAGACAATTTTAAATTATAACGACAGGCTAACCGCTTTGGAGACTAAATTGCATATTATACTCACTGCAGATGAAAAAATCAATACAGATTACACAGCCAGGAATGAAATGCTCGACAATAATGCTACGGAATAGTATTACCGATGGCGAAGAGGCGAGCAGTAAGAAGACGACGACGACGATTGGAGGCTAGCGCGGGCTGTTGCCTCTTGACCAAGTGCGGCGTATAACGTTGTAAATATACTTGTATATAGCTTTTCATCTGCGTCTTCTTGCGTAACATATCTGGTGGAGGTGGACGTGCCCTGTACCTCATCACGGAGCTTCGCAGTGGACGGTACATCGAGCCTAGCTTCATGGCTTCCGGCGATGACAACTCGACTCAGCCGCCTCCGACACCTGCTGCCACTTCGACGACCTACATCACTCTCCCTGCTCCTCGTGATCCTGGCGTATTCTCGGGCAAAGATGGGGAAGACGTCGACGACTGGATCAGTCTGTACGAACACGTCAGCCGCAATAACCGGTGGGACCCTACTATCAGGCTCGCCAACGTAGTCTTTTACCTCGGTGGCACACCTCTAGTTTGGTTTCGGACGCACGGAGAGGACCTCACCAGTTGGCATTCGCTCAAGCAAAAGTTCCGAGACTTGTTCGGCAACCCGTACGCTCACAAACTTGCCGCGCAGAAGGCGCTTTCCGGCCGTGTGCACACGTCAACAGAGCCCTATGTCACGTACATTCAGGACGTCTTGGCTCTGTGCCGCAAAGTTGATGCACACATGACTGGGTCAGACAAGGTAACCCACACCCGCCGTGGTTGCTCAGTGGCTATGGTGTTGGGCTGCTGAGCACGAGGTCGCGGGATTGAATCCCGGCCACGGCGGCCGCATTTCGATGGGGGCGAAATGCGAAAACACCCGTGTGCTTAGATTTAGGTGCACGTTAAAGAACCCCAGGTGGTCAAAATTTCCGGAGTCCTCCACTACGGCGTGCCTCATAATCAGAAAGTGGTTTTGGCACGTAAAACCCCAAATATTATTATTATTAAGGTAACCCACAACCTCAAAGGCATTGCCGATGACACCTTCAACTTGTTCGTATTCAACAACGTCGCGACGGTGGATGCTGTTATAAAAGAGTGCCACCGCCTGAAACTCGCTAAAAGCCGACGTATCGATCAGCAGTTTGCCCGTTTGCCCAACACCCCAGCGACATCTTCCTGTGTCGATGCTCCTCATGCCAACTACACTGGCGATATTACCAAGATCGTCCGGCGTGAGATTGAGGCCGCCTATCCGGCTGCCTTCGACTCCAGCCCCACCAACGCACCCGCAGTCACGGTTTCCCTTCCGTCACGGTTTCCCTTCCCCGTCGCTCCTTTTCGCCGGCTCCCTTCGGACGCCGCTCCCAGCCGGAAAACTAGATGATGCAGCGCCTCGAGGTGACGCTGCATTGCTCCCTACGCCGCCAAATCCTCCACTGACGTTGCCTACTCATGTGAACCTTCTTGACGTGCAAGTCGACGGTGTTCCTGTATCTGCTCTTATAGACACTGGGGCGCATTTGTCGGTAATGAGCGCGGACTTTCGTACCTCTATGAAAAAAATATTCACGCCCACCACGACGCATGTTGTCCGTGTCGCCGATGGCGGAACAGCCCCCGTAATTGGTATGTGTGCCATCCGTGTCACCTTCGCCGACCGCTCCACACTTGTGCTATTCACAGTCATCGCCCACTGACCCCACGACATCATCCTCGGCTTAGACTTCCTCTCCGCACATTCTGCTCTCATTGATTGTTCCGCCAGTACTCTCCGCCTTGACCTGCCTGTTCTGGATCCCGCTGAACCACACTCCAGTAGCCTCAGTTCCGTCGACTTCGTTCGCTTGCCACATACGGCACTGACTTACGTTGAATTAGGGTCATCCCACCAGTGCTCGACGGTCACTATATCGCGGCTCCTATGCAAGACGTCCTCCTTACACACGGGATCACGGTACCTCATACCGTTTTATCTATTACGGCTAATTGCGTCTGCCTGCCAATGGTCAATTTTGGCTTGACGACACAAGTGCTGCCACGCGGGATGTCTCTGGCCCAGCTTTGCTCATTCGAGGATCACTCAATAGTATCTATTGAAGTAGACAGCAATTCAGCCGATCCTCCTCTACCATCTCAGTCGACAACTTGTACCATCGCCGACTTACAGAAAATGATTGCGGCCGACCTGCCGTCCGAGCACGCTCGTGAGCTCTACCGCGTTCTGTTTTCCTACAATGATATTTTTGACTTTAACGATCGTCCTTCGGCCCAAACTACAACTGTTAAACATCGCATTAATACCGGCGATGCCCCTCCCATTCATCGCCGCCCGTATCGAATGTCACCGGCTGAGCGTCAAGTTATTCACGCAGAAGTTCGCAAAATGCTTGCCAAGGACATCATAGAACCGTCACGTAGTCCATGGGCGTCACCTGTTGTACTGGTAAAAAGAAGGATGGCTCATGGCGCTTTTGCGTGTATTATCGGCACCTTAACAGGGTTACCAAAAATGACGTGTATCCCCTACCTGGGATCGATGACGCCCTTGACTGCCTCCATGGTGCTCGCTACTTCTCTTCTATTGACCACCGCTCCGGCTACTGGCAGATTGCCGTGGACGATCTCGACCGCGAGAAGACTACTTTTGTAACTCCGGACGGTCTTTATCAATTCAAAGTTATGCCATTCGGTCTATGTAACGCTCCTGCCACTTTTGAACGCATGATGGACTCCCTTCTTCACGGTTTCAAATGGTCCACATGCCTGTGCTACTTGGACGACGTCATAGTATTCTCCGCAACGTTCGCTACGCACCTCGAGCGCCTCTCGGCAGTCCAGGAGTTTTTCGTCGCGCCGGTCTGCAGCTGAACGCATCGAAGTGCCAATTCGGCCGTCGCCAGATTACCGTCCTTGGGCATCTCGTTGACGCGAACGGAGTGCTACCGGACCCGGGCAAGATCCATGCTGTTACGCACTTCCCTGTTCCGAAGTGTGTCAAGGATGTGCGCAGCTTCATCGGCCTTTGTTCCTACTTCCGCCGTGTCGTGAAAAATTTCGCAGCCATAGCACGACCACTAACCGAAGTTTTGAAAAAGACGCCCCTATCCAGTGGGGCGATAACGAGGCCTCTGCATTCTCGCATCTAATCGACGTTCTCACAACGCCTCCCGTTCTGGCCCATTTCGATCCTTCTGCGCCTACCGAAGTCCGTACTGATGCCAACGGTCACGCAATTGGCGCAGTACTGGCACAACGCCAGCGCGGCAACGACCGTGTTATCTCTTACGCCAGCAGGCTCCTTTCACCCACGGAGCGCAACTATTCCATAACTGAGCGTTAGTGTCTGGCCCTAGTTTGGGCGGTTGCGAAGTTCCGCCCATAATTATATTGCCGACCCTTTTCCGTTGTCACAGACCATCACGCTCTTTGCTGGTTATGCTCACTGAAAGATCCTACAGGAAGGCTTGGTCGCTGCGCATTAAGCCTCCAAGAATATTCATATACTGTCACCTACAAATCTGGCCGACTACACAAGGACGCTGACTGCCTGTCTCGTTACCCGGTAGACGAGCCTGAGGACGCCGACAGTACTACCGCCAACGGCATTTTCTCTGTGTCTGCCTTCGCTAACATCGCCGATGAGCAGTACCGAGACCTACCGCTGCGAGCACTCATCGAGCGTCGGCGCTCTACACCTACCGACGCGTGCGTTCGCCGCCAATTTCTCCAGGGCGGCATTCAGCACCGAAGGAACTTCCTTCCTGACGGATCTGATCTTCTTCTTGTCGTGCCAAAACATCTACGACAGACTGTGCTCTTTGAGATGCATGGCGCACCTACTGCAGGACATCTTTGCGTAACCCGCACGTACGACCGCGTCCGCCGCCACTTCTATTGGCCTGGTCTCGCTCGCTCCGTCCGACGCTATGTTGCTGCCTGTGATACCTGCCAGCGTCGAAAAACACCTCAGGTGCTACCTGCCGGTAATGTCCAGCCGATGACTGTCCCCGTGGAACCGTTCGTTCGTGTTGGATTAGAACTCCTCGGTTCCTTTCCCATGTCATCCTCTGGGAACAAATGGGTAGCCGTCGCAACTGATTACGCCACCCGATACGCTATCACGCGGGCTCTCCCTACCAGTTGCGCCACTTACGTCGCAGACTTTCTCTTGCGTGACATTATCTTACATGGCGCCCCGCGACAGCTGCTCCGTGACCGTGGTCGTAACTTCCTCTCAAAAGTTATCGCCGACATTGTACGTTCCTGCTCCACTCAACACAAGCTGACTACCTCATACCATCCTCAAACCAATGGCCTGACAGAGCGTACTCTTACCGATATGCTGTCCACGTACGTTTCCAAGGACCACCACGACTGGGACATTGCCCTTCCTTACGTCACATTTGTTTATAATTCTTCCCGGCACGACACCGCCGGATTTTCTCCCTTTTATCTACTCTACGGTCGCGAACCGACCTTGTCCCTTGACACGGTACTTCCTGCTACTGCGATCTCAACAACCGAGTATGCGCGCGACGCCATCGCCCTTGCCGACCATGCACGCCAGCTTGCCCGTGCTCGACTGACGGACTCGCAAACCACTCAGCAGCGTCAGTACAACGCCCGCCACCGTGACATACAGTTTTCGCCTGGTGCGCTCGTGCTCTTGTGGTCGCCCTCTCGTCACGTCGGACTTTCACAAAAGCTCCTTTCGCGATACACAGGGCCCTACCACGTGCTGCGCCAGGTGACGCCTGTGACGTACGAAATTGCTCCTGTGAGATCAACCTCGTCGTCTACTGTGACATCTAGTGATGTCGTGCACGTCAGTAGGCTTAAGGTCTACTACACTGCTTCCGAGTCCAGCCTTTAGCCACTCCGGGAAGGCGCTTTTGCCGCCGGGGGTAGTGCTACGGAATAGTATTACCGATGACGAAGAGGCGAGCAGTAAGAAGACGACGATGACGATTGGAGGCTAGCGCGGGCTGTTGCCTCTTGGCCAAGTGCGGCGTATTACGTTGTAAATATACTTGTATATAGCTTTTCATCTGCGTCTTCTTAAGTAACAATATTATTGACTTCGTACAAGCACACATCCAACGAACTACAAGTTGGATAGCTGGAATCACCGCTAATCATCCTAACATAGTTGCACCTGCTCGATCCGAGTCCCCACCAGCTCCGCTTAACAATGGCTAATAACCCGGCACACTCCGAGTTTGAAGTGTGGCAATGGTACTGTAGGGGGTTTCGAAAAAAGAAAGCACACCTCCAGCAATTTATAGCCTCCTCTTCTAATCTCCGAGCTGTCATTGCGCTTCAGGAAACTCACGGACTAATCACCTCCCCAGGTTATAATGTCTATCAGACCAATAAGGTTTCCCCGCCCAATACGGTAATTCTCACGCAAATGCACCTCACTGCCAATCACTCCCAATTCGACAGTGTCAATATAGAGAATAATTTTCTAGGAATTATTCCTCACAAAAGTAATGCATCTGGCCTTTACATTCTCAATATCTATAGTCGTCTAAAGACAAACATCACCACTTTGACTCCCTCTTCGCACAAGCTATTGCCGCTCAAAGACATGTTTTTTGCCGCAATTGAACACTCACAAAAGGAAGACACAAATATTGCAGAAAGACTACTGCAATATTTGTTGACTGCATGCCGCTACACAAGTAGTTATGCCTGCTGCACTGTAGTAGCGGCCATCTGTTCCCTTAGCAATTGATAAATAACCGATGCAATGTTATGAGCTCGCAGTAACGTACGCGCGAATCGCGCGAGCTCGTGGGCTGCTCGCTTGATGTAGCTTTGAATGACAGCGCTCGAACATCGATGTGCTGCAATCAATACTACCTTGCTGCACTGCCTCAACGTGCTGGCGTGAGGTCAAGGATAAGAACATTTAACTCTCTAAACTGTGCTGCTCGTAGTGGGGTAGTGAATTGTCACCGAATCAGCACGACCATTTGTGCTCATTTGTACGCACCAATTCGCGCGGGTCGAATTGTTAATTGTCGCTGTGACCGGGTCTCGAATCGTGAATCACCAGTCATGCCTGCTGCTATGTCGGTCTGTCGTCGGGACTGTAAGTGCAAAAGACCGAATTTTAGAACGCAGATAAGCAAGGTTCAAGACAGGAGTAGCAGTCAGCATGGCGCGAAGTTTCGCTTACCCAGACGAACTGCCGCTAACCAGCGCGCCCGACGCACCGTATTCGTGAGGCCTTGAAGGAAAACGGTAGAATCCGATGTTGGGATTCAGGCCTTCTTGTTCATAGCAGCCGACAACGCAGATGTAACGACGGTGACGCTTTTTCGCGGCTGAGCTAGGTCTCTCCGGATCGGCGTCGCTGATTCGTTCTGCTTCCAGCATTACGTCTCACAGAGAGTCCGTTTTCCTTAAACGATAGGCTGCGACGAGCTTGCAGCGTGGTCGGCCTGGTTTATGAGAAGTCACGAACCTCTTGGCACTCACAACAGGGCAGAAAAAAGTGCGAATCGACGCAAAACTCGGCCTAGAAACGTGCTTCGCCACAGCAAGGGCTCAATACGACCCAAGCTGGTATGACCCAGATGTCGTTTCCTGTGCTGCCACCATGCGCCGCTACTATACCTCAAACTCCAGCGCAAGACGCCCATTGAGAGCTAGGCTACGACGGCGGCGCCACACCAGCGTACTTAAGGAGGACGCAGTGCTGCGAAACCTAGGGATTTCCCCCTTGATCTAGGGAACTTGAACGTTTTTTTGGGGAAAATGGGTTTTCGTTGTAATCTAGGGAATATTTAGTTTCCGCATGCGTTACTTTACAGAGCGCGCCCATATTTGCTTTCGCGTAGCGCCGTTTTTTCAACTATGCGCCGAATTTTGAGACAGCGTGCCATTCAGTCACTCAGTGCTTGTCACCGCCAGCATGTCGTCGTCCGACTGTGACCTGCAATGCCCGCAACAACCAGCAAAAAAGTCTAGGTATACGCGCAAAAGTACCTTGAAAATGAGAAAAGGATAGCAAGTACAGCGGCTGGCTGATGAAGAGCAAGAAAGGACCGCTGCATTTTTACTGCAAGTCGTGTAGTGCTGATTAAAAAGGTGGAAAATCTGAATTGGACAAGCACGCAGCAAGAAAAAAGCACTGAGCGAGCGCCGCAAGCATGGTAAAGACGCAAACACTTTTTGACATGCCCTGTTTAAGCGCAAACTCAGAAATGAATAAGAAAGTCAAGGAAGGGGAAATAAGGTTGGCGGCTTCCGCAGTTGAGCACAACCTTCCGCATGCCATGATGAACCACCTCGTACCGCTAATAAAAGCGGCGTGCCCAGATTCCGACATCGCGAAAAAATATCTTGTGGCAGAATAAAGTGCACTGCAATAATCAAGGGAGTGCTCGGAAAGGACGGCAGTGAAAATCTCATCGCTTTACTCAGAACATAACCGTTTTCACTCATCGCTGAGGAGTCTACCGACAGGGCCGGAGTGAAGCACCTTTCTCTCGTGGCAAGAGTTGCGAAGGAAGACGGGGCCGTGATTGACGCCTTCTTGGCCTTGCTTCCTGTCCAGGGCGGTACCGCTGTTGGTCTGCGCAGGTTAGTGTGTGATTTCTTCTCATCAGCAATGATTGACTACAGGAAGAACATGATCGGGTTTGCAGCTGACAGCGCTAACGTTATGATGGGGGCTAGGAACTCACTGGCTTTCCTACTCAAGGGTGACATTCCTGGACTGTTTATAATGAAGTGCGTGTGCCATTCCTTTCACCAATGTGCATCCTATGCATGTCAGACGCTCCCCAGGGGCATCGAAGACTTGGCCAGAGACGTTTATAACCATAGCCTGTCGTAAAAGCAAATGGTGGCTTATCAGCATGTCCAGGAGGAGATCGTAGCTGTGCAGCCTCACAAGCTTTTACACCCCTCTCAGACACGTTGGCTCTCCCTCCACGCTGTTGTGGAACGGCTTCTCGAGCAATACCCTACTTTTGTTGCATTTTTTGAGAGCCGCAGCAGCGAGGACCGACTTCTAGCTGCTGACTCGATCTTGAGCAAGCTGAAGGACCCCTCGACAAAGCTGTATCTCCAATTTATCGACTACGCTTTTCAGCTTTTCACCACACTAAACAAGGAAATGCAAGCCGAAGAGACAAGACTACACAAGCTTCATGGCTCTATATCAGCGGTATTGAAGACCATTCTCGAAACGTACATAAAGCCGATCTGTTTGCAGGATGTACCGTTGGAGCGTGTACCGTACAGAGACACAAAGAACTTCATACCTCTTGAAGAGATATACCGCTGCGGAAAAGTGATGTAGGCACTTTTCCTCACGGACCAAGACCTCACGGCATAGACCAAGCTATTACTCATAGCTTCCGCCTCAGATGTTTGGAATTTTATTTTGAAGCGGCAAGCCAGATATTAACCAGATTCCCATTGGACAATGTCCACATGAAGAGACTGGAGGCAATCATCCCGCAAGTTGTAATCGAAAAGCGGATTTCTTCAATAGCCCCACTTGCCACCTCATTCCCTTCTCTGGTGCCAGAAAGAGAAATGAACAGAAGTGACGCAGAATGGAGACAGCTCCGCAATACACAAATAGACTTGCCGGCAGATGCGAGCGTTCAACGCTTTTGGAAACGAGTGAGAGACGCCAGGCAAGGAGACGGGAGCCCAATGTTCCCTCTCTTGAGCGACTTCTCCTACAAGCTTCTCTGTTTGCCACACTCCAGTGCAACAATGGAAAGAGTTTTCTCTCAGATCTACCTGATGAAAACAAAGACCGGAAACAGCTTGGTGACGCAAATCCTGGCAGCTACGCTTTACGCCAAGTGGGTTCTAGGAGGGGCCAACTGTTATGACTTTGCAGTGAAAGAACGCTTAATTGGCCTCATGAAAAAAGAAATGTCTATGCAGGAGTGAAACTCAGTCCGGATGCCACCCGAATGACGCGTCCTGTGTTTTACCGTTTCTTTGTTCGCGCCCACATTTGGGCACAAAGTGGATTTCCCTCGCACTTTGACTGCAGCCGGTGAGCGTAAGTGTTCACTGCGAGATTTTCATTCATTTCAGGGCTTAGGCCAGGTTTTATTAGGTTTTGATATTAACTAATGTTTTTCTTACCCGTGATCACGTGGTACACGAGTTTGCATGGGAAATCAATGTGTTATTGTATTCAAAGTTGCTACCAAAGTGTGGTAAGAGGATCTCTACAAAATAAAAGAGTTCACAATTCAACTACGCACCTCTTTTCCATGCCAGAATATTACTTTACGGATCTAGGGATATTTAGGGAAGTTTGAGTGAAAATTTAGGGGAGAAGTGGCTTTCGAGGTTGGTAGCACTGGGAGGACGACAGCCAGCTGCGACTAAAGTCCAACGACAGTGCACCGGGAAAACCGACGTAAATATTTTGCTGCTACGCTGCACTCCCTGCAACGGATCAGCTGCTGCGAAGGGGCGATTCGTCCAGTAAAGGCGGCTGCTACGTCGTTCGAGTGGCTATCTGGCGAATGCGTGCGCGATTGAGAAGTAGACTACGACGGCGGCGCAACACAAGCGTATTGCAGAACGAGGACAGCCAGCTGCGTCTACAGTTCGGCAGCAGTGCACAGGGAACTCCGACTTAATCTTTTTTCTGTTACAGTGCAGTCCCTGCCACTGATCAACTGTTGCGAAGGGCCGGTTCGTGCATTAAAGACGGCCGCCAGGCCGTTCGAGCGGGTGTCTGGCGCATGCGTGTTTGATAGAGAACTGGGCTACGATTGCGGCGCAACACCAGCGTATTTAGGAAGGACGACACCCAGCTGCGTCTACAGTTCGGTGACAGTGCACAGGGAACTCCGACTTAATCATTTTCCTGTTGCAGCGCAGTCCCTTCCACGGATCAACTGCTGCGAAGGACCGATTCGTCCAGTAAATACGTCTGCCACGTCTATCTAGTAGCTATATGGCGCATGCGTGCTCGGTAGACAAGTTGGCTCCTACCGCAGTGCCACACCAGCGTACTTAAGGTGGGCGACAGCAAGCTGCGACTACAGTTCGCCAACAGTGCTCAGGGAGCAAGGACTTAATCTTTTTCCTGTTACACTGCAGTCTCTGACACGGATGAACTGCTGCGAAGGGCCGATCCATACAGTGAAGACGCCTGCTACGTCCTTCGGGTGGCTATCTGGCGAATGCATGCTTGATAGAGAAGTAGGGTACGACGGCGGCGCCACACCAGCGTACATAACTAGGACGACAGCCACCTGCGACTTCACTTCAGCGACAGTGCACCGGGAACACCGTCATAATCTTCTCACTGCTACTCTGCAGTCACTGTCACGAATCAACTGATGCCAAGGGCCCGTTCGTCGAGTAAATACGGGTGCTACGTCGTTCAAGCGGCTATCTGGCGCATGCGTGCTCGGTAGGAAGTGGTTTCGATGGCAGCGCCACACCAGCGTACTTAAGGAGGAACACAGCCACCTGCGACTACGGTTTGGCGACAGTGGAGAGGGAACAGGGATTTAATTTTTTTCCTGTTACGCTGCAGTCCCTGCCTCGGATCAACCGCTGCGAAGGGCCGATTCGTCCCCTAAAGACGGCTGCTATGTCGTTCTAGTGGCTATTTGGCACACGTGTGCTTGGTAGAGAAGTAGGCTACGACGGCGGCGCGTAACCAGCGTACTTAAGGAGGACGACAGCCAGCTGCTACTACAGTTCAACTACAGTGCACAGACAACACGGACCTAATCTTTTTCCAGTTACACTGCAGTCCCTGCTACGGATCAAGTTTTGAGAAAGGCGAATTTGTCCAGTAAAGACAACCGCTACGTGGTTCGGGTGGCTACCTGGCGCATACCTTCTGGATAGTGAAGTAGGCTACGACGGCAGCCCCACACCCGCGCACTTAAGGAGCACAACAGCCAGCTGCGGTTACAGTTCAGCGACAGTGCACCGGAACATGGACTTAATATTTTTCCGGTTACGCTGACGTCCCTGCCACAGATCAACCGCAGCGATGGCGCAATTCGTCAAGTAAACACGGCTGCTTTGTCGTTCGAGTGGCTATCTAGCGCATACGAGCTCGATAGAGAAGTAGACAACGGCGGCGACGCCACACCAGCGTAGTTGAGCAGGACGACTGCCAGCTGTGACTACAGTGCGGCGACAGTTCACAGGGAACACGGACTTAATCGTTTACTGTGACACTGTAGTCCTTGCCACGGATGAACTGTTGCGAATGGCCGATTCGTACAGCAAAGACGGCTGCTATGCCGTACGAGCGGCTAGCTGGCGTATGCGTGCTCGGTAGAGATGTATGCTAAGACGGCGGCGCGACACCAGCGTGCATAAGTAGGACGACAGCCACCTGCGACTACAGTTACGCGATAGTGCACCGGGAACACCAACCTAACCTTTTTCCTGCTACTCTGCAGTCACTGCCACGGACCAACTGCTGCAAAGGACCGACTTGTCCAGTAAAGACGGCTGCTACGTCTTTCGAGTGGCTATCTGGTGCATGCGTGCTTGATAGAGAAGTAGGCTACGACGGCGACGCCACACCACCGTATTTAAGCAGGACGACAGCCAGCTGAGAGTGCGGTTTGACGACAGTGGACAGGGAACACGGATTTAATATTTTTCCTGTTAAACTGCAGACACTGCCTCGAATCAACTGCTGCCAAGGGCTGATGCGTCAAGTAAAGACGGCTCCTACGTCGTTCGAGTGGTTATCTGGCGCATGCATGCTCATGTAGGCTACGACGTCGGCGCCACTACAGCGTACTCAAGGAGGACGACAGCCAGTGGCGGCTACAGTTTGGCGACAGTGCACAGGGAACGCCGACTTAATCATTTTCATTTTACAATGCAGTCCCTGCCACGAATCAACCCCTGCGAAGGGCCGATTCGTCCCGGAAAGACGGCTGCCACATCGTTCTAGTGGCTATCTGGCGCATGTGTGCTCGGTAGAGAACTAGGCTACGACGGCGGCGCGACACCAGCGTACTTAAGGAGGACGACACCCAGCTGCGACTACGGTTTGGCGACAGTGCACAGGGAACACCGAATTAATCTTTTCCTTTTACAATGCAGTCCCTGCCACGAATCAACTGCTGCGAAGGGCCGATTCGTCCAGTAATTGCGGGTGCTACGTCGTTCGAGTGGCTATCTGGCGTATGCGTGCTCGATAGAGAAGTAGGCGATGACGGCGGAGCCACACCAGCGTACTTAAGCAGGACGACCGCCAGCTGCGACTACAGTGCGGCGACAGTGCACAGGGAACACGGACTTAATCCTTTTCCTGTTACACTGTAGTCCCTGCCACGGATCAACTACTGCCAAGGGCCGATTCGTCGAATAAAGTCGGCTGCTACGAAGTTCTAGTGGCTATCTGGCGCATGCGTGTACGGTAGAGAAGTAGGCTACTATGGCGGTTCCACACCAGCATACTTAAGGAGGACGAGAGCCAGCTGCGACTGCAGTGCGGCGATACTGCCCAGGGAACACGGAAATAATCTTTTTCTTGTTACACTACACTGCGTGCCATGGACCAAGCGCTGCGAAAGGCCGATTCGTCTGGTAAATACGGCTGCTAGGTCGTTCAATTGACTATCTGGCGCATGCGTGCTCGGTAGAGAAGTGGCTCCGATGGCAGCGTCACACCACCTTACTTAAGGACGACGACCACCAGCAGCGACTACAGTGCGGCGACACTGAACAGGGAGCACGGGCTTAATCCTTTTCCTGTTACACTGCAGCCACTGCCAGGCGTCACATTCTGCCAAGGGCCGACTCGTCAAGTAAAGACGGCTGCTACGACGTTCGAGTGGCTGTCTCGCTCATGCGTGCTCGATAGAGAAGTAGGCTACGACGGCGGTGCCACACCAGCGTACTTAAGTAGGACGTCAGCCAGCTGCGACTACGGTTTGGTGACAGTGCGCAGTGAACACGGACCTAATCTTTTTCCTGTTACTCTGTAGTACCTAGCACGGATCAACTGCTGCGAAGGGCCGATTCGTCCAGTAATGAAGGCTGCTACGAACTTCGAGTCACTATCTGGCGCATGCGTGCTCAAGAGACAAGCTGGCTACGATATCGGCGCCACGCCAGCGTACTTAAGGAAGACGACGACCAGCTGCGACTAAAGTTGAGCGACAGTGCACCTGGAAAACCGACCTAAATTTTTGCTGCTACGCTGCAGTCTCTGCCACAGATCAACTGCTGCGAAGGGTCATATTCGTCCTGTAAAAGCGGCCACCATGTCGTTCGAGGGGCTACCTGGTGCATGCGTGCTCGGTAGAGAAGTAGGCTATGACGGCGGTGCCACATCAGCGTACTTAAGCAGGACGACCGCCAGCTGTGACTATAGTGCGGCGACACTGCGCAGGGAACACGGACTTAATCCTTTTCCTGCCACACTGTGGTCCCTGCCACGCATCAACTGCTGCCAAGGGCCGATTGGTCCAGTAAAGATGGCTGCTACGAAGTTTAAGTGGCTATCTGGTGCATGCGTGCTCGGTAGAGAAGTTGGCTACGACGGCGGCGCCACATCCGCGTACTTAGGCAGGACGACAGCCAGTGGCGACTACAGTTTGGCGACAGTGCACAGGGAACACTGACTTAATCTTTTTCCTTTTACAATGCAGTCCCTGCCACGGATCAACCGCTGCCAAGGGCCGATTCGTACAGTAAATACGGCTGCTGCGTCGTTCGAGTGGCTATCTTGCGCATACGGGCTCGGTAGAGAAATGGCTCCGATGGCAGGGCCACACCAGCATACTTAAGGACGACAACCAGCTGCGACTACGGTTTGGTGACAGTGGACAGGGAACACGGATTACCACCCTTCACACGATAAAGCCGGCACGCTACGCCTGGTCCCCATCCAACAACTCTCCATTCGAAATCAAGTCTACGCCGTCATGGCCTACATCGCCCCCCCCCCGGATGGTGCAGTAAGACGACTAATCACTAACGCCTACTGGGAAGAAACCCCAGCACAGATTCTGGACGACCTCATCACAGGCAACCCTAGCGTTCCATCATTGATGTACGCCGCATGGGACGGATCCATTCGATCCTTATCACCTTCCAGACGGGTCCGGTGCCCCGAACCCTCTCCTACGGAGGCGGGCTCCACAGCTGCAGAAGAGTACGCATTTGGGCTGGTTGGTTCATGATTACGAGCAATAAAAACAGCGCTTAACCACAATTTGGTTGTTAGTCAGCGCTGTTGTCTGTGTCCCTTCACTCGTTCTGTCGTTTAGAGCTGTTTTTTATTGCTCGTAACCACAGCTGAAGTTTATACAGAGGGCACCTGGACGCTTGCACAAACTAGAAAACCTGAGCATCGCGCGGATGTGTGTACCCTTAAGCATACGCAAAACTGTTCAAGATGCGGTATCCCCCACCCCCGAGAAGACTCCCCGACATGCACCCCATCCTGCATTCTCTGTGGAGGCGCCCACATGATGGGTACTAAAGGCTGCAAATCGAGGGGACGCCGCTCACCGCCCGCGTCACGACAAAAGCACATCTCCCTCACACCGGAGCGAGACGCGGACTGCTCCAGCGTCGTCGCTCCAGCACGTCTCGCTCATCGTCTCTTCGCCGCCACGACCAACACTCTCCACAGCTTTCCTGGGCGGACAGAGTAGCAGGCAATAGACTGAACGCTCCCAGCAAGCCCTCAATCTCCCTGCCCACACAGGTGGACCCCCGTGACCGGGAGCTCCAGATCCTGCGAGAGGAGGTAAGTCGTCTCACCTTTCTCCTCAAGACTCCCACCTTTACCCCTCTACCGCTTCCGCCAATCACCCCTCCCACCCAACCCACGCCGCTACCTAAAGCACCCACTGAAAACATGGAACAATCAGACTCCCAAACCCCCACCTCACCCTCACCCAAGAAAAAAACGCACAGCAGAGCACCCACCCGTCACCCAGACCGACCTTCAGTCTCTAGAGGCCCGTATGGACGCTAAACTCGCCTAAATGGACGCGCCTAGAGGCAAAATTCAATCAGCTTATCGATCACCTGTCTCAACGCTTCGAACAGCAAATTGAAGCGGCATTTACGGGCAAGGTGCACACCCTTCAGATGAGCCTAGCACGGTACGACACCCGCCTCCAAACAATCGTGCAAGCCCTTCCCTTGCTGCAGCTCCCCACTCGCCCCTATCAATCCCGCCCACCTACCCCACAGAACTCGCTACCCAACCCACCTATACTCACCCCACCCAAGCTACAGTATGGTGGGGCTACCACTTAATTCCGTATCAATTCTGCAATGGAACTGCCGCCGCTTCCGGGGCAAGCGCGCACCCCTCCAACTCCTCCTCCCCACACTTCCCACGCCCCACATTCTCCTCCTTCATGACACACATGCCCCTGCCACTCTTCCTAGCTGCCCATCCGCTCACTCGGATGCAACGAATACACCCAGGACTTCCACACTCATACATCGCTCCATTACACACCAAACGCATCAGACGCCCTGCGTAATCACAGAAATCATACAACATACACACTCCACACCATCTATTTTTATTGCAAACATATACCACCCACCGTCTCATCCGATGGCTTCATTCGAAACGCTACTGCGAGATCTTCATCATATTGCTGGCAAGCATCCATTGATAATCGGAGGGTACTTCAACAGTCAGCATACTGACTGGGGCTACTGCACCACCAAGGGATGAGGATGACGACTCTGATCCTTGGTACAAGAGCTCCGCCTCACAATACACAACAACTTTAACACCCCCACGAGAATTGGCAACAGTGTCAGCGCGGACACCAGCCCGGACTTGACACTCAGCCGCAACCTTGCGGGTATTACGTGAAACTCACCACATTATACATTAGGCAGCGATTATTACATCATCTACGTCACAGTACCCTACAAAGAAAGAACCACCCTTCAACTAACACACCAACTCACCAACTGGGATGCAGTCCGCGCCGCACGGGTGGCCCTTCCTGACGCTCCCATTACTGACATCGACCTGGGGCTGGCATCATTCATGAACGATATCTCCGCATACACTCGAACCCTTGACACCACACCAGATACGCCCACCCTCGACACTCACCTGGCGCACCTAAGGGAGGCCCACCATAGCATTCTAGAGCGCTGGAAAGGGCAAAAGCTCAACCGGACCCTTAAAAAGCGGCTAGCCGCACTGTAAACAAAAATTACTGAGCACTCTGAGGAGTTCTGCCGATCCAACTGGGGACAGATTCGCGATAGTATGGCTGGCAATCTGTCCTCCAAGGGCAGTTGGCAACTCCTCCGTCGCTTAATTGGCCCCACGCAATCTAAAACAGCCACACAAGAACACGTCACATGCCTTATACACAAGACCAACCTTTCTTCCGACGCACTCATCGACATACTTAGGAACACACATACAACTGCCGGTACCTCAAACCCCCTGTTCCATATGCAGGCACCCCGAATTCCGATCTCGACGCGGAGATTACGGAAGCAGAAGTCAGAGCGGCCCTCCTGACTCCCCGCTCTAACTCCACTCCAGGAGTTGACCGTATCTCCAATAGCATGCTCCGCAATTTGGACGATCAGTCGATTGCCCAGCTCACGGGGTACTTCAATACATGCTGGCAGGAGGGCACCCTTCCGCAATCCTGGCGTCACGCCAAAATCTTATTCATACCCAAGCCCCACAAATCCCTTACACCTGCAAATCTTCGCCCCATCTCCCTAACCTCATGCCTGGGCAAGCTTTTGGAGCATGTCGCACTCGCCCGACTCACCCAACACATGGCGGAGCGAGACCTCTACCCGCACAGCATATTGGGCTTCCGTCCCCACCTGTCGGCACAGGACGTTATGCTCCAGCTCACACAGGATATTTTCGACCCCCTCATGCCGGGCCACACAAAAGCTGTCCTCGCCTTGGATCTCTACAAGGCCTTTAATCGCCTAGACCATCGAGCGATAATGGCGGCGCTCTCCCCCATGAACATAGGCGAACGTATGTACACCTATATTCAAGCATTCTTTACCAACCACACAGCCGAAATTCACTTCGGTGCCCACACATCCCGCTCATACACCCTTAGTGGCATTGGCACTCTCCAGAGATCCGCCCTCTCCCCTCCCTTTTCTCTTCAATGTCACGCCCATTCCCCCTGCCCGCAAACTACAAACCATCCCTCACCTTCGGCACACACTCTATGGACCACCCATGGCAGTGATGGAGACAAAGAATACTCTGCAGTCGGCAGCCACCCTCACCCAAACACATGCGCGGAGTATCGGACTCTCATGCTCTTTGGAGAAGTCGGAGCTCCTCATACTCCACCCCTCAGCCCAAAACTGCCCCGCCACCCCTATAACCGTCACACTGGAAAACGGGTACATCCCTGAGGTACACACTCTCCTGGTACTGGGCCTCCACATCCAAAATAACGGGAAAAACACTCTCACTATCCAAAAGCTCAAGTGGACGGCGGTGTCGATATCCAACCTAATTCGCCGAGTTTCTGCACACCACCGGAGTATGAAGGAGCATGACCTACGTCGTCTCATTCATGCCTTCGTCCTCAGCCGCTTTCTCTTCACGCTCCCCTACAATAAACTCCAGGGCAGAGAAATTTCCACCCTGGATGCCATGATCCGAACTGCATTTAAGACAGCACTACACCTACCGCTAAATACCCACCGAAAAACTTCTCCAGCTAGGCCTAGATAACACGATAGGTGAGCTTATTGAAGCCCACCGACAGACACAATACATATGTCTCGCGAGAACCACCACCGGCGGACACATCCTACACACCCTCGGTATCAGGATACCAGCCACGGATCCCACACAGCTCCAGGTTCCCCACCATATTCACCGCGAACTTATTAAACCTCTGCCTAAAAACATGCACCCCACCTTCCACGAACCCCGCCGCAGAGCTCGCGCACGGGCACTCCACAAACACTGTGGCACGGAACCGGATGCTGTGTGGGTGGATGCCGCATGCACAGGTGAGGACGTGGTTGTTGCCATCAAGAACTCCTCCCTACAACCGATTACCACCCTTCACATATACCCAACTGCCGCATCGGAGCAGGCTGAAGAGGCCACCATTGACCTAGCTATTACGCGCATGGAGGCACGGTATATATTATCTGGCTCCAAAACTGCGATACTAAATTTTGCTCGTGGGAGAGTTCACGTCCCTGCATTTCGCATACTGAACTCCCTCGCTGCACGCCCGCCCCACCACATGGAGCTCATAAGGGTGCCTGCCCACTGTGGGAATCCTGGAGACGTGGCTGCCAACGCTTTAGCCCGAGGTTCTCTCAACCGGGCACCATTGGCCTCCGATCCAGGGTTCTCATGGGAGCGCATGCATTCATCAAGTGAACTGACGCAAGCCTGCCATGCCGAGCGTCGGCTCTACCCCCAACCCCATCCCTCCCTCGACAATTATCACCAGACACTTTGGAGGCGGCTCCAAACACGCACATTACCCTCCCCTTATATACGCTCGCGCTATCACCACGTCCACACCGACCCCTCTTGTACCCTCTGCCACCACCCCAAAGCTACTCTCGATCACAGCCTTTTCCTCTGCCCGGCGGATCCTCCCCCGCGGGGCATGGAGCACCTTACTACTTGGTAGGCTTGGAAGACACTACTGCGTTTCGAGGACCCGGCCAAGCAAGCCATCGCCACAGACCGGGCTGCCAGCATCGAGCCTCCGAGGCATGAACGTGTGAGTGCAGTGGGGCCACGCGGGGGCCCAAGGACCTGCGTGTCCGCAACTCCCCTGTGTACAAAAAAGTTATCACCACCACCACACGGATTTAATCTTTTACCTGTTACACTGCAGTCCCTGCCACGGATCAACCGCTGCGAAGGGCCGATTTGCCCCGTAAAGACGGCTGCTACGTCGTTCTAGTGGCTATCTGGGGCATGCGTGCTCGGTAGAGAAGTGGCTCCGATGGAAGCGATAGACCAGCGCACTTAAGGAGGACGACAGCCAGCTGCGACTACAGTGCAGCGACAGTGCACAGGGAAGACGGACTTTATCTTTTTCCTGTTACACTGCATTCCCTGTCACGGATCAACTGATGCGAAGGGCCGATTCGTACTGTAAAGACGGCTGCTACGTTGTTCGAGTGGCTATTTGGCGCTTGTGTCGTCGATAGAGAAGTAGGCTACGACGGCGGCGCAAAACAAGCGTACTTAAGGCGGATGACCGCCAGCTGGGACTACAGTGAGGCGACAGTGCACAGGGAACACGGACTTAATCCTTTTCCTGTTACACTGCAGTCCCTGCCACGGAACAACTGCTGCAAAGGGCTGATTCGTCGAGTAAAGACGGCTGCTACGTCGTTCGAATGGCTATCTGGCGCATGTCAGGTAATCATTCGAACGACATGCTGCGGATGTGGGCGTCCACATCTGCAGCAAGTCTCCAAGGTGAACAGCATCCAGTCGATAGACCAATGTCGGTAAGGGAAGTAGGAACGAACGGCACTGCAGTGAAACTGGGTGAGGCTCGCCACCGTGAAAGCATTGCGGCTGAGCCCTTACAAGTGTCGGGACATTCCTGTGGAAAGCCACAGCTCTGCATTTTCCAATGGCTTCGCATCTGAGGTTCTTGCTTCGGCCGGCAGCAAACAGCCAACTCAGAACTTGTTCAGACCGGGCAATCCGAGTGTCTAATAAAAACAAAGCATTGTGAGGGCTGTTGACGGTGCTCATGCAATTCTAATTCTGCCCAGTGCTCTAAATTTCAACGTGAAGAAATTCAATAATGCGCGTCTACTTGGCAGGTGTAACTATGACTCTTTTGCCGTGCGGCTTGCAGAGAGGCTAGAGCCGAGCGGCTCTTTCGTTGTGCGGAAAGCTCCAGTTGGCGCTTGAAAATCCGAATGAGGGAGCGTTATTTAAGCGCCGGACCGTACCCACATCCCCAGCAAGTCTCCAAGGTGAAGAGCCTCTAGTCGATAGTGTAGTGTCGGTAAGCGAAGTCGACAAAACGGATCCATAACCTTGGGAAACGAATTGGCTCTGCAGGCTCGGCCAGTCGGGCTGGGGTCCACAAGCAGGAACGGCACTGCACTGGGACTAGGCGAGCCTCGTCGCCGTAAAAAGCATTGAGGCCGAGCGCAGACCAGCGTCGGGACATTACTGGGGAAAGCCACAGCTGTCCATGTTCAGAGGGCTTTGCACTTGAGTTTCTTGCTTCGGTCGCGAGAAAACAGCCAACTAAGATCAGGCGTGGACTGGGGGAATCCGATTCTCTAACTAAAACAAAGCATTGCTAGGGACGTTGAGGGTGCTGACGCAATTTGATTTCTGCCCAGTGCTCTCAATGTCAACGTGAAGGAATTCAATATTGCGCGTATACTTGGCGGGAGTAACTATGACTCTCTGGCCGTGCGGCTTGCAGTAGAGGCTAGACCAGAGCGGCGCTTCGGCTTTGCGACGCGCTGCTTTAGGCCCTCGAAAATCCGAGTAAGGGGGCGTGATTTTCGTGTCGGACCGTACCCACATCCGCAGCAGGTCCCCAAGTCGAACAGCCTCTAGTCGATATATTAATGTCGGTAAGGGAAGTTGACAAAACGGATTCGTAACCTTGCGAAAAGGATTGGCTCTGCGGGCTCAGCCAGTCCGGCTGGAGTCCAGAAGCAGGAAAGGCACTGCACTTGGACTAGGCGAAGCCCGTCGCCGTATAAAGCATTGCGGCCTAGCCCTGGCCAGCGTCGGGACATTCCTGTGGAAAACGACAGCTATGCATTTTCGGTTGACTTTGCACCTGAGCGTTCAGCTTCAGCCGACGGAAAACAGCCAAATCTGAACTGGCGCGCACAGGGGAATCCGACTGACTGATTAGAGCAAAGCATTGCGAGGGCCATTGAGCGGCTCTTGCGCTGTGCGGTGCGCTCCTGTAGGTCCTTGCAAATTCGAGTGAGGGAGCGTGATATTCGTGCCGGACCGTGCCCACATCCGCAGCAGGTCTCCATGGCGAACAGCCTCTAGTCGATAGACCAATGTCGGTAATGGAAGACGAGAAAAGGGATCCATAACTTTGGGAAAAGGATTGGCTCTGTGAGCTCAGCCAGTCTGGCATGGGTCCAGAAGCAGGAACGGCGCTGCACTGGGATTCGGCGAGGCTTACTGCCATAAAAAGCATTGTGGCAGAGCCCGGACCAGCGTCGGCACATTCCTGTGGAAAGCCACATCGGTGATTTTTCCATGGGTTTCGCACCCAAGGTTCTTGCTTCGGCCGGCAGAAAACAGCCGACTCAGAAGTAACGCAGACTAGGGGAATCCGATGGTCTAATTAGAACAAAGCATTGCCAGGGCTGTTGACGATGCTGACGCAATTTGATTTCTGCCCAGTGCTCTGAATGTCAACGTGAAGAAATTCGCTATTGCGAGTATACATCGCGAGAGTAACTATGACTCTCTTTTCGTGCGGCTTGCAGTGAGGCTAGAGAAGAGCGGCTCTTGAGTTGTCCAGTGCGCTCCTGTAGGCCCTTGAAAATCCGAGTGAGGGAGCGCGGTTTTCGTACCGGACTGTACCCACATCCGCAGTGGGTCCCGAAGGTGAACACCCTCTAGTCGATAGACCAATGTCGGTAAGGTAAGTTCGCAAAACGGATTCGTAACGTTGGGAAAAGATTGCCTCTGATGGCTGCGCCGGTCACGCTGGGGCCCAAAAGCAGGAACCGCACTCCACCAGGCCTGTGCGAAGCTCGCCGCTGCCCAAAACAGTGCGGGAACCCGGACCAGCGTTCGGACTTTCCTGTGGAAAGCCACACCAGTGCATTTCCCATGGGCTTCGCTCCTGAAGTTCTTGCTTCGGCCGGCAGAAAACAGCTAACTCAGAACTGGCACGGAGCGGGGGAATCCAACTGTCAAATAAAACAAAATATTGCGAGGCCCTTTGAAGGTGCTGAGGTAATGTGATTTCTGCCCACTGCTCTGAATCTCAACGTGGAGATTTTCATAACCGCGGGTGTGCATGGCGGGAATAACTATGACTCCCTTGCCGTGCGGCTTGCAGTGAAGCTAGAGCATTGCGGCTAATCAGCTGTGCGGTGCGCGCCTGTAGTCCCGTGAAAATCCGTGCAAGAGAGCGTGATTCTCGTGCTGGACCGTAGCCACATGCACAGCAGGTATCTAAGGTGAACAGCCTGAAGTCCATAGACCAATGTCGGTAAGGAAAGTCGTCAAAACGGATCCGGCAAAGGATTGGCTCTAAGGATTGGGGTCCAAAAGCAGAAACGGCATTGTACTGGGACTTCGCGAGACTCGCCACCGTAAGAATCACTTAGGCCGAGCCCAGACCAGCGTCGAGACATTCCTGTGGAAAGCCATATCTGTGCATTTTCTGTGGGCTTCGCACCTGAGCTTCTTGCTACGGCCGGCAGAAAACCGCTTACTCAGAACTGGCACGGACAGGGGAAATCCGACTGTCTAATTGAAGCAAAGCTGGCGATGCTGACGCAATTTCATTTCTGCCCAGTGCTCTTATTGTCAACGTGAAGAAATTCAAAAATGCGTGTCTACAAGCTGGGAGTAACAATGAATCTCTTGCCACGCGGCTTGCAGTGAGTCTATAGCAATGTGGATCTTGCACTGTCCGGTGCGCTCCTGTCGGCCCTTGAAAATCTAAGTGAGGGAGTGTGATTGTCGTGCTGGACATTAGCCATATCTGCAGCAGGTCTCCAAGGCAAGCAGCCCCTAGTCGATAGAGCAATGTCGGTAAGGATAGTCGGCAAAACATATCCGTAACCTTGGGAGAAGTATTGGCTCTAAGGACTGAGCCAGTTGGGCTGGGGTGGAGAAGCATGAACAGCACTGCACTGGGACTGCGCGAGACTCGCTAGCGTAAAAATCATTGCGCGCGAGCCCAGACCACAGTCGGGACATTCCTGTGGAAAGCCACAGCTGTGCAATTTCCGTGGGCTTCGCACCCGACGTTCTTGCTTCGGGCAGCAGAAAACAGCCAACTCAGAACTGGCGCGCACCGGGGGAATCCGACGGTTTAATTAAAACAAAGCTTTCCGAGTGCCGTTGACGGTGCAGACGCAATTTTATTTCGGTCCGGTGCTCTGAATGTAAACGTGAAGAATTTTTTTAAAGCGCCCTTGCATGGCGGGAGTAACTATGACCCTTGTAGTGCAGCTTTCTGTTAGGCTAGATCAGTGCGGCTCTTCCGCTGTCCTGTGCGCTCCTGATGGTTCTTGAAAATCTGAGTGATGGAGTCTGATTGTCGTGCCGGACCGTACCAACATCCGCAGCAGGTCTCCAGTGTGAACAGCCTCTAGTCGATTGGCCAATGTTGGTAAGGGAAGTGGGCAAAACGGATCCGTGTTGACGGGAGAAGGCAAGGAAAACCTACTACTATACGACAGTGGTTGCTGGGAAACTGCATAAGCTTAAGTTTGAGGTGCGGTACAGTACGTTCCTGCGATTTCTGAAATATAAACGCCATGAAAATATGTCAATCAGAGAACTGACGCATGGATGCAGAAGCAGAGCCGAAGTAATTAAAGCGCACCACAGGGTCCCCGCAATACTGCCGAAGCGGGAAACCGGCAAATCCATCCTTCTGTGCCCGCTACCGTAGCCTTGCGGCTATAGCATTGCTGGATGTCGCTGACTTGATCCTGTCCACGGCAGCCACATTTCAACGGGGGCGAAATAGAAAACGCATGTGAACTTAGAATTTGGGACACTTAGAGAGCATCACAGTGTCAAAAGTAAACCGGAGCCCGCCGCTACGGCGTGCTTCATAAACCGATTGTGGTTTTGGCACCTGCAGCTCCATAATCAAACTCAAGTTTAATATGTCTGCGACGTGCCATGTGCCATGGTATGCAACGCTCAAGCCTCCCAGAGGTTATGAAATACGGCGCACAAGAATGCCTCAATAAACACATCTCCCTGTCTGTTTTGTGTACTACACAGACAAACAACAGTGGTTCAGGCAAGGAAATGTTTAACATGAACTCGCCACAGTCGCGTTAGACTAAACGTTGAAGAAATTAGAATTTGCCGTCAATATCAACGCTAATTGACAATCAAAGCAACCAACAAGGAAAGTGTCCCTTGCATAGATTCCCACAGTGTGTGAGATCGGCATAATTTTTGCTTTTGTCCGATCTCAAACATCGCAAAAGCAAAGCGCTTCATTCAACATCGTAGTTTTGACGCATAGGCGCGATCTTTCAGCATAGACTCCATCTATTCCTGCATCACTGGTGTTTTGAAGATGTGTGACATCTCGGGGACTGCAACCATTGGAAACTGTGCGACATCACCTACAGGAAATTTTCTCACGCTTTCTTAAAAAAATAATTGCCATCCGGCCCCTGCCAAAGTGACTGCGCAGCGAAGCTGTTGAGAACCACCAGTGCATTTGCTCAAACGGGTATGCAATGTTTTGTGGCTTTAGAGTAATGGTAGTAGTGCTACTTTGCAGTAATGGTAGGAATGGGAGTAACGGTAATTTCGACAGGACACCACCACTCATAACGATGCTGCAGCAACATTGCAATCAGTTACTAGGATGGTTTTTTATATACAAAAATCTGGTATAGTCACACCCGACGTCGCAAGCAGGCGTCGCCGCGACAGCTTGCGCAACAGTAATCAATGTAACGTTCCTATTGTGATTTACATGGGCACATATGTAAAGAGACAGATGTCGTCTCTTAATTTTAATCTCGTCCGCCCTACTATCTTCTTCTTTCTCCTCTTCTTATTCTTCTTCATCGTTTTCTCTGACTCTTCTAAAACAGATCGCTTCAATCAATAGCAGGAAACGTAAGCGGGGAGTGCTATGCGCTGGGCAATGCTATCACCGGCACCTTGTCATCAAATATGTCTTTAGGATGTTTCTTTCGAACTTCTTCTTCATTGGAATATATGCTGTTTGGTATGTTGTTTGGTTGATTCCAAAGAATGTATGCAGCTAGTACCTTCTGCCTTACGACGCTTTGAGCCATTGCCTTTTTTGCTTCCTTACAGGGGTAGAAGTTCTACAGGGGTATGAGTCATTGATGATAATTGTTTTCTGTCGATGCACGCGAGTGTGAGTGAGTGAAAAACTTTATCAGCTCTAGATTCACTGGTCTTCTGCGGTCTTCAGATGGAATCGTCCATCTTCTAGCACAACGGTCAGTTGCCCTTAGTCCAGGGCTCCGCTGGATGCTGCTGCCAGTTGTGCTCGCCGAATCAGACCTTCTTGGTCGACCTGGCGATCGCTGGAGAGCACTCCCTCCCATTGCTCCGCACTCGGGTTTGGTATAACGGGTACCACGTCTATCTTCTGGCATGCCCACGTTATGTGATACAGCGTGGGTGTTTCGTGGCACCAGGGGCATTTGTCATTGTATTGTGTGGGATAAATTTTGCTGAGTACGTTTAGGTTCGGGTACGAGCCCGTTTGTAGCTGCCTCCACGCGACAGAGTCCTCTCTGCTAAGGGAGTTGTGCGGTGGTGGATACCGCTTTCTGCAGCCCTTGTAGTAATTTAGTATCGCCGAATAGTCTTGGGGTACCGGTTCGGTCTCCTCGAGGTCGCCTATGTTGGATGCTCGGTAATAAGTGTACCCTCGAGCTGTCCTGTCCGCCTCTTGGTTCCCTGCCACTCCCGTGTGTCCCGGCGTCCATACTATCGTATGCCTAATTGGTTCTTCTTTTGTTTGTCGTTCTGTTATGGGGTCTCCGGAGCGGAGTATGCGGAGCGCTCCGTGCCCTATTCTGCCGCGTAGGTAGTTGCGGCACGCTGTTTGCGAGTCTGTAAGGATTGTTAGAGACCGTTTAGACCGATATCCCTCCGCTGCCGCTAGAGCGACGGCCGCTTCTTCAGCCTCGACTATCGTACAGCCTTGTAGTGATGCGCTGGTGATCTCGCGTAGGTTCCAATCAATCACCGTTGCTACCGCGTTGCTGTTGCTCTGCCGCGCTGCTCTGGCGTACGTGGATGCGTCCACGTATACTGTCGTTTCTTGGGGTGCTAGTGTCTTTTGTAGGTATTCAGCCCTCGCTTCTCTGCGTGCTTTGTGTAGGTGAAGAAGTCTCCGGGGATCCAAGCCATATACCGCTTTGCTCTAAAACGCCGCAATTTGTTGATATATAGTAACAGTGCATAAGCGGTCTTCTCGTTAAGGCACATTTGTAGCCGCCCAACAGAATGACTTGCCTTTCACAATCAAAACAGAAACTCAATTCCTGAAGGAACAAGCATGTTTCATGCGGATTCGTAGAAGCATACACAAAAATAAATATAAATTTCGCCTCCCGATTAGAAAAATCACACAAAACAAAATGATCTTGCAAGCATTACGATAACGATGTCAACACAATTTTGAAAAACTAATATGCACTCGGCTGATGCAGGCGTGGCCCACGTATGAATCACGCATACATTGCAGCTGTCGGTAGACTTCCCTCTGCGAAGCTAAGTCTTCGAGACTGCGAGTAAGTTAAAGTCACTTTCTTGTACCATGTGCTCAAACTGATATAGTTCGTCACCCCGCTCCCGCCCCTCCCAGCCCCTACACTCCCTATATTCAGCGTACCGACACGCAAAGGTGCTCGTATTCTAATCATACTGATTGTAAGCGTGAACCAACAGTATATTACTTACCGCGGCTCTGCACTGCAGTGGGAAGACCGATGTGTTACTTGTCAAATCCTTAAAAGGAATATTTAAAAGAGCACATCTAAAAGCACATGTAAAAAGAGAATTTATATTTCTCAGCAACCACTGCTCCATATGTGACGAGTTTCGTTGCAATAAAAGAATAACTGAAATTCTAATGAATTACAGGTTTGGAATCTTTTATTTCGGTCGCCAATTTTGTGTTAAACATTCGTCAAAATCACAAATTTTCAGAGAACAAAACTATCAAGTTTACCGCTCTCTAACTCAGCAATGTAAAGTGATATCACAGTTCTGCGAATTGCATGTTGTATTACATCTAAAGGGGACAAAATTCCTATGTTACAGATGACTGTAAACAAAATATTGTGAAATTACAGATTTTGTACAACCCTTCTACAAAATGTAACGGATTCATGTAAGATATCAATAGAGATATCAAAATTTTCCGCTTTCACTCATCTAATGGGTGCCGTTTACAGAAAAGCGATATGTGTTCTCTAAGCAGAGCTATTTAATTGTAAACTGCGTGCTTCTTTTTCTTTTGGACTTTCGGACATTTGAAACTTCTTTTACAAAATTCAGGCTCTAAATGTAAATTTTACTTCGAACAATCACTAGAATTTACCTTCAGTTTTGAAATGCAACAAATTTGATTGAAATCTATGCGGAAGTTATATAAGAAAAATGTTTCTGCGTTTTACGTGACTTTGAATAGGCCGCATCGAAGTTGCGCCCGAGCTAAAGCTTCCTGTTAACCCTGAAACGGTGACGATGGCGCCAACCAGACGTCATGGGTCTATTTTGACACGCAAGTGCATATTTACTGACTGCGATGTCAGTAAAGTAATGTTTGTCACTGCGAGGGAAGCGACAGCGGACAAATGCACCTGGAGATAGATAAAAGAATCACCGCGTCCGCGGCCTTTCCATTTGTGCTTAGTATTGATTTTAAAAAGTGCAAAGACATGTGCCTAATAAGGGTGTTTAAATAGTGAAATTTCCGAGTGCAATTGAATATGAACATTGGAGATAAACTACCACTCAATATAAAGTATTTTATTGCTAGACACACAAGTTCACAAGTGCTAGTAAAAACATGTCTTAGTAAAAAAAACATTTTTCGCAGGTGTATGTGAATTTGACATACAATATTTTAAAGGGACACTAAAGCGAAACAATAAATCAGTTTAGCCTAATCAAGCATTGTTTGAGAACCCTGCAGGCGGTCATTTCAATAAAATAGTTTGATTATTAGATGACGAAATGAAGGTCCAAGTATCTCTATTTGATTTTCGCGGAGAAACTCCAGCACCGGTACGTCAACATGACGTCAGGGATTGGAAAGAATGTTTTCGCATTTGGGCCGCGTTGGCTGAGTAAACCTGAGTAAAATTATTTGGTTCCTTTAAAACGCAATGTAGTCAATCCGTACCGCGATATTTAATTAGTAGGCCATAGAAGATGCCATCAAAATCGAAGACGTCACAGCCACCAGGTGCGGGAACTAAAGTAGGCGTCGCCACCCGTATTTAATTCTTGCGCTTTTTCTGGCTTACCAAACGTCTTATCGTCGTAATAGTGCTGTTGTTGGTGTTGTATAACGGTAATTTACTGATGCAGAAGAAATCATTTTCACTTTAGTGTCCCTTTAAAGCCAGAAAAGTTGTACAAGCGAATGCGCACAGCCAGCCAAAGTACTAGTTTGAGCAAGACTGCTTCACAGCTCCGCTCAAATGCAGCAGCAACTGATACTACAAACGACGGACGCGGATGATGTTGTCCCCCTTGCACTTTATACGGCACACCACGGCAACGGCCAAAAAAAATGTGCCTGAAGTGTTCATATTGTTACGTGTGGAAAGACGGAGACGAAAGATGCTATTTACACGCTATTTACACCGGAGCCAGGCAGCCAGGCTGACACTCGCTCGTGCCAAGGGCACTGACCAACTTCTTCGTAGTTCTCGCTGTGGCTCGTGTCTTGAGCCACCGGCGCTTGAGCCTTTTACCGGCGGTAAAAGCTCATGGTGCTCTTAAACATCCAAGGTGCATGGAGAGTTGTAGGGCTTGAGTCGGGTAACGTGGACAATGTCACTGGTTTTCACAGCGTAGAACGTAGTGGGCATGGCTAGAACGATTTCATAGGTGACAGCGGTCACTTTGCGTATCACGCGATATGGGCCGGTGTAACAGGAAAGCAGTTTTTCACAAAGGTCGACTTTACGCGATGGTGACCAAAGCAACACGAGGGCGCCGGCCACAAAATGGACATCACGGTGACGGAGGTCGTAGCGTTGTTTCTGCTTGTCTTGAGACACTTGTAGACGAGCACGCGCACGTTGGCGAGCATGGTCAGCATGGGCGATTGCATCACGAGCATAATCGCTAGTTGAAGCTGTGGCGGACGGAAGCACAGTGTCCAGTGGTAGCATTGGTTCGCGGCCATACAAGAGGTAAAACGGGAGAAAGCGAGCAGTTTCAAAACGGGAAGAGTTGTATGCAAAGGTACTGTAAGGTAGATCCAGGTCCCAGTCACGGTGGTCGTCGAAAACGTATTTCGATAGCATGTCTGTAAGGGTGTGGTTCAAGCGCTCAATGAGGCCGTTCGTTTGGGGGTGGTAGGAGGTGGTAAATTTATGCTGTATTGAGCAGGCACGCATGATGTCGTCAATGACTTTGGCCAAAAAGGTGCGGCCGCGGTGTGTAAGCAATTGACGTGGAGCACCATGCATCAAAATGATATCATGTAGGAGGAAGTCTGCAACATCAGTTGCGCAACTGGTCGGAAGAGCACGGGTTATGGCGTAGCGGGTCGCGTAGTCCGCTGCGACTGCAACCCACTTGTTTCCTGATGTGGATTCCGGAAATGGGCCGAGAAGGTCCAAGCGGACACGATGGAAGGGCTCGGCAGGGATGTCCAGTGGCTGCAGGTAACCAGCGGGGAGCTGGAAAGGCTTCTTGCGTCGTTGGCAAAGTTCACAAGCGGCGACGTAACGTCGTACGGAACGGGCAAGGCTCGGCCAGAAAAAACGGCGACGTACACGGCCATAGGTTCGAGATACGCCGAGATGTCCTGCCGTTGGTGCGTCGTGAAGCTCTTCTAGAACGGTGGAGCGGAGGTGTTTAGGTATTACAAGAAGGAACTCCTAGCCGTTCGGATGAAGGTTACGATGGTACAGAGTACCATCGCGGAGGACGAAGAGGCGTAGAGCAGCATCGGCCGGAGAATGTTCAAAACGGTCGATGAGTGCTCTGATGTAGGCATCACGGCGTTGCTTGTCGGCGAAATGAAACAGCTGGGTTACAGCGAATACGCAAGAAGCACTGGCAGTATCGGAGGAGTCAGAGTCGTCAACAGGGTAACGCGACAAACTGTCAGCGTCTTGGTGCAGGCGGTCAGACTTGTACACCACGGAATATGAAAATTCCTGTAGCCTCAAAGCCCATCGATCAAGCCGGCCTGTAGGATCCTTTAGCGATGAGAGCCAGCAGAGAGCATGATGGTCAGTGACTACGGAAAAAGGGTGACCGTAAAGGTAAGGACGGAACTTCGCCACCGCCCAGACAACAGCAAGGCATTCGCGTTTCGTAATGAAATAGTTGCGCTCCGATGGTGCTAGGAGGCGGCTCGCATAAGCAATAACACGATCCTTGCCACGCTGACGCTGGGCTAAGACGGCACCTACGCCATGACCACTGGCATCTGTACGTAATTCTGTAGGGGCATCGGGGTCGAAGTGGGCGAAAATGGGTGGTGAGGTTAGAAGAGTTAGAAGAGTTAGAAGAGACGAGAGAAGGCGGCAGCTTCTGCAGTACCCCATGAGAATTGTACGCCTTTCTTCAAAAGAGTAGTTAGCGGCCTAGCAATTGTCGCAAGATCTCTAGCAAAACGACGAAAGTACGAGCACAGCCCTAAAAAACTTCGAACGCCTTTGGCTGTCTTCGGAACCGGAAACTATCGGACAGCGCGAGTTTTGTCGGGATCAGGCTGCACACCGGAAGCGTCTACGAGATGGCGCAGAAGAGTAATTTGCCGGTGGCCAAAACGACATTTGGACGAGTTAAGTTGCAGCTTCGCCTTTCGAAATACATGACGCTCAAGGTGAATGTCGAACGTTGGCGAGAAGACGATGACGTCGTCGAGGTAGCAGAAGCATGTGGACCATTTGAAACCTTGGAGCAAGGAGTCCATCATGGTGGCAGGGGCGTTGCATAGTCTAAACGGCATTACTTTAAATTGGTATAGGTCATCAGGTGTGATGAACGCGGTTTTTTCTCTGTCCATATCGTGAACAGCAATCTACCAATATCCCGAACGAAGATCAATAGACGAGAAAAAGCTGCATACGTGCACGCAGTCAAGGGCGTCGCCTATACGTGGGAGCGCGTAGACGTCCTTCTTTGTAATGCTGTTCAGATGGCGGTAGTCTACACAGAAGCGCCAAGTACCGTCCACACCACACCAACAACACCAACACCACGGATGACGCCCAGGGACTCGATGAAGGTTCAATGATGTTTTTATCGAGCATTTTGTTCACTTCATCTTGAATTACTCGGCGTTCCGACGCAGAAACACGATACGGTCGTCGGTGAGTAGGCGCAGCATCGCCAGTAAGAATCCGATGCTTGACCGCGAGCGTCTGGCCTAAAGGGCGATCGTCAAAGTCGAAAATATCGCGGTAGGACGATAATACTTCGCAAAGGTCTTCAGCCTGCATAGATGACAGGTCCATCGCAACCATTTTCTTTATGTTGTGATCAATGCCCGAGGCTGGCGCGAGGGGCATGCTAAGCTCGCGAGAGCCATCGGTCGATAACGCTGCCACGTATTGGTCGCCGCGACAATCAATGGTGGCAAGGCAAGTACCTTGCGGTAGAGTTTGCTTTGCCAATCCAAAGTTACAGACAGGCATGCCAGTGTGGTTCGCAGTAATAGTAAGTATACTGTGAGGCACGGTGACGTCATACTGTATTGGAATGTCGGGCAGAGGGCTGACGAGGTACTCGCCATCAGGAACTGGTGGGAAAGCATAACTGTGATTTGGCCTAGTTAGATCAGATTCATCTTAAAACTTTTTGTGCGCAAACAGACAGGGACGAAGAATAGGGGCAACACAAGGACAAGCGTTTTCAACAACTAACAACTGGTTTTATAACACCAGTTGTTAGAAAACGCTCGTCCTTGTGTTGCCCCTATTCTTCGTCCCTGTCTGTTTGCGCACAAAAAGTTTTAAGATGGTGGGAAAGGCAACAGTTCAATGTAGGCTAAGCACTTTGGCGGCAGGCGAAGAAAGCCGGTGGAGCGTAAGCGGCAGTGGGGTGCGTCAGAAGGTTCTGCGAGCATCGGAAACTCAAGGCGAAAGATACTGGAAGAGCAGTCAATAAGAGCAGAATGGGCGGAGAGAAAATCGAGGCCGAGAATGAGGTCGTGGGGGCAATGATCAATTGCAGTGAGGAGGACAGGAGTGTGACGGCCGGCGATGCTGACGCGTGCCGTACACATGCCGATGATAGGCACAGTACCGCCATCCGCAACGCGGACGACGCGTGTCGACGCTGGGGTGAGGAGCTTTTTCAGTCGTCGTCGGAAGGCAGCACTCATAATAGAAAGATGTGCTCCTGTATCGCTGAGTGCCGTGACAGGATAGCCGTAAACGTCAACGTCAAGAAGGTTTCGGTTAGTACGTAACGTGAGCAGAGGATTTGAGGGCAGGGTCGACAACGCAGCTTCACCTCAAGAAGCTGCAGTGCCTAGTTTTCCGGATGGGTCCGGGAGGAGATAGGCGGCGAAGAGAAGCGGCGGGGTTGGGGCGAAAGAGACTGGTGGCGTCGAGGTGAGGGCGAGCGGCTGTAGCGAAGGTTCGGAGCAGGTGTATCAGCAGTAGTGGGTTCATGACGGGTTGCATAGGGTACAGAAGATCCAACAGTGCGGGAATAAGTGGCTGCGTAAGTCCGAGGAGGTGGTGGCCATCGGTTTCGGCAGTGACGGGCGACGTGGCCGATGCGATAGCAGTGTAAGCAGATCGGCCTGTCATCAGGGGTACGCCATTCGGACGGGTTGCGGCGAGATTTGGTAGAAAAGACTGCCGGGGACGAGAAGGGCCACTAGATAACTGGGGAATGCTGGGTCGAGACGTGGAACACATGGTGTTCAGACCCACGTTTTCAAATTCCTGTCTGACGACTGCCTGAATCACCGCAATGGTGGTTGCTGGCGGATCGGAAGGCGTCGTGGAGAAGGCAGGGGAACAGGCGAGCAATACGGGTTACGCGGTGGACCCCCACATGTCGAGGTAGCAGCAGTGTTGGGTAGCCGCGCAATGTGGTGTGAGATACGGCGGCTCTTAGCCTGTTCATGGCGACGGCATTCTTCTATAATTGTGTCGATAGTCGAGACGTTGCCGAAAACAAGCAAATTGAAAGCGTCGTCGGCGGTGCATTTTAGCACATGTGCCACTTTATGTGCTTCGGACATATTATCGTCAGCTTTACGGCATAGAGTCAAGACGTCGAGAATGTAGGAAACGTATGGCTCTGTAGATGACTGAACACGAGACGCAAGAGTCTCTCTCGCGGCATACTTGCGCCCAATGGGGTCGGCGAACAGTTCCCGTAGCTTTTCTTTGAGACTGTCCTAACTGGTTATTTCGTCATCATGCGTTTGGTGCCACACGCGTGGGGTGCCGCCGAGATGAAAGATGACATTGGCGAGCACAAACGTTGGGTCCCACCTGTTATTAGCACTCGCGTGTTCATAGAGCTTGATCCAGTCGTCGACATCCTATCCCTCCAGGCCAGAGAACACACCTGTGTCATGGTGTGGGGCAACCGTGCTGATTGGAGCAGTCGGACAAGCCGAAGCCGTCCCTTACAAAAAATGTTGAAAAGTAATTGACGACTTGTTGTGCAACATTAACATATGGACTTGAAAGCACATTGAGGTTTTGTTGAAACATCATTGTATAAATTGTTGACAGGTGTTGATAATTTTCCCGCGACATTTTGTAGAAACATCATTGGGGGTCCTCAATTTGAGCAGTCGTTGATGTATTGTTGAAAGCATGTTGGATCTCAATGTTGAAAGCCCGTTGAAGATGTCTTGAAAGTCAAAATTTAAAGAACATTGAGGAATTGTTGACAATCAATTTTGAAACCCCATTGTCATATTGCTGGAGATATGTTGAATGGAAATATTGAAACCCCATTGTCATATTGTTGCAGATATGTTGAATGGCAATATTGAAACCCCGTTGTCATATTGTTGGAGATGTGTTGAACGGCAATATTGAAACGCCGTTGTCATATTGTTGGAGATGTGTTGAACGGCAATATTGAAACGCCGTTGTCATATTGTTGGAGATGGGTTGAACGGCAATATTGAAACCCCATTGTCATATTGTTGGAGATGTGTTGAATGGTAATACTGAAACCCCTTTGAAATATGCTGCTTATTTTTGTTGAGTAGTGTTGAAAACTGCACTCGACTGTTTTTAAAATGCCGCTGAGTTTTCTGTCGCAGCAGTACTGTTGATGCCACATTGGTATGGTCCTTGCACACTAGAGGACAGGGGCATATTTAAATACAGGCACTTATGTGTTGCAGGCCTGTGTCACCCTGGGATCAGAAGTACACTTTAATATAGCCTGTAATAAATGATATTATAAATCTGCAAGCAGAACTATTATGCCACTTTAATTGGCCTAACACAGCAAGGTCAATGCTTCTTCACGAAATCAACAGTGCAATACTGATGTGGACAAAGACCGTTTTTCTAGATAAAGTGTTTATTTTAGCCAAACATTTGTTAAATGTACAAACACTGGTGGCTTGAGATAAAAGCTTCTTAAAAAGTGCTGCAATCTACAAACTGCCTGCAGTTTGATACAATGACGATGTGTTTCTAAAGCAAAGACAATTTCTCATATAATAAATAAATAAATAAATAAACAATTAAATGTACAGACTAGCACGACACTAAAAAAGATTACTAAAAATGTACTCGATTTCTCTATTGGGTAGCCAGTGACAATAATCATGGCACAATTTGCATGAGCCCACAGCAGACAAATATAATCTGCTCAAATTGATTGAATGGCGTATGCCAATTTTACTAAACATCAAGCTCTGAAAGAACTTGGTATTGGATATGTGATGCATGGCAGCAGTTTCTTGTGCCATATTGCTTGTCGCACGATGCAGTTGAGTTTTCTGCCCTTACTACAAGTTCTTGGGCAGGTCATTACATGCCAAACTTGAGATTTCGATCTGAAAAATCGTGGCTGTTAGTGACCTGCTGGAAGTTGTTAAAAAAGTTTTTTCCAGTGAGTGCCACTAAAGTTAGAATGAAAGAATTTTCAAAAAAGTCCGGTTTCATGCATACATGGTTTCATACATCTTTCTCATTAGCCGAGAGCTTTTGTTGAACTTTGAATTTCAGCAAACTTTGCCTTTTAATTCTTACTGATCTTCTGGGGGTGCAAAATAAAGAATTACTGCGTACTTACGTTAATATGTAGACTTTCTTAAAACTACTGACAATGGCACAGATGCCACTTTGACGTGTATGCATGGAACCAAATTTTTCTAAAATTTCTGATTGTACTTATTTTTGTTTTATCAAAAAAAGCTTGAAATAGTGTGCTGTCGTGAAAGTTTTGCATAACTGGATTGTCAGGCATTAAATGACCCAAGATACCTAAGAAATACAATAAAGGAACACCATTTCTGGTAGAAATATTAAAGATTAACATAAAGATGTAGCACAACACAACGCTTGTGCTTGAGCCATCGAATCTGTGCTCTTCAGGTGACTAGAAATAAAGTAAAGAAAATGTTCAGGACTACAAAATCACAACGCTTGAATCGTCCAACTTCGACTCTTCCGGACAGTCAAGTCCCTTGACAGGAGTGAGGCCAGCGTGTTTTCGATGTAGGCCATGTTTGTCCCAGGAAACTTGGGACAGGTAAAGCCTGCAAAAAAAGCATGAGATTTAAATTATGGTTCTACATGCAAGACCAAGACACATATTACACCGTCCTTATAACTAAACTAAATTATTTGCTTTGCTTTATCGTAAGGTTTCGTAGGTGCAACTGCCGAGAATGACCAGCTTTCAAAGTGGATTGGCGCTGGAGGACTCCGCTTAGTACAATTTGTGGGAGAAGGCAAAAAAGAAAAGCCCATTGTGGCAGAATAACTTTATCAATATTCTCGGTGTGAAAGATGTGAACTTTGCTTGCTTGGGGACAAAATGATAAAAAAGGCTTCATGATATCCGTGAAAAAACTTATGGCTAGACTACTGGTAATTAAAATTATTTCGTTCAACTTTCATAATTAAAATGTGCAGCACTTCATTGCACTTTTCCTTGTTCCGAATACTCTCATGTCAGCGGAATTAAGTGTGGCTTCACTTGAATTTACGTCTTAGGAGCTCACATGCTAAAGGAGTGCACTTCTCGCATTACAATGGCCGTTCTTATGCCTCTCTACTTTAAATAAAGTCCTGCTTGTAATGAAGTGCATTTCCTGCCTCAATGGCTCCGATGTAATGAGGATTTACTGCAGTTGTGTGCCAACCTGGTTGCACTAACATGGCAGAACGCGACAGCTATACGAAAAACTGATCAGTCTCCTAAGAGAAATATGCAAGCGGACTGTTTTCGTTAACCCTTTGAGGGTCACTGCCGTACATGTAGAGCGGCGGAAACAAGTTCTGTGGTCACAGCCATACATATGTGGCAGCAATAGAATGTTTGAAAAAATGTGCATTTTCAGAAAGAAGTGTCACCCACCATAATAGAGATTTTGCAGGTTTCTGAGATGATTTCTAGAAAAATTCCCACTGCACTCTCGCCCCTTGGCTTTCGCCAAAACTGATTGTTCTATTTGCTTTAAGGCGGATGCCACCACACTAGGTTCACAGTATTGCTGCTTCACCTAGTTTATAAAGTATAAAGTTTCATTTATTTCTTCATTCATCTTTAGTACAGAAGGCCCGGCAGTTACAAAAACTGTCGAGGGGACCTCCTATTAGTAATTTAACAATACAGTAATTGATACGTTAAGGCAACTAGCAGTGACAGATATCAGAATAAACGAGGCTAATGAGGCAAATAATGATATACAAGAAAGGAGCTCACAATAATTGAACTTCAAGTCAAACACAAGCAAATTAAATAGAGACTGCACATCAGTACATAAAAATGTAGTAATTGACACATTAAAAAAACAGGAATGACATATACCTAGTTTACCAACGTTTTGGGAATGTCATATTCTATCCCCACACCATCATTGGATTTCGCCCTCGCCTTTCTACTCAAGACGCTATGTTGCAGTTCAAACATCTAGTACTAAACGACCATTCCCGTGATACGAAAGCCATCCTTGGACTCGACTTCACTCAAGCCTTTGACAGCCTTTCTCACGCAGCTATCCTTGACCAGGTCTCCCACCTCCGCCTGGTAGAGTGAGCCTAGAATTGCATCTGTTACTTCCTCTGCAATCGCACGGCCACCCCCTCGGCCAGGGATTTACGATCACACCACCTTCCTCTTGGCAGCAAAGGTACCCCGCAAGGTTCACTTATCTCTCCTATGCTCTTTAACTTAGTCATGATTGGCCTTGCCCAGCAACTACGAGTCGACAATATTAACCATACCATCTAGCCGACGACATCACCATCTGGGTGGAGCGAAGTAGTGATGGTCAAGTGGAGTCAGCCTTCCAAATGGCGATTGATGCGGTTGAAGCCCATCTCCAAGGAACCAAACTGCGCTGTTCGCCGGCTAAATCGGCGCTTCTCTACAAGCCAATTCAGCGGGGACGCCCTCCCTAGCACCAATCTGATCACCGACCCTGGGACGCCATCACCATAGGCCTTCTAGATGGCAGTCCTATCCCACACGTCCCTAGTATCCGGGTCCTTGGTTTCACTATCTCTACCAACGGCTCCAATGCCTTGGCTCTCAACAAGATCTGTGCCCCAATCTCAAAACACCCTACGCCTTCTTAACGTGTCTCCAACCGACGAGGGGGACTCAAAGAAGAAAGCCTTCTCCGTCTTGTGCAGTCCTTTGTCATATGTCACATTATGTAAGTTGCTGCGCACTTCAACTGGTACTGAGCTGAGCAAAACAAGCTCGACGCGCTCATACCAGGGGTCTACAAGCAAGCACTTGGCCTCCTGCATTACACCATCACTGAACTCATCAACCAGCTGGGAGTTCACAACCCCCTTGCTGAACTCATTGAAGCCCAACAACGCTTTCAGCTTGAATGGCTCACCCTTCCTGAAACGGGATGCTTTATTCTATCCACGCTTGGCTTCACTTACCATCAGCAACAGGGCACCAAACAATCAATCCCGACTTACATCCGTAGCTGGATCCACACAGACCCTATCCCGAGAAACATGCACCTTGAATATAACAGGACCCGGCGCCAAGCTCACGCCGGAGCTATCATAAAAGCCCTTGCTCACGTACCTGGCATCACATTTGTTGATGCAGCCCAATATTCCCCATGGCACACAATTTGTGGCCGTCGCCACACGCGATTGAGTCCTACACGACGCCTCGAGCGTCACTACACCCACTACCGAGATGCCTGAAGTGGCCTTCGCCCTGGCGATTCTAGATCCCACCTGTCACTCCATCGTGTGTGACTCTCGCTCCGCCGTCACTAACTTCAGCGAAGGCTGTATGTCTCCTCAAGCCCTTCGCATCCTCTGCCAGGCAGCACACTCTAAAGACAACGTAATCTCCCTGACATGGATCCCAGCCGATGCGGACCCTGTCCACCCCCCCCCCCCGCAACCTCAACGAGGTCGCCTACTTCATTGTGCGAGGCCTAGTCAACCACGCAGGAGTCACTGGAGACGAGTTGAACACCAGAGACAATCTGACCCCTTATAACGATTCTCATTAAGGCCTTTTATCTCAGTCGCCGAACCTTCAACCCACTTCACCCCCAGTTCAGTCGGGCGCAGGCTACCACCCTGCGTCTGCTACAAACAAACACGTACGCTTCACCTGCCCGCCTTCACTTTATATTTCCAGACGTTTACACTAGCCCCAACTGCCGATGCTATGGCATTCACCCGGCTGCCCCTTTGAGTTCTTACTTCCAAAGAGCGAGCGGCCCATCAATTCCTCTTCACTGAAAACTTGCCGCAGCAAGGCCCTCGCAAATTTGCCTGGCACACCATGGCAGGCCGTTGTGAGCTGAGCCAGGATTTTCTGCTCGATTAACACGCCTCCACCGATGTCAATCTGCACATTTTAAGTAAATGTTAGCAAGGTAGTTTTTAGGCTTTTCAAGCATGTTTAGACAACAACCGTACAGTAAACAGAGAATGCTAATCTTATTTGACTAGCTTCATAGCTTCTTATGCTGTTTGGATGTCACATGCTTCAGAAAAACAAGGTTCTCTCCAGCACAAACAAGACACATAAGTACACCGACGTATCCAAAACGTTCAGGAAATTCAATTATTCTTAGGATACTACACATAGCTTCGGGTGCCTATGTCTAACCGTTTTCCTGCCATCCTGAGTCGCTGGATAGTCCATAGTCTAATGGATAGACCATCGTGCTGCTATGCTGAGAGAAGCTAGTTCACAACCAACCATTGGACAAGGTTGAGCCACTCGATACGTGACCCTGGGTATGTCCCGCTCTCGAATGAACCTATTTTGCGTCAACTTGGGTAACTGCTGCTTGTGTTGGTAAACACCAGTAGGAGATGAAAAGGCAGATGACTGTCGGCATTACTGCAATTACTACAACACATCGCACTCGTCTTCTGTGCCCCAGAAGTAATCTGCGAGGTTCTATTCAGCTGTACGAAATGTACGTAAGCCACAAGGGCAGCGTAAGAGAACCACCACCTCGTCCAACGAAATGAACTGACTCATGAAGCGCAGGCTGCTCCAGATTGTTGTGGAGTGGAAACAGGAGCTTATGACAAGCATAACTTTAAGAAGCAAGTAATCCTCACCAATGAATCGGAATTCCGTCTCGTTAGTTCCACCGTCATAAACAGGCTCATCACATATCACTAATTACACACTGATCGTAAGAAATAATGGTAATCGCATAACATCGCCAATCATCTGCAAAGGATGGTTGATTTGCCAATTTCCCTGATGTGAAAATTAACACTGCTGAAAGTGAAGACCATCTGTGGTGCAATACTAGATAAGGCCATGCCAGTAGCTATATCTCAACTTTTGTAGAAACTTATATCTACTATGTTTGTTAAAACTTTATGCAGAAGACTTTGAGGGCAAGTTTTTGCAGAGATAATGAATGTTACAGCTTAAAGGAGCCCTAAATAGAAATTAAATTCTGGGATTTTACGTGCCAAAACCACGCTCTGATTACGAGGCACGCCATAGCGGGGAATTCTGAATTAATTTTGACCACCTGCGGTTCTGTAACATTCACCCAATGCATGGTACATGGGTGGTTTTGCCCTTCGCCTCCATTGAAATGCGGCCACCGCAGGCAGCATTCGATCCCATGATCTCGTGTTTAGCAGTACAGTGCCAAAGCTACTAAGCAACCATGGCGTGTCACCACTAAAGAGAATACCAGATGCATTTGTAAATTACTTTGTACAATACAAATGTATTCCCTTGTATTGTGACAAGAGGCACAATAAACTAAAAGGCACAAGTCAAAAGATTGGTCGCACTGCTGCCTTGAAGTTCCCGCACCAGCTTGCTGTGACATCACAGATTTTTGATGGTGGCTGCTTGGGCTTAGGTAGTTTTTTTTTCACAAATAAAGCCGCTTATCATTGTACTCTAAAGGAGCCAACTTGAACATAGAAAGCTTCAAGAACTTTTACTGAGCCAAACGACCCCAGTTCATAAAAACATGTGAAATCTATGATGTCAAATGAGGTAGAGCTTAGGGGCAAAACTCGGAAAATTGAACACTGACATTCATTTTCTCATCTAATAATCAACCTACTCCCGTGAAATAAACAGAATTAGAGACCTGAAAGAATGCTTTATCAGTTTAAATTCATTTAGGATGTCTTTAGTGTCCCCTTAATATAAAACAAGGATTACACTTGGCTCAATCATATGATAACATGCACCACCGATTCTCATTAAGATTGGATTGCCAGTATAGCAGATGGCATCCACTGGCAGATCCAGATGGGGGAGCCTTGCCTGCATCTTGCAGGGTAGTCAACATATGTGTGGGAAACAAAAAATTTTCAACTTCTGTACTAAATGAGCACTGGCATGAAATTTTCGTCTTTTCATTTTTGTGGCTAAATGAAGGTCCTAGACCCCAATAACACTAGCCCACCATAATAATTTCGGATTCAGCACCCTGAATAATTTACCATAATAGCTTTTGGACGAACAGATTTGCTGTTTCCCAGGAGGTGTACGTGTTTTGACGTCACGACACAAAAGGTGGCCATGTGGGAGCAGGGCATTGTGATGTTATGACAACCACTTCAACTCGCTTTGTCTGCTATGCCGCTTTGCGCAGCCAGATGTAGCAGCATAACGGAGCACTGAGTGAGATAAAGAAAGTGCCAAACTGCTGCAATATCCTGCTCCAATGTAACCACTGTGTGTCAAAATGTGACCAAATTTGTATCTACTGGGAAAAACACCAAAACTGGCTCAGGAAATTATAGTAAATTATCTGGGGTGCTTTGACACTTGCCAATAAGTCTCCAAGGTTTTAAGCTCCAGGACATTCACCTCACACAAAAATTAAAAACTTGAAAGCATCATGCAAATACTTCTTTAAATAATAACTAGTGTTTTCAGTTGTTAAAATGCACACAACAAAATTGAAGTGCAAGCAGCAATACCAAGATAACCTTATTATCAGAGAGAGCAATGAAGCATTTTTGTAGAACCCACAAATCTATGTAAGGCTGATTCATAAGATAGATAATACCATTGGTATATTTACACAGGACCATTCTGTTAATCTTCATCTAGATATAATTCTGTGAAAATGGCACAAAAAATGCTGCTGTGTATTATTATGAAGCTCTTTCAGTACTCCAAATATGTGCACCATCTTCCATAAACAGAACCCAACAGCTTCAACAATACAACAGGGTTTCTAAGCTGCAAATGTACAGCACACACAGCATGACACTTAAGTGTGATGCATGAATGGGTGCATTACTAGGTGTAAGCCTCTGGCTGGCACTATGAGAAATACAAAAATTCTACATACAAGGATCTTAAAAGTACAAATAACCTACCCAACCAGGTATGCTGCTGCGAATGATTGCAGTTTAATTTGCTTAAAAAGTCTTGTCTGCTTGCAATTGAATAAGAAAAAAAAACAATTGTAGCTAAGCTGTTGAAATGCAGTTCTGTTTTATTTCTGTACACTCACTCATGCGCAAAGCAATTGACTACAAATGCACTTAAAGTATTGGTTACCTTAACACTAGGCACTACAACTTGCTCCCGCTCTTTTTCCGTCATGCGTTTCAATCGCTTCACCATTCTGGCGGCATCTGTAACAGAAATTGAACAATTGCTGTTATTGCAGAAAAATTAGCTTGCAGCAGTGCAGCTGCTGGCATAATTTTCATGCATTTGCAAAGAGCACAAGGAGTTTAATATAAGTACCACTGCACTAACAGTTATTAAAACCCCAATGCAACAAAATTTTCAGTCACACGAAGTCTAGCTTTATAGCATTCTCCAGGCAAAATTTTGTTTTAAATATAAGTAGAGGCATCACAAATGGCTTTCAAAAGTAGATGTTATTGATACCGACACTGAAAAAGATGCTGCCACTATCCCTAGCTGAAAGCCAGGCATAATTAGCAGCACGTGATTCCTTGGCATAACCTCTAAGATTAGGTGCCATCCATGTTGCCCTGAAAAATCTCGGCGGTAACGCACAAGGATTTGCATATCTGCTAACCACAAGGCGCTTGCATCACATGCTTAAAGGGGGGGGCCCTGACCCACCGTTTACAAAAGTTGAGAAATGCATTTGAAGTTAATATAGACTATTTCAGAAATACTTTGTCAGAAAAAGTACTTCAATGCATTTAGCAGGAGCAGAGTTATTGTCTATCAAACATCCCTTTTGTGGTGCTCCTGCTCCTTCTTCAATCCCTTGCACTGTGAAGGCGCAATGATCCACCTAGTGAACGTCACTGCGACATGCAGTTAAAATTTTATCTTGGATGTTCACGTAGATGCCACTACTTCCAGTTTTGGTGCCTACGACGTGCCAAATGCAATAGTACTCAGTGAGCTGCAGTGCGCTCATTGCAGTGAGCACTCATGTCAACACCTCGTAGCCTTGGTATCTACCCTACATAGACAGACTAAAGGTACTATCGGCCAAAAAAGTAAGCGGACCACGGCTTAGGTGGCCGGAGCGGCTGCGGGGCCACACCGGGGTGCTGCTAACTCGCTCCGCGCGCTGATGGCGAGAGTTCTCCGAGTGACGCCATACTTCGCCTTCACTCTCACGGGGGTGTCTAATCATGCTTAATAAATTTCTAGTGCACCGTTCGGTTGCTCTGCTGCTGACGGTCGCGAGGAAGGAGACCATGCATCGCCAGTAATCCAGCACATGGCGCTGTCGTGCAGTAGCGAGTAGTGTTCTTGTATATCCCTGCGGGAGCATGTACAGGAACACTAGTAGCGGGCGGCCACAGGGCATCAAACCGCGGCACTCAGAACGAAGGAAAACGCGTTCTGATTGTTGTTTTGCTTATATTCACCTTGTCTTTCAATGTTAGTGCATGTCGTCGGCGTCAACCACCGCTCGATTTTAGGCAACATCGCGCAAGCAGCCGCAATGCCGGCTACGGTAACGCGCGCGCTTTCACGTCGGCGTGATAGAGTGTGGGAAGCGCTGCACGCACGCACGGACGTCCGAAGCTATATCGGCGGCGCTCTCGATGCCAAGGCGACTAAGCCAAGTCATCGCGGTCGGCGGCAACTTTTCGTCGCACTGAGGACCCCTTCAAACCATGGAATGCTTCCGTAAATAAACTTTCAGGACTGACTAGTTTTTCCGTTTCGTCGTCCCAATTATCTCTTCCTGGCCGTACTTTTGTAAGGTTTCATAATAGCCTACGCATTGTAGTAGCTAATTAAAGCAGTTTTCAGAGGCGTCGCTGATATAAATATTGAACGCACTGCTCGAGAGAATGCCGGAAAAGTAATCTCGACAGAAAAGCCGTACCCTCAGTAAAGCTTGGCACCTGCAACTTATCACACTGGCATGAAAGAGCACGTTTCACCGTAGCTGCCGTTGTGGCTACTTGCGTTATGTTGCCTAAGATCGAGCAGCGGTGGACATCGGCGACATGCACTAATAAGAAGGATAAGGTGAATATAAGCAAAACAACAATCAGAACTGGCCTTCGTTCCTTCTCAATGCCGCGGTTTAATACCCGACGGCCGGCCGTTACTGTGCGACAGCGCCATGTGCTGGATTACTGGCGATGCACGGTCCCCTTCGTTGCGACCGTCAGCACCAGAGTAACCGAACGGCGCACTAGAAATTTATCAAGCGTGATGAGGCCCCGCGTGGGAGTCAGGGCGAAGTCTGGCATCATTCGGGGCACGCTCGCTGTCAGCGCGCGCAGCGCGATAGCAGCGCCGCGGTGTGGCCCCGCAGCCGCTCCGGCCACCTAAGCCGTGGTCCGCTAACTTTTTTGGCCGATAGGGCATAAAACTGTAGTGCCTAAGCGCAGCATTTACTTAGTGCACGACAGGTGCTCGTATAATCCAGTCTGGCCTTGCTTTGTAATGCGGGCCGGCTTCGTCCTGCTCCAGCTTGATCGACGGATAGTTGCCACATTAAACTTGCATATTTTGAAGCGAAGTCTGCCAAGCTGTCTAACCAGCAGCGGCTAGGAGTGAGCGCACTGGCAAGAGTGTATAGCACTAGAGTAAGTATATGGTCTGACGTTAAGTTTCGCGTCGTTTGAGCCTAGTTGAGTGTTCAACACTAATCGAAATTAGCAAGATCAAATGGCTACAACACCGATAAGCCGGCAGGCCAAAGTTTAATTCCTACACAGGTGGCTGTGGCTGCCCGTGTAGACGATAGTTGGTTTCCTTGGGAAGTACGTTACCATCGAAATTCGAAAGCAGATTTTTGCTTACTTCAGCCTGTTTATTCAAATGCATCAATAACTATACACAGTAACAGTAGGAAGTAGTGCACTAATCTAAACACCCTTCTTGATTGATGTCAGCTATTGGCCAATAGCAGCCACGCATGGGAATCTGCTATATTACATCTTACAGTGCATGCGCTCCCAGTGATAAACACAACTGTGGAGCGTGCAAGCGCCCTTCGCTTATTTGTTTTTTCTCCTGCCCTTTCCCTCTTTGGTATGTGTAGTCTCTGCTGAAAATAACAATTTGCTTTGTTTGGTGACACCAACTAGCTCTTGTCAGAGGCAGCGTGACAACCGCCAAATTAACAGTCGCGACGAGTAACCAAGGAAAGCCGCAGCTGCCCACAGAAGACACCAACAAGACACTAGTGCCGAGACGCAGCAGCTGTGTGACGAACTCATCGATAACCATGGCATATAGGATTTGTATAGAGGATATAGGATAGGATATAGGATAACCAGCCTATAGGATTTTTACCAAGAAACAGATAAGTGGCAAGCTTATCTGGTAAAGCTTGAGGCGCATTTTGAAGCAAGTGAAGTCACCGATGATGCCAAGAAGAGAGCGTTGTTGGTAGGGGTGCTGGGGTCTAAGACGATAGAAGTCTTGTGTGGAAAAGTAGCACAGTGTAAGCCGAACTCGCTCAGCTACAACGAAGTTGTAGGTACGTTAAATGATTATGATCCAATACCTAATGAGACGTAGGAGAGCTTCAAGTTTTTCTATTATATTCTATCGCAAGCAACAGGGAGAGGAGTCCATGTAGACATCATGCATTGTCGAGATGAGGAAGATTGCCCCGAACTGCAATTTCTCATCGGCCTGAGATGTCCACTGCAGAATAAAGGCCTCTCCTTGAAATCTCCAATTACCCAAGTGACGCCCTATATATTTACATTGTGGGTTTTAAATTATATGGGTTTGCAGATTAAAGGCACCAGATGCGAAGGCCGAAGTGTGCCAGGGGTGTTCGCATAAAAAATTGGCTGTCCGCTACCGTGGACAGCCGCTTCTTTATGCGGACAAGCCCTGGTACGCTTCGGCCTCCGCGGCCCTGACCCATGGGCCGCCCTGCTTCCAGCTTTGATCCCCCCGCTACCCCTTCGGTGCCCTGGAGATTCTGCGCCTTCTGCTTTATTATAACCTCAGGTGCTCTCCTGAGACCTCCTGAGACCTCCTGAGACCTCCGCCTTGAGATTTTCTCTCTCATGCCCGTTCTTACTCGGGTCTGTACACAGACGGCTGGCAATCCCTCAAATGAATGTCTAGTGCGGGACCACGGCTCAGCGCAATCAGCTTGCGGCGCAGTTGGCGCTGTCCATTTGTGTTTCGGAGGGTAGGGCGGCATAGAGCTATGATAGCAGCCCATTCATGTTCGGAGGGGTGGAAGGGTGACGGAAAAGAGCCGCATGGAGATGGCAGGAAAATGAGCGCGCGGCAGCTGTTCAAGCAGCGGCCTATCGTGCAGTGGCTAGAATTTCTAGTTTTTTTTCTTTTCAAGGATTTCGCATTTCACTACCTTTCGGCTCGGACACGCAGCAGCCAGACTTCATCGTTATAACCGATAATGTGCCGTCGGAGCTTTGTAGCAAGCACGTTATTTCACCATGGAAAACATACAAAAGTCGACGGTGCAGCAGTTTCTCATCGTTATAATTGATATATTGTTAAAACCGGTGTCGTTATAAGTGGATTCAACTGTATTGTGCCTGCCAGCCCTGCACTACAGGGTTCTAGCCAAAAGCTTGATGTGATGAGAACATGATGAGACAAATCTTTGCCTGGTGGGCCAGTCAAAGGTTTCACACCCTCTACTCGGTCTATGTACACTGTATATTGCCGCAGATCTTGTGGCTGATGCTCTGCAAAGGGTAGCAGTGCTTTTATGGCCCAGTGTTTTGCCTGCAATTTGAAAGAGCTTGTCGTCCCGTATGGTGACTGATGGTATAGCTGCGTGCCAGTACGAAATGGAGCTATGAAGGCAAGGGCAGAGATACGAAACACGGGGTCTCTAGACACGTCTGTATATACCACCCCAAGGTCTCAGTCAACCATGTGGCTCAATCTGCTCATTCTTCTCTGCCATCTAGTTAATGCCCTGCGACATCACAGCTGCTTCTCTTGCTATGGTGGCATCCACGTAAAAAGGGGAACACTGCTGCTTGGCAAGAAAGCCATGTTCAACCCATCAAAAGTGAGCAGCACTCAGTCGGTCCTGGGGAAACTCCCAACAATGCATTCGACAACTGCTCTAGCCTTAATAGTGTCCTGGAGTTTGGCGATTCCTGAGAGTCGGTAGAGCTCCTCCGCACAAGTTTGTTTAGATAACCCAGTCACTAATCGGAGAGCCTCATGGTGGAGGTCTTTATTCGCTGCTATAGGTTTTCACGAATTCGCCGTTGGCTTGAATTTCAAATATGCAGAAGTGAAGCAAGACCTTTACGGAGCTGATAATGCAGGACGCAGATGCCAGTACTGCTTAACAATATACGTCCAGAACAAGCTGGCAAAATCAGACCATATTCAGTGCAACAGCAGATTTGCATGTAAAATTTGTCATTCACATTTCAACCATATAGCAACCTGACAGCAATGACAGGTGACAAAACTGAGTGCATTCTGAATGGCAAATGTGAGTGGTATTGTGCCATTTTACTTCCCAGTGTGCATCTCAGCTGTCAGCCTAAAATATTTTCTGCAGGCATTCTCTCGTTTGTGAGTTTTTCTCACGTGAAATACTGGCCACAACCTGGCTGACGTTACGTGCGAGCGTGTATATTAAAAACAATTCAACATAGCGTGCACATAGCTTTGGAATCTTTCAAAACAGATGACACAGGAGCATCCCTGCATTTCTTGATATCATAAAAGTCATGACAAAGTGGTGGTCGTTGTCAATAAGTGGGACTTAGCAGCAACGATTTCAACTTAAATTTCGGGTTAAAATGTGCAATCAAGGCCCTTTTCTTCTTTTTGCTCACATTGGCTTCTCTATTCTAATGGTAAAATGAGAATATACAACCATGTCTTGGCACATATATAGCTGCTTCAAGGAAATCGTAGAAAGACCAGGCAACTACGAAAACCTCCAAATATTTTTCCAATGGGTAAGACACATGCAGTTTCCATACTATGACAGCGAGCTACTGACAAACACACATATGCCTTCTAGCTACAGGCAGCCCTTATCATGTACACATAATATATGTACGCAAATGTTCATCAAATGACTTACCTTTCGTGAGTGCGGACAAGTCAATGCACTTCTTTAGGAACTCATTTTGTTCTTCAAGCTCCTGCACGCGCTTCAAGATTGTGCAGCATGGTGTGTCCTATAATTTAAAAATTTATATTTGACAATAAATTCGAATATGTAATTTCATGAAGCTAAACATAATGGTCAGAATAGTCACATAGCAAAAAGAGTTAATATGCATCAGACATGATATAATGAACAGGATAGCAGACCATGCACAAGCAGCATCGCTGATGCAGGGTGCGAGGTAGACTCCACCTTTATTAATAGCATTCCTTGCTCTTCTTTTACATGTAGCCCCTGTGTGTTTAAAGGGACACTAAAGGCAAGCTAATGTAATATATTAGTGCTTAAGAATCTCCAATGTGTCAATATTATCGCAAACAAGGCCATAGTAATCGAGAAATTGAGGTAAATGCAGACACGATTAGACTCCCCTGGGACATTCAAGTACTTGCCTGATGATGAAGGCACTCCTCACCAAAATTTTGTCACTAGTACTCAACCACTCATTACAAAACTTCATTGTATTGCATGATAAGAGGAAAGAACATGTTACTTGTCCAGTTCTATTTACTTTTTAGAAAAATAAATCGTTGACATTACCCTTTACAATTACATGGGCAGTCTAAAGATTGCTTTTGCTTGACATTACAGTGCCTGCGTTTTCCTGTTTCAGTAGTTCCATTAATGTGTAGTGCTGCACTGGATTTGCTTCCTCGCAAAACCCGTACAAACTGCAAGTAGCAGATAATACCGCTTCCATGTGATGTCGTGGGACACCCACATGGTCTACACCACTGGATCAAAACTAGCTTCAGTGGCGAATCCACTGCTAGGTCTTGGCTCAGTTTCTCTGTGGCCACGCATTTCCATTTAGTGCAAAAAAACGCCGTTTGTCGGGCGCTGTTTTACTTACCAACTTCAGCAAAAGGCAATGATGACACGTGCAATGTCATCACTTCCCTCTTTGTGTGGCAGGAGATTTGAATTGTGATGAAGGTATTTCGGCCGTTGAGACACAATCTTGTAAATTAAGTCTTTATTTGATATGAAACGAGCATTGCCAAGTTTCTGGAGCGATATTTAAACAGTCCACGTTAACTTCATATTTTCGTTTAGTGTCCCTTTAATACACCATAAGCCATTACCAGACATCTGAATTTAAAAAAGATACTGCAAGTACATGTAGGCTCAGTTGTACTTTGTCTTGAGGCTTTTTTCTGACAAATCTAATTTTCTATGGTTGTTGTACAGATATCGACAATGACTAGAGCTTGCATGATGCATGCTACATGCTGCATTAATGACGTCTGTTGTTGAGAGGGAGAGGGAGAGAGAAAACATTTATTTATCATGAGTTTGGGCGACTCCTCGCAGGGTGGAGCCCTTAGTTCAGGGCCCCATTGGCTCGCGCCACTCCGCGTGCCCGCCAGATCAGCCGTCGCTGCTCTTGCGGGTCTGAGCTGGTCAGCGCAGTCTCCCAGGAGCAAGGGGAAGTGAAGCAATAGGGGAGTAGCCCGGAGGGTGTGGGCACTCCCAGGTACAATGATATAATGTGCTCTTTGCTCCACAATAGGGACAGTATGAGGGATATTGTGTGGGGTGGAAGAGGTGAAGATAGTTTGAAGCTGTCGCCACGTGACGGCATCTTATCGATTAAGTGAATCATGTGGTGGAGGGAAGTGTCTCCTGGTATCTCTGTGATACTGTAAAGTTTCAGTGTAGTTCAGTGGTTCTGTCGGTGCGTCGTCTGGGTTGGACAGCTCTTCCAATGGCGCCCGGTTAGCGAGCTCTCGGGCTACCGTATTAGTGCGTTCATTGCCATGGAGAGAGGCGTGCCCAGGTGTCCAGACGATACGCAACCTGTGTAACGCTGTGGGGTGTAATGATGTAAGGATGCGGTGTGTGTAGGTTGTCACCCTCCCTTGTGCCAAAGTCCTGCAGGCGGTCTGAGAATCAGTGACCAGTGTGATAGGTCCATCCGGCGCCGGCATGGTTGAAGCGTGTACGATGGCTAGGGCAATAGCAGCCTCTTCCGCCGTTCCACTGTCTACAGTGTTGAGCGTGGCCGAAGCTCTCAGAATGTCTGCACTATCTAGTACGACTAGACATAGGGCACGTTTCTGTGGGTAGCGGGCCACGTCGGTGTATAGGACTGGAGTGTGTGATTTGTCATCGCCAAATAGGCGAGCCAGGGCTTGCGCTCTTGCCTTTCGTCGACCTTTATGACGGTTAGGGTGCATATTCCGGGGAATTGGGGCCACGTGAATTTTGTTGCGAATGCTAAGCGGAAGAAGTGTGCGGTTTTCCTGTTGTGGGTTTCTTGGTATTTGGTATCCTAGCCGGGATAGAATGTGGGACCCTTGCATTGTTCGTTGCAGACGTTGCAATTGGCTGTTAAAATGACCTTCAACTAGTTCGCGGATGGTGTTGTGCACCCCCAGTCGTAGTAGGAGCTGCGTAGACGCATGTTGGGGTAGTCCCAGCGCTGCCTTTAGTACTGTACGGAGGAGGATGTCAATCTGGTGCATCTCAGTCTGAGTCAGATTATGATAGGTGAGGTGGTAGGTTAATCGGCTAATTATGAGGGCTTGCACGATTCGGAGTACGCCTTTTTCTTTCAGTCCTTGTCGGCGGTTTGTAAGGCGCTTTATCATGTGCGTTATTTGGGTAAGTTGTTGGCGGAGCACGTGTAGGGTATGTGTGGCCTTCCCGTTGTGTTGTATGTGAAGTCCTAGTACACGTAGTCTGTCTACCCTTGGAATAACGTTGTCATTGAGATGCAATGTGATGGCTGGTGGAATATGGGCCTTGTTCCGTTTTTTGAACAAAAGCAGGAGCTGCGACTTCTCAGCTGCACATGTGAGTCCTCCGGCTGTTGCATACTCTTGAACTATATTTACGGCTTCCTGTAGTGCGTCTTGAATGGCGCCGTCTGACCCTGTGGTCACCCAGATTGTAATATCATCGGCGTACAGGGCCTGCTGCACGTTCGGAAGTTTGTCGAGGAGCGGTGGTAGCTTTGCCATCGCCACGTTGAACAGGGTGGGTGAGAGAACCGAACCCTGGGGAGTCCCTCTGCCGGAAAGTTTTATGATATCCGACCGAATATCACCTAGGCCAATGGTGGCTGTTCGGTCAGATAAAAAGGCTCGGACGTAATCATAGATGCGCTTTCCGCATCGGGACAATGCAAGGTTGTTTAGAATGAGGTCATGTGAGACGTTATCAAAGGCTCCTTTGACGTCGAATGCTAGTATGGCTCTTGTTTGAGCTTTACTTGGACCATCCACAACATCCTCTTTAAGTTGTAGAGGTATGTCCTGCGCAGACAGACCTGGTCGATAGCCGAATAAGGTATTCGGAAAGAATTGGTTCGCTTCGAGGTGAGGCTGGAGGCGATTTAGAACTACGTGCTCGAAGAGTTTGCCAATACACGAAGTCAAGGAAATGGGTCAGAGATTTTGGAGCGACAGCGGTTTCCCAGGTTTCGGAATTATCGTGATATCGGCGTGTCGCCATTCCTGTGGAAGCGTTCCGTTTTGCCAATTGTCGTTGTAGTATGCAATGAGTTTCCGTATGGCCTGGTCGTCCAGGTTGTGTAGCAGTGCATAGTGAATGCCGTCTGCTCCAGGCGCCGTGTTTCGTCTTATGCCGTGTACGGCTGCCCTCACTTCTGTCTCTGTAATATCGCCGTCCAATTGGGTTTCTTCCTCGCGTGGGTAGTCTTTGTACTCCGATCGGTGGCCTGTGGCAATGTATCTTTGTTGCAGTGTTTGGAGGAGCGCGTCATCATTCATTTGTTCTTTGTGGATGATAGTGCGGACTGTGTTCGTTGTGGGCGTTTTTGTGTGCGTTGGGTGGCGTAGTGCTCTGAGGAGGGACCACGTTATGGAACTACTTAGTGTGCCATTAAGGCGGTCGCAGAAGTTGTGCCAATTGCTATGAGTGAGGCTGGTTGCGTATTCTTCAGCTTCTGCTGTGATCCGGGCGATTCTTTGTTTCAGCCTACGGTTGTGCCTCTGCCTCTTCCATCGTTTGGTCAGGCCTCTTCCAGCATCCCAGAGATGGAGCTGATGTCTGTCCGCATCCGGTGTCTCCGCTGTTGAAGTTTTTCGCTTAGTGGTTGCTTTAAAAGCTGCTTGTAGCTGTTGTGTCCACTCGCGAAGAGATGGCGGTTCGTGTTGTTCAGATTTCGTTCTCTTGCGCCGGAAAGTGTCCCAGTTTGTTATTTTAATTGAAAGTTGTTGACACCTGGTGTCAAGATAGCTTGTCACTTATTTGCTGCTGTTCACTCTGCTCAGTGTTATGTTGTTTTTGTTGACTGCCAGCAGATAATCGGGTGTGGTCACATGCATTTCTGTACGTACATCCCAAGTGAGTTGCATCGCCATTTACTAGTGGTCAAACAAGGGATGTCTCGAGTCAACATTTGGACAAGTCTTCATTAGGACAGCCACTGCTTTGCCCAGAGGAAGGACCCTGTTCGAATTGTTGGTTCCAGAGATATCCCGTATACAAACCCCTGTTGATCACTGCAAGCCTCGTTCTTCCTGAAAACCCCCGTTTGGATCACCACTTAGCATACCACTAAGCAAGCAAGGAGCAAAAAACTTTGCTGAGAAAAACATAGGTGGCCTCTGAGGTCAATAGGCACATCTGTGAATTAATTTCTACCAGGGTAGGTAGAACGCATACAGAAATACGAGCACCGTTACTGATTGAATAACTTCTAGTTAATGCCTGACTTGTTCAGTGTGTTTTGATGCTTTAAGTGGCACTGTCCATGATTGGAATGTAAAACGAACACATGCCATACGTCCTGCTTAGCTACCTCATAGTATGCACATTTCCGTACAAAAAGTAATCGACATGAACCAGTAAACTTGATGTAAAAATGAATAAACCAATAAGCTCATTGCTGGAATTATGAGGAATTCGTTGCAAGTGCAGTTTACGATGTGATTCAAATTGCTAATTGAAGGTAAATGAAAACTAATTAACTATACAAGGTATTGAGACCATGTCATGCCATACCACTCGTTGATCCTCTAATTCCACTGCTGTTATACTTTAGTCAAAGTGGTAAAGTATTTCTGAAGTAATATTGTCATGCACTTTTCTGTCCGAGACAAGATTCCCTGTCAGAGCACACTATAGGTGCCGCAGTTTACACTAACTTTTGAAAGAGAAAAGCTTTTTTTTTCCCAGTCACAAACTCGATCTCAATGTACTACTGCACTTTATGCACATGACAATGCTGCGATAACGGAAAATGACAATGTACTACTGCAGCTTTATGCAATTGACCTTAATGCTGCGATAACGGAAAATGACAAGTGGTCTTCCTCCCTGTGAAATGGAACTTCCAGTCGACCTTAAAAGTTCCACGTACCATGAATATTTCAAATTCAGCCTAGCTTTCCTTTACAGGCCGACAGCAGATGACAAACTGAACATTGCACAGCCAAAACTTCGTTACGACTGTCAGGAGCAGAAGCGGGGATGACGCGTCACGCGGCACGTTTCCTGTATCTAGTGCTTGCTGTTTGAATTGGGTCATGCACTATGAGATACGGTAGCACATTATATGCTGCAGTGCACAACGTACAGGCACGCGAGAAGCGGTTGCTGCCTCGTCATCTAGTGCTGCGGGTGGGGTACCGGCGATAAGGGCACCTGCGGTACCTAGGTACCTTGGCTCACCTGAAATAAGCACCGCACCAGGCACTTAGTACCGTAATAATACAGGCAAAGCACCAAAAGAAATGTACAGTTTGGAAAGTTGGTGCTACTTACCTAAATATAGAAGTTCTGACGGCGCTGCCTCTTCATTTGCACTCCAGCATACGTCGTGGACAGTGCCGCGCAATTCGTTGAATGCGTCCTGGTCGCTTAAAAGCCGCAGCCCTACAGCTGGGTCGGCCAATGATTTGATGGGATAGACATCCAATTTGTCCTCAAACAACCATTTCACTAGGATGTGAGTCATTTCAGCAGCCAAGGGAACAAGTAGCTGAGCACCGCACCGGTTGGTTTAGGCGGGATGAGTTCGAGCGGAGTTCAGCGCATACGCAACTGCTGATGAGCGCTTTGCTCGTATGTTCTTACTCTTGCTTTTTAACTAACGTTATAAAATATAATATTGAGTTTTGTAAAAAATAAATGTAAAAAAGTGCCTAAGTTAACTATAATTCATTTTATTAATGTTAATTGCGTCTATTACTATAGTGCGGCGCTGCACATTTCTGCAACTCTGGTTGCGGATGTTGCTACCACAGTAGTTTCGGATAGATTGGAAGCGTGTATGTCGTTGTTTCTTGTCTAATTAAACAAGGTCTGTCACCCTTGCTTTGCTCTCACGATGCCTCCGAAGAGACACTATAGCAAGTACCTCTGGGACCCCGCAGAAAAAGTTCCTCGCCGGTCACAATATCGCTTTAAACGCCGAGCTCTACCGGCTGGGCCATCTACTTCCGCTCATGTTTGGAGTTCAAGTGAAGACAGCTCCTGTGAAAGCGCTAGCGAGAAGTACCCAGAAAACATTCCTAGCTCCACTGATGAGATCGCACCCGAAAGTCAAGACGGCACTGTAGGTCCCAAAGACAGCGATTTAGAATCTCCGCATAAGCAAAGTTCAAGCGATTCGTCCGAAGTATCGTCTCACAATACCGAGCCTGACGAAACTGAATGTGAAACTGGCCGCTCTTACGATGGGGCACCTTCAGACAACTGGAAATCTGAACTGGCGAGCACTTCACTGGGCGCTTCGAGCGTGCTCTATTGTTGGGTGTTTATTTTCAAGATTTATCTTTAAGGGAAGCACTATCGATCGTTATAAAAATTAACAGCTTAAATACCATATAATAATTCTCCGCGCCTTCCTTCCCCTGATAATTTTCTCTTACCATGTGTCTAGCGATTTATTAGGTATGTAAAAAAGTCTGCACGATCAATTACTCTTGATACACATTAGCCGAAATTTACAAATATATATATATATATATATAGAATCAGTGAAGCCCTGAATATCACAGGATCCAGCAACAATGAAAACAACAGTTCCTAAGAACAGAAGCACGTAGGAACTGTTAACACTGTAACACTTTACTGACATTTGACCCACCGTGGTTGCTTAGTGGCTATGGTGTAGGGCTGCTACGCACGAGGTCGCTGGATCGAATCCCGGCCACGGCGGCCGCATTTCAATGGGGGCGAAAACACCCATATACTTAGATCTAGGTGCAAGTTACAGAGCCCCAGGTGGTCCAAATTTCCAGAGTCTCCCACTACGGCGCGCGCCTCATAATCGGGAAGTCGTTTTGGCACGTAAAACCCCATAATTCAATTTTTTCCTTAACTAGTACTGACATTTCGGCTGCGGGACCGGCCTTCTAAAGTCGCGTTATTTTTTCCTATGTGCTTCTATATTTGACCTATGTACAGGTGCGATAAAATCTGATTACATATATCCTTAAACTGTATACACTTTAGGTATAGCTAGATCAGCCGAACTAATCTACTACAGATCAATCAAAGTTGTCAGAGAAAGTATAAGTGCTAAATATAATTTTACAAATGCATGGTCAATTTAAAAGACCTTTATGTTACTTTTAGGAAGATAATAAAGAAAGAGGATGGAGGTGTACGAAAATTAGATTCATGCCTTCAAATCAGGGTGCAGTTGGCTAATTTAAAATTCTTGTCACTAGCACTGCTTCCAATAAGAAACACAGAAAGTACCACGTCCTCTTAGATTTGTGAAACTGGTCTTGTGTGTTTCATTATGGGGATTATTACGTTTTTTTATGTCTGTACACCCTCCATTCCTGCATTTCCTTTACAAGGAGGAGGAAGAAGGGGAAGAAAGGCAGGGAAACGAGCTTGTGTAGATATTCACGCGTGTACTTGTCTTTATCGGGCGACACGTTTTGCCGCCTAACAAATGTTATCGCACAGCGCGGGACGCGTCTGCATGTATCCGAAGTTTCTGGAAAGTTATCGATGCTTCTATCCGTTCTCTGTTGTCGCCGAACCTTGTGTTATCTGATTTCATCGCGTGACTCGAATGTTGTAGAACTTTGTGGAAGGCATGCGGGTCCCAACGATTAGTCTGGAGCATTCGATGATTGCTGTATAAAATCGAACGCACTTGACCCGCTGATCAGATTTCCGACGATCGCCGACCGTGTTCGCCGCTATCGTTGTGCTATCAGTGTAGCCTGTTTTGTGGGCACAGGTTCGCCCAATAAAAGTTAGTTTTGTCGTTCACAGTATTGCTACTGCGTTATTCAACGTCACTACCACGTGACATCTGGTGGAGGTGCTTGTGCGTTCATGTACCGAACGCCCCCGCAAAGCCGCGATCCAAGCCCGAAGCCCGAAGACAAAACCGACATCGGCCAAGACCAGCGTGCTAGCCGCAGACTGCAAGGACTGCCCCCAGAGCACGGACTTCTACCTGAAACGACCAAGAAAATCGTGGTCAAGACAACCCCAATGGCTGCCCCAGCGTCCCCCGTTATCCTACAACAACCTCGGGACCCACCGACCTTCCATGGAGCAGCGACTGAAAACCCAGAATCCTGGCTGGAGACCTACGAACGAAATTGCGACATTCAACAACTGGGAGTCCGACGACAAGCTGCGGCATGTCTACTTCGCCTTAGAAGACGCCGTCAGAACGTGGTTTGAGAACAGGGAGTCGATCTTGACAACGTGGGACCTGTTCCGTAGTGGCTTCCTGCGCACCTTTACAAGTGTCGTGCGTAAGGAAAGGGCCGAAGCTATGCTGGACGCCCGAGAGCAGCTACCGAATGAGAACGTTGCCATCTTTACGGAAGAAATGAGCCGTCTGTTCCGCCACGCCGACCCGGATATGGCCGAGGAAAATAAAGTTCACCTACTCATGCGTGGTGTGAAGGAAGAACTTTTCGGCGCAATAGTACGAAGCCCACCGACGACCGTAGCAGAGTTCCTTCGCGAGGCCACCGGCATTGAGAAGACACTCCAAATGCGGAACCGGCAATTCAACCGCCGCACGAACTCTACAAATTATGCAGGAATTCAATCCCTGGCCACCGACGATCTGCGCGAGACTATCAGAGCTGTCGTACGGCAGGAGCTGCAGAAGTTGTATCCGAGGTCGCACCCTCAAGGGTCCTCAATCTCCGAAATCTTCAAAGATGAGGTTCAGCCATCCCTTGGAGTTCCTGAGGTGCAACCAGAATCACCGCAGCCGGAAGCAATGACCTACGCAGCCGCCGTCGCCCGCCTCTTAAAAAAAGCATCGGGTCGATGCTTTTATTTAAGAGGGGGGTATTGACACGTGTACTTGTCTTTATCGGGCGACACGTTCTGCCGCCTTTGTAGCAATTGCTACAAAGGTTTCCTTTGTAGGAAACCTTTGTTTGTAGGTTTCCTTTGTAGCAATTGCTACGATTGGGTGTATGTCTCATTTGCGCTTTAATAATTACTTCCCTTCACCTTGCGGGTTTCCGCAGAACTATTGCGTCAAACACTTGCCTTTGATCGAGTTGACAAATTCGACTTAGCCCTGCCATCTGTTAGCTGCCTGGGTAACTCAGGTGGTGGAGCGGCGGCTCCCGAAAGGCGGTGTTCCCCAGTTTGAGTCCCGGACGAGGACCAATTTTTCTTGAACTGCGAGGTTTTTTTTTCGAGGAACCCATATGGGTTTCCTTTATAGCAATTGCTAAAATTGGGTGGATGTCTCATTTCCCTTTTATTAACTACTTCTCTCCTCCTTGCGGGTTTCCGCAGAACTATTGCGTCAAACACTTGCCTTTGCTTCGAGTTGTTGATAAAATTGACTTCGCCCTGCTATCTGTTAGCCGCCTGGTTAGCTCAGATGGAGCGGCTGCTCCAGAAAGGCGGTGGTCCCGGGTTCGAGTCCCGGACTGGGACGAATTTTTCTTGAACTTTGAGGCTTTTCTTTCGAGGAATCCGTATGGGGTTCCTTTGTAGTAATTGCTACGATTGGGTGGATGTCTCATTTCCCCTTTACTAAAACTGATGTTGATTCGAAAGCTATTAAGAAGTATTCACTAATGAATATAACTTACTTTTGGCACTATTAGATTCATGTTTGATTTGGTTTCAAAAATGCCTATTCGTAAATCCCTAATATTTGTACATGCCTATAGAAGGTTAGCCCTGGGAGTGTTCCAGTTCTGCTCAGGCGTACCTAGTGCCCACTCCGTAGATATGTCTATGGGTGAAGTAATTTGAGACACGTTGTATATGTCTAATAGTAATTAAGTGATCAATAAAACAATGTGTATGTGCATACCGCAATCATGAACCGCCGGGAGGGAAGCACATTGCCGGCGTCTTTAGCACAACCAACGCCTTTGTCAGTGCCCTGTCGCCTTTTAAGCGGCAGCATACTCTGCTATACGCGCCGTGCACGCCGACGGACGCGCCACTGGTGGCGGCCTTGCGGAGAATATGCGGGAGAGGAGCCTGGCGCGCGCCGTAGTTTGTTGTGTCGTTGATCGTGCTGCTCTGTCTTATTCCCGTTTTCAAAGCAAGATTGGCAACACTATTCGCATGCGTGGGGTCGCCAAAGCTTCAGGGAATGTCGAAGAAGAATTGTTGCAGAGTGGGGGGGTTCAAATACGGGTGAAAACGTGCCGGCGATACGGTTCTAATCATTCCCGGCAAAACCTCATCAGCGGGAGCAACGGTAGCAAAAATAGAACGTCGCTTCGAAAGGACATTTCTTGTTCTCATCCTTTCCTTTGTCTCGTCGGTGTTTTTTTCCACTCGATCATAGTTAGATACGTGAGCAACGAAGTTCGTCTGCAGTGCAGCATGAGGTTTAAAGGCATTTCGCTAAAGTTCGGAATGCTGTTTGCCGCTTATATTGTTTTCCGCTTCTTTACCGCGTTGCGCTAACTGGGCAGGACGACTGCACGAGCGCATTGCATTGTACGTTAAAGCTTCTGAAGTTTGCAAGAACTGAAATTGTTGGTTTCATGTGGCGCGGTAAATCCTCGCACCAGCTGTCGCGCACTTCATGTTTTTACATCTATTTAATGCGTGGCTTTGCACATGTTTAACTGTTGCTAGTTGCTCCATGCATAACTCTTGTCTATTATTTTGAGCTGCGAAGTTTTCACCCTGCCTTGCTTGTAAAGGGTGTAAATTACGCTGTGTCTTATCGGAATGACACCAAGGAAGCGCTTCTTTAAGAGCTTTATTCTTTTCGCCCGAGCGTATGTTAGATATATTTTGCGTTTTTGGAAATAAGTTTTGAATATAGGTAGTTCAGGGCGAGAATTCCTAATAGCTGCTGCGTATGGTGTTTTTGTTCCATTTCTGGCTGAAAAGTTCACGTCCCGTTGGGGAAGTCATTACACCTCGATGCTGCCTGAGCAAACTTAACACGCCGAGTGATTTGTTTGTTTCACAACGTAGTCACTTCTTGCATGTGAGCTTTGTACTCAACTGAATTCTTTCTTATATTTACGCTGCAGACGACTAAACTGGGCCTTGACGCCAGCGTTCATCTACTTTGACTGACGCTGCTCTGCCTTTAAATATATCATGTGGCACCTATCTTTAGTAATATAAAAAAGTACTGAAAAGTTAGTCAGCCTTTAGCTTTGTACGTTTCCAAGCAGCTCCCTTGGGGAATTTAAAATTGTACAAACTGCAGCGGGAACGGTAGTTCATCGGCGTATGCAGTAGAATTGCATCGGCGGTACAGCACTAACACGCGCTTTTATTAACCCGTGTGTTTGGTGACTTCGTTGTCTAGTGTACTCGTTTCCATCAATAAATTGGCAATTACTCTTCTTGAGGCGACTTCCACTGCACTTATTCGGCGATGTCACATGTATTCATCGGCAGAAAAATCACAACGGCATATGCAGAGATTGCACCGTGCGGATTTGTTTGATACAAGTCTGCACTAACGACGGGTGCTCATTATTCAGGTACAGAAGCAGCATTGCGGCAAGGGTAGAATAAAAAAACGCATCGAGAGATTAACCAGTTCTGAAGCAAGGAAGCTGGGAAAGAAATTCCTATTGGAAAGTTGCAGAGCCACAGGCAACACATCCCAATAAACAGTTTCTGTCTCTCTATCCGTTAAAGGGACACTAAAGAAAAAAATTATTTCTTCTGCATCAGTAAATTACCGTTCTACGATACCAAAAACACCACTCTTACCACGATAAGACGCTTGGTAAACCAGAAAAAGCGCGAGAACGAAAGACGGGTGGCGTCGCCTCCTTGAAGGTACCGCACCTGGTCGCTGTGACATCATGGATTTTCATGGCATCTCCTAGGGTCTACTTAATTATATAGTGGTACATACTGGCTACATTGTGTTCTATTGGTGCCCAATATCAAATATGGCAAGTTTCGGGAACCTTTACTCAGCCAACACGGCCCAAATGCGAAAGCATACATTGGAATCCATGACATCACACTGACGTACAAGCGTCGGGGTTTTGGCGCGAAATTCAAATACTGATACGTGAACCTTCATTTTCTCATCTAATAATCAAACTATTATTTTGAAATGACTGCCTGCAGTGTTCTCAAACAATGCTTTATTAGTCTCAACTGATTTATTGTTTCGATTTAGTGTCCCTTTAAGTATTATTGTTTTTTAGCTTACTGCGGATGCCCGCGAAATACGAACAAAAAACACCACATGACATGCCCGCCTGGGAGTCGTGATGCACCGCTCCTAAGCCTTCCGCGCACAAACGAACATATATCATTTAGCCGGTGAGAACACCCGTCTGCTTATTGCTATCATGAACCACCGCGAGGGAAGCACATTGATCGAGCTGGCGTCAATAATACCACAGCCAACGTTTCGTCACTGCCCTGTCGCCTATTAGGCGGCAGTACACCTTGCTAGATGCTATGTTCGTGTGGGAGCGCTACAAGCACGGCGTGCAAGCGCGTATGTCACGTGATATTTTTTTTGTATTTCGATCGCGGTCATCCGCAGTAAGCTGAAAAGCACTAACACTTAATAGATAGAAAGTTAGAAATTTCGTAATCGGACCTTTTACAACGTGCTCTAGAACTTTCTAATTTAAATTTTTTGCTCAACCTTTGCTTCAGAAGGGCTAATTTTCTTGAGTAAATAACTAATGAAGAAAAATACAAGAATAGCGTGACACATACAAAATTGAGCAACATGCATTTGGTCGCGTCGTCTCAGCTAGAGTGCATCGGCATATTTTTAAACTCTGAGTAAAGTTAGCTGAAACACCCGGCATATATAAGAAAGAATGCGCGTGAGAGAAAGTTGTTTTCCAAGGAGTGCATCAAGTTTTCACATAGAACTTTGCGGCAACTACACATGCCGCTATTCTGAAGTCATATATATATATATATATATATATATATATATATATATATATATATATATATATGTGTGTGTGTGTGTGTGTGTGTGTGTGTGTGTGTGTGTAGGTGTGTGTGCGTACGTACATGCGTGTGCGCGCAGGGTGTTTTACGTAACTTAACTGTCAAAGAGAAAATTCTAGAGCGACATGAAAAACACCCGGTACAGCTTTTCGTTGCTCAATAAGTGCCACATAACAGTATTTTTTTCCAAGCATGTCAGAATTAAGCCTGCAATAACACGCAAAGTGCCTCGAGCGGCCAGTCAAGCGGCAACTTTATTGCGTGCATTTGCGGGCTACTTTGACGCTCGGAAAAAACCTTTTAGGTAACACGTCTCGAGCAATGGAAAGCTGTGTCGTAAGTTTTTCAGGTTACTCAACAATTTTCTCGTTGACACTTTTCACCTAATTATCATATTGGAAAAGTCAGACAATTATTTATTTTAATTATCTAATTAGGCTGAATGAGAAAATAATAGTTTCAGTATCACCAAGCGAACATGAACAAGATCATCTTGGTTTTATCCAGCTGCATTGCAGTCCCATACTTTTAAGGCTCAAATTAGCTGGGACACCCGGCAAATTAAAAAAACGTGTACGTGTGACTGAGTGTTTTTCAAGAAGCGCATCAACTTTTCATATAAAACCTTGCGGCAGCCACAGATGCCGCATAAAGTCGTATATATATATATATATATATATATATATATATATATATATATATATATATATATATATATATATATATATATATATATATATATATATATATATATATATATGTATATATACCCGTGCTGGGCGTTTCACGTAAATAACCTAATTAAACCGGACGGATATGGCGCCGGCAGGTAACGTGAATGGGGCTTGATCCCCTAGCTCCCCCGCTCTCTGAAGTGGGGGAGGGGCCGTCACGTAATTTGAACTGTAGGCGTATCTGCATGCATGGTGGGCAGGGGTCATATCTAGTGGCCCTGCCCACTCGGTACGTGTATGTGGTTCAAGTAACGAGAAAAACACCCTCTATACATGCAATGGTGATCAAGTTCTCCGTAAAACAATATATATGTGCAAAAGACGCACACATACACATGTGCGTGTTTTATATACTTCCAAACTCAATATTGCTCAAGACTCAATGTTATTCAACAATAAGTTAACAGCATTTAGTCAACGAATTTATTGTTGTGAACACTGAACAATACATCAATATTACTCAATATAATTCAACAATATATCAACAGAATTTAGTGAACGACGTTTTTATTGGAAACTACTCAACAGTTGCTCAATTATACTCAAAGCTATTCAACAATATATCAACAGAATTTAGTCAATGACTTCATTGTTAGAAATTACTCAACAATGGCTCAATAATACTCAATACTATTCAACAATATGTCAACAGAATTCAGTCAGCGATTTTATTGTTGGAAACTACTCAACAATGGCTCAATAATATTCAGAACAATACATCAGCAGAATTTAGTCAACGACTTTTTTGTTGTGAACTACCCAACAACTTTATTGTTGAATTATTGTGTCTGGTACCAACAATTATTTAGGTATTGTTGAAAGGCTATTGAGTCAACAATTCGGCAACAATATGCCAACAACATTTCAACAGTCATTTTCATAAGGGGTTGCAGAGGCGGACTCGTCACCGGGAAGCATCGTGACAAGTTCGGTGTGTCGACCACTTCAGAGTTCCGTGGTGAGGACGGGGATCGCTGACCTCCACCAGAAAGGTTACGTGTGGAAAGACACAGACGAAAGATGCTATTTACATGATATTTACACTGGAGCCAGACAGCCAGGCTGACACTCGCTCGTGCCAAGAGCACCGACGAACTTCTTCGTCCTTCTCGCGGCGGCTCGTATCTTGAGCATCGCTCGATGATATCGTATAATATAATTGCTACCGCAATTAAGCGTTATGCATTCTTTTTTTATACCTAGGCAATTTGATGCTATATTTGCGCTACCCGACAACACTTTTAGCACATATGCAGTGTGACTGCTGTGATGACCAGGAGGCACAGCTGTCACGTTTCTTCAAAGACCTCTGGCTCAACGGACGTGGAGCTGTGCGTCGACGCCGAGGCTTTCAGTGTACCTGTGTAAAATCTTCAACAACGCCAAGGACAACGTTCACCAGGTAAGTCATTGCTATTCATGGTGCCTACAAGCAAACCAGTGACCTATGAAACCAGATGCGCTCCATCTCAATAGAGGCGTCTTAAAGGAACTGAAAGACACTTTTCATGGTACCCGTTTTTTAGTATGTTCAAAAGCTTAGCCATCAAATTGTCTAATCATACAGGGGACCGCGAAAGATTTAGTGAAATATTTTTGTCAGCCTTTTTGGAAGTGTAGTGAGGATTAAGGCTGCAGACATCCTGCAAACAGTTATAGGTGAGCATGACAGAGAATATACGATGGCATTGGAATATACGATGTTCAATCTAAGCTCCACTGATTGAACATTGTTTTTGCACCTTGTACGCTTATTTGCGGTGCACTGCATCTAGGCCCTCGATTGTCCGACGTACAGCGGCGCACCCTGTTTCGTGTTACCGCATGCTGCGGCGACTAAGCGTTCCAGCTATCAGCGAATAAAGGGCGCGCAGGTCCCACCCAATTCCCTGAGGCACGCAAAGAAGTGCCCGATCTTAATTCCCAGCCGTATATGTAAGCCCCGTGATGTCATCGCCCCATGGCTTCCAGGGGCCCAGATACAAAAGATGCAACAGCCTAATGCCATTCATGCGCGATAACGGCGCTCAAGCGCTTATCAGCACGTCCTCTTTTTTCAAAGAAACAATTTCGCATTTTACCGAAAAACGCAAAGGTTAAGGGGGCATATCACGCATTATATTGACACATGTACTTATCTTTATCGGGCGACCTCGTTTCGCCGCCTAACAAATGTTATCGCACAGCGCGGGACGCGCCTGTATGTATCCGAAGTTTCTGGAATGTTATCGATGCTTTTATCCGCTGTCTGTTGTCGCAAAATCACAAAAAATAACGTGTGGAGGAATGAATAATTAATTAATACGCCACCGGATTGGACTGCGCCTGCTCATTACTCTGCTTACCTAAATTGCCACTTTTCGATTCAGCCGGACCCTCGTTGTTCGAGAATTCGAAGCTTCCTTCGGGCTTCTCCCGTTTTGGCAGGTGGTTCAGCATCCGTCTGCTGCGCCGCAGCATAATGTCCTGATCGATTTTAAGCTGGGAGCAGCAGCTGCTGCAATGGCATTAGCTCTATTTTGCATGTCCGTCACCCAAACCGGATCACCAGGACCTAGTTTTTCTAGTTGTCTGGTCAGGGGGCGCTTGTTTAAATAACGCGCTTGCCGTTTCCTTCAAGTGCAGTGTTATTTCTTTATTCTTTCGCACAAAAACTAAAATATTTTTGCGTATAACTGCACTTATACTTTGCGACTTAATTTTCTTGCGTTACGTAGCAACACGCTAGCGGCAGGCCAGACGCGCCATAGGCATGTGCCTTTCGCTGGACATGCCACCGAAGCGAGCTAGGCCCGCTGGGCGACCCGTCTCTTTCGGATGTAGCGCGTATGTTGGGCTCCCGGCGTATTCTGGCGTTTCTTCTGTACTTCGACACGGCACCGCTGCAGACTGACTACAGGACTATAGGACTACACGGACTACAGCAAGGTGAGAGATTTTGTTTGAAGCTAAGCGACGTAATTCAAGCAGTTTTGACTATTACTGCACGGAACCTAGACTTGCAACGCCTTCTTTCGATACTCGCGCTCGGTGAAGACGCTACGAGTGATTGCCAAGAGTGATAACACTGGACTGTGCTGCTTGCGCCGACACAATGCGCAAAACGTAACGCCGTAGAGCTCGAAAACCAAGAACTGGAAAATTCTGTCATCTGAACGACTGGCAATAGGCTCTGCACTCATGCATTTCTCTGGAGTGCGAGTAGAAGGCATTCTGCGTGCGTCTAGCTTGGTCTGGCGGAGAGTATACGTATTGCCCGCCTCTGTATGTGTAGCGCACTATCGCGTCGGCTGAAGCCAACATGTTTTGGAAACACGCAGTCGCGCGTGCGTTCGTGCTCTTAAAATGCAGGAAATATTGGCCGGGAATGGGGGAATGCTTGGAAGTCAGATGGTTTCTTCATAATTTATTGCAGGGCTTCGAATGAGTTGGGGATCTTAAACGCCATGTATGTAAAAACGAATTGCTTTTGTTTGTAATGTCGCCCATTCACCACTTTCGCACGTTTCCCCTCGACACGCAGTATTCCTGTAAGGGCTAAATACAAAAATGACGCATGCTTGTGATTTACTGTTTTCAGCTGATGCCGCCCAGTGGAGCTTAGTACAGGAATGACTGCTGCTTACCTGGTGCCACAATGTTGGATAAACTCACAATTGATCGAAATGAACATTTCTTTATTTACAAGTATTTTGTGCCTACTTTATGAAATAGCACTTGACACAGACTTCATGGAGGTTTTTAAATATCCTTCGTGTTGTGTCGGCAGCGACAGGCAAGCCGGGGCCCGCGCCCAGCGAAGGCGCGGCGAGCGCCCGGCGCAGAGAGGGAGACGCGCAGCCAACTGCTCCTGATGAAAACCGGACATGGACTGAGCCGGCTCGCGGCCGTTTATTACCAAAAAGGACTTCACACGCCAGATGACACTACCTGATTGGTCCAAGCTCGTCACATGACAGAAGGGGGTGCGCCATCTAGCTAGACTACTACGAAACACAAATGTATGATAACACGGAGATCTGGTAGGGGGAGGCACTATACCACACTTCGCAATCATTTTATTAAAGTGAGCCACACTCGATTGCGCAGCATAAGAAAAAAGAAAGCGCCGAGGAAGACAGTGCGTGCCCGCTAGCGTTCAAAATGCGCGCTCCCAAAAGCGAAACCTGTAAGCCTTAACCCAATCCGCTTTGTGCACTACAGTGAATTCTGCCGCTGAGCTCTATGGGAGTGTCCGCTCTTGTTGAACTTCTTTCGCTGTGGTATTAGTTTCAGCCTAAAGCTTTCGCCACGGAATCCAGCGCGGTGTGCAATAGCACAAGGGACAAATTCCGGTTTCACTCTGATGTGATACTCGCCTGGCATTGTGATGATGCTCCTGCAAGCTTGTGGGAGGAAGGCCGCGTAATTAGTATGCTTGCTTAAGGGCTCCACGAACTTAAGCTTTCCTGATCATCCTAGAGCTGGCGAACCAAGACGAATATGGCGCCAAGTATTAACGACACAATACACTTGGCGAGAAGACTGCCTCTTTCTGTGAACTTCCGCCTTGACTTTTCTTCAAAAATTCCGGTGAGACCCACTTGCAGCAGTCCGCACCTCGGCTACCTTCATCACACTAGTGGGTAAGCCTGGAAAAGGCGGCGGTCCGTCGGCGCCCGTATCCACTTTAGCAAAGACTGGTACGTCGTTATTTTTTACTTTAACGAATCAATATTGCACGTTCGATGTATTGACAGCTCCCTCAAAACATCAATTGAGTCTATGTGCAACAAGGAGACCCATACCTATCGCTGTTCTGAAGTTCGCTTGAGGCACACCCTGCTGAACTGTCCCATGATACCGCACCTGCGGCACAGCTGTGTCTTCGCTGAGCAGGCAGTCCTGTCTTGCACATAGCCGTCACAGAAGTTGCAGCGTTTATCCCAACGTGCAAATCCTTGGTTTCCAAAGGCTATCCTCCGTCGATTTTTCTGACCACCCACGGCATTAAGGCAAACCTCGTAGCACTTCAGGGAAAGAAACCCGTTGCTGACGCCTTTAGAACCGCGAAGGCCTCCTTGTTGCACCTGGACCGTTTCATTCCGCCGTGCTTTCGCTGGAGCCGTTGAAATATTTAGCTTGGCATCCATTTAAAGAGACTGAGAAAGCTACTCATCTCGCAGACCGACTGTGAAACGATCGCTGACGAGCCATTTATTGGTTGTCTCCAAAGTGGCACCCGCCTGCCAGAACGTGTAGCACTGTCACGTAGTAGTTGGTGGACTTTCTGGCAACCTGCTGCCTCTTGTGCAAGGGAGCGCTTCAGTATACCTAGCTGCCTCCTCAATAGCGTCCAACGCCGTTTGCACGATGCTGAACTTCTTGACTTTTTCTACGGAAAGGTTGAACGTAGAAAAGATGTATTGAGCTTTCCATCCCGAACTTCTCTACCTCGCTTATCAATGCAGGCCTTTCGTGGGCGTAACAGAGTTCTGCAGTGTGCTGTGAACCACACAATATATCACGGAGTCTACAACTTTGGTGGAGCCGCCGTCTTGCCGGTGTCTTGCCATCAACCTTGACCTTGTTGCACTTGCTCACAGGTCAACTTGCGGCAGATGTACTTGCTCAAAGGTCAACGCCGTTTGGACCTTTGCAGCACTATATGGAACCACGCTCGTTCGCGGGAAAAGCGATCGAAGATATCGACGGGTAGCTGACGCACTACGCAAGGGTTAGCCGCTACAACCGCGAGGACTCTGTCACTCAGCTTGAATGCAATAGCTCTGATGAGGCAAGATAACCACGAAGACTCCTCGACAACGTGGGAGCTGTTCGTTGAGGAAATAGGAAGTGTTTTCGCGATTCCCACGCCAAGCTGAAACACGTGGAGCGAACCCTAGCTAATGGACCTCACGCTCCTGTATATTCTCAAACTGTGAAAATAGTGAATTCACAGATGCCTGAAGAAGACCGAGTCGGACACTTCCTCAAAGGAATGGCAGAAGATTTCTACACATTACCTATGGGCAGCAAACCAGTTCATCACGTCCAATATCTCGTACGCCAATGCCGCACGTTTGAGACGTTGACGACATGTCGCATTCTTCCAAAATTTAGGTGACTTACGCAAGGGACAACCGTTGCCGGCGTCAAAGACAGCCCGTCCAGCGATCTTTCGGCTAGGATATGGCAGATCGTGCATGAGGAACTGCTACGAGAGCAGGTACTTGCGTGCAACGTCATGAAACAACCTGATTCCTGTTCTCAACACATGCCGCCTGCAGCACCGTGCGCTTCTTGGGAACCGTATGTATCTGTGACGGACCAGAATCACAGAGGAGCGTCATGGTAACCGTCGGTATGAGTCACGAACATCAACCTCAGAAGAGCTCCATGGCCACGTGAAGGCACGTTTACTCTCGAAAACCGACTTAGAAAACATTCTCGCCCTGTCAGGCTTGCGCGCAGACCAGCCATTCCTCCTGTGCAGCAAGCTCAGCCACTTCGGTCTGTTACATGACTCCCCACGGCTGAACGCTTCGAGGAGCAGTTCGTCGATTCTTGTTTAGCTGCGTGCCATAGCTTCGAAGACTTTGGCAACATACCCAGGTACTGCAGTCGCCTCCAACCACCGAGGTTTCATCAAGTCGACGATGTCTAGGCGGTACCACGCTTCACTTGTCCAAACGTACTCGCCCTCGTACACATATGCAGGAGACATTCCTCACGAGCAGTCGGACCGGCTGCGGAACCGTTCTCCAGCAATTGATCGCAGCTTTGCACGAGCACATTTTCCTGATGTAAGCTGGTCGCCATATCCGCTGGGTCGCTACGAGTAGCCACCTTTGGAAAACGAGTCAACGCGGCCGGTGGAGGTGCGGTCGCTGGACTATCTTCAATATCAACATGGATACTCGACCCATTTGTATGTTTAAGAATAAGGTGCCTGTACTTATTGACGGAGTTTGAACAATGGCCTTAGTGGACACGGGAGCAGCCGTTTCACTGAGGAGTCCGTCTTTCATTTAAAAGCCTCCTGGGACAAAACGTGATATTTCGCTGTGACCGTCCCAATATAATATGATGAATGAATGGGGATTTGTCGCATTCTGGCGTGCTGTGTAATGTGACCATTATCTTGGGTGGTCAAATATTTAACGCAGAATTCGCTGTTCTACCCCATTCTACGCATGTCGTAATCGTGGGCCTTGATTTTTTTAAATTGTGTGGTGCTACTGTCAATTGGAGAACAGGAGAAATTCCTGTAGATACGAGCTTTTCGGCTGCGTTTGTTGAAGGGCCAGCTAATCACGAAGGTGCGCTCTGTGCATGCAGAGGCACAGCTGCGCTTCCGCTGTCTGCGACGGGTGTTTCAGGTGCCTGTTTCCCTACCACCGACGGAAAGTTTGACGGTACCGTAGAGCCCGGTCATTTGACCTGAATCAAGAGGAATGTGGTGATACCGTATTGCACCCGGTTAGTTGATCACGAAAGCATTAGTTATTTGCCAGTAAATTGTCCCAGTCAAACTGCAGTGCTGCCACAGGGTATGAAATTCGCCACGTAGAGCGAAGATCAAGTACTGTCACTTCGCATTGTTACAGAAACCTCTGATTCTGGAGAGAACGCCATTTCTTTATTGAATACCCTGCGGCGGACTGTTGCATTATAACCATGGTGAAGAACTCAGATAGCACTAACCAGCGTCATGAAGTGGCGAATATTCGGCTAAAGTCTACCAGACTATTTGACATGCCACATCGAGGGGGGCCACCATTGTTTTCTCCTTCTCGTGTACACCATCGAATAGATACGCGATGTGCCCACTCATTGCGACTGAATCCGTACCATCGGAACACAAATCAAGAAGCGACGAAGTCCGCCTAATGCTAAGTAAAAACGTAATTATGGAAACCTGCAGTCTATGGGCAGCGCCAGTGATTCTCACGCTATCACTAGAAAAGGACATGTATCTTTATTCACGTATTGATGATCTTGATGATTGATGATCACCAGCTTGTTGCGTTATGTCATTTGACTTGAGGTTGGGGCACAGCCAGATTGCTATGCACAATGCACACCAGTAGAAAGCGGCATTTTATTAATTGCATAATGTCTTCTAGGTATATTTCCGCATGACGGCTTTTTTTTCTTTTCAGAGTTATTTCTTCGGATTCTCACATAGCTACACGTTACAATTTGTAGAAGTGGTGCGTAATTGTTTACTTTCTTTTTCCATGCCTGCTTATCAAATATTTTCACAACTAATTCGTTCTTGCCACAGATTGAATGGAGTGGTGTCCTTTCGCCTTGAAAATTTGATGCCTTCATGGAAGCTTTCCTATTGTTTGTCACCAGGATCCACCAGACGGACTTTTTGAATTATATGTGGTGCCGTTCGGGTTGCATAATGCGCCCGCAACTTTAGAGCGCTTCAAGAACATGTTGCGTGGTTTGAAGTAGGTAGTCTGCATGTGCTGTCTAGACGATGCAGTCATTTTAATTTGCGCTTTCAGTGAGGAGAACGCACGTCTCGACCTTATGCTAGACTGCTTAAGAAAAACGGGTTTGGTGCTCCACTTTGCTCATACTTCCGCCTGTTTATTGCTGAATTTGTCATATCGCGTGTCCGCTGACATGCTTCCTAGGCTAGGCTTCCTAGGCTGGGTGAGCTAGCCTGGGCTTACCAGCCCAGCCTAGCTCACCTGGCTTTGTGGTGGTCCTGATGGCGAATTTGATGGGGCCGGTCATGCCGTCCAGCGTTCTTTCCCTTTCAGGGGCGGCGATGGCTTCTTGCCTGATCGCTTATTTTTAAATGCCTTCTTCTTTGGAGGAGGAGGGGTCCTCTTGGGCTTTTAGCACTGTTGGCAGTGCGCCGAGCTCGTGACAAGGTATTCCCTCATGTACCACACATTTATGGTTGCAGATATGGTTCGCGTCGGGGTTTCGTCGGGGCTCGCCGCCCTTCGCAAAAGTTAGAGCGCATAGAACCGGGCACACATCCGGTTGGTGTCCGATTTGCTATCACTTGACACAGGCTTTCATCCTCTGTCAATAGGGGTGCAGCCGAACCGGCAGTGGGCGCCGTTGACGTAGAACGGCACCTTCTTCCGGAGGAAAGTCACTAAGATTGTTTTGGTCTGTCCCATTCGGCGGGCGTGGAGCACCGGTGGTTCCGAGCCGCCGACGCGGCTGAAGCTAGGCGACGCAGAAAGTCGTGAATATAGTGATTTCGATATTTCTGAATGGTCGGATGTCTTGCTCAGCGGGTGTCGATCACCGTTTTGAATATCCTTGCCAAAAATTGAATGTCCAACTCTACATCAAGCAGGATAAAATACAACTTTTTGCAGAGCTCAGTAGCGACGCGTATGCTCTATGCGAACGCCGAGCAGCGTCTTCCAAACAAAGGAGCCCCACCATCCTACATGGGTTCTTTATTTCGCGATGACAGCGGCATCCCAGTTCGCTCAGTTCGCTATGGTAGTTTGCCTACTTGGCTACAGCCTCCCACACCGTGATGCTGAACTTAAAGATCAGCTCTTCCAGAATCGGCTGCAAGCTGCGTGGCCCACACGGCTCAAATTTCGCGCACGCATCCTTCATCTGCAGTTCATTCACTCACCGCGATAAGCTACGACCCCTGTAGTATTGACACTCGGAACCTTGATTTGCGAGATCAGGAGGAACATTCTGTGAATGTCGACCTAGTGGATACGTCCATTTCGTCTGCTGTTGTTGTTATTGACTGGCATGTGGTACCCGTCAGAAGGAGACAGGCGCGCCAACATATCAGCACTTCAGCAGCACAAGAAATGGACACGTCCACTAAGTGAACACTTAAATAATGACAAGCCTCCCAGCCCTTCGCTGTGCGGAAATTTGTGGCAGCGTCTAACATGTTGGGGCCTGGCGGTAGTTTTTTTTTTGGTACAGTTTGCGGGTTGACGCTCTTTTCTAGGCTTGCCTCTACCTCTAAAGCTACACAAAAGCCTGGGCTACCTCGTACGTTTTTTCTCTGCTACCACTTGTCACCTTGTCAGGTTGAGTTGCGGTGCATTAGGGGGGCGATATTGTACGCGTTCAAAAATAGAACGCAGGCGGCCTGTTCCACCGAGCAGCGCAAGATTGGTCAATTTGAACCGTGAAGAACGCCATGACGTCAATTGTGACGTGATACCTGCTGCCAATCATTTCGTGTCCTCTGCTATCGGACGAACGCAACGGAACGGACCGCCTATTTCGTGACGTAAAGAACGCAACGCCACCGTTTGATTTTGGAACGCGTACAAGATCGCAATCTACAAGCGGACTTTTAGAAACGAGGGCATACTTCGTTTTTTCCGAGTGCTCGTTTTACTTTCATTCGTCACGCACTGGCTTATGTCTTTGCTGGCCTTTCTGGCACTTGACTGTCATCTCACGAAAAGCATTGGGGAAGTTCCTTTAAGAGCTTCGCTGTAATATCACGTGCTGCTCAGTCGGTAGCGCTTCCGCCCCGAGTTGTTCTCCAATAGGTTTGTCAGGTTCCATTACTAAACAAAAAGAAACAATTCAGCAATATTTTTACCACTAAACTAAATGTTAGTTTAAAGTAGTTTCCCAATAGGCAGCGCTTCTTTCAATATGTTCGTGTAACACCAGTGGCTGATAATTATCATCTGAAAAATTTGCAAGCAATTTTGTCACTACTTGGTCGAAACGTGTGGTCGTGGAACTTCAACCAGAAAGTTATCAGGAATAAGACCAGCGTTGCTAACAATCTTAGGAGATGTTATAGCAAGGGAACATCTCGAATGCAAATTGTGAAAGGACTCCGTCATTTGAATTTGAGCGCATTGGCGCCGTGAGATTCTTGTTAACGAATAGGAATATATATTTTCTTATTACGAAAAAAAACATAAGACAACACCTAAGCCCTTATTCGCAAGGGGAATGCAATAATGCCCACTTGAACGCCTCTTAGCAGTGAGACGCTTCGAGCCCCTTGGGAGGCTTCGCGCATCTTCTATGCCCTGACCAGCCTGACATTGGCGCAGTTAGAACGCAGGCGAGAGTTTGCAAGGACTAGAAACGTGCGGATAACACATGCTTCCGAGAGCGAGAAGGAGGGCGACGAGCGGGAAACAGCACTAATGGCACTCCCCATAATTGGGCCGATACCGAAAATAGTGCGACACAAGGCCAAGCCGTGGCGGAAGTGAAACAGGTGTTAGCACTTTGCATACATGGGCCCATCCCGAAGATATGGCAATACCGGCCCCACCCACGGCGGAGGTGAACTAGACGTTAAGTATTCCACATGCGTGGGTCGATGCCAAAGAAAGTGCAATGCCGGGCTGACCCGTGGAGGAGAAGAAGCAGGGATTAAGCTCAGTCCATACGTCAGCCAAATCCGAAAATTGTACAACACCGCGTCAACCCGCGGCAAAGGCGAAGCAGGCAATAAACACTCCCCATACGTGGGCCGATCCCGAAAATAGCGTAATTCCAGACCGACTCGCGGCGGAGGTGAAGCAGCCTTTAAGCAGTCCACATATGTTGGCCGATCCCGAAGATAGTGCAACATGAGGTCAACCGGCGGCGCAGGTGAAACAGGCGTTAACCAATTAGAACGACAGAAAGCTGAGCTAGTTGGTAAGGATTCATTATGCAAAATAGAAGTGAGGCGTGCAGACAGGACACAAGAGTAGAGATTCATTATGCGAAATAGAAGTGAGGCGTGCAGACAGGACACAAGAGTAGAGAAGTGGACAACACGTCCACTTCTCAATTGCCCACTTCTCTACTCTTGTGTCCCGTCTGCACGCCTCACTTCTATTTCGCATAATGAGTTAACCACTCCCAATACGGGTGGTTTACTGCTGGTTACGTGTTAGCTTGTCGAAGATGGGGCAAGATTTCGGCTTCCTTAATGTCGACGAGTGAGGCGAAAATACCTTTACAGGATTCTTGCTGAGAGCTGGGGTGCACCACCACTTTGTGGGACTTGCCAGGGATGGTGAGGGTTTTCACGCCAAGGTAGGCGTCAATGCGGTCGGTACTGATAGAGGTGATAAATAATGCGGTTTTAGGGTACTTACTGGGGCGCTTCGGATGTCTTCTGCAATGCCGGCAGCCTCTTTCATCAGACTCCTGAGGTATATCGGGTATTATTTTGAGCAGTCTACGCCTCCGCGTGGTCGTGCGACGGCAGTGTAGGAATCATCCGGTGGCAGTGGTTGCCTGGACCACGCCATGTTTCTAGATCGTCTCAGCTGCGACGGTAGTGCAATTGCGGACGATGGCTTGTCAGCACGTAATATGTGTTCTTCGCACTGTGGGCTATCTCCTCCGTCGTGAGCTCTTCGCCTTCAACTTCAATCCCACCTGGAATCGCCGCCTTGGCGTTGTGCGCGGCCCCCGACATGGTGGAGCCTTCAACGAGGCTAAAGCTAGGCGACGCAGAAAGTCGTCTATAAAGCAATTTAGATATTACTGAATGGCCGGATGTCTTGACCAGAGGGTGTCGTTCACCGTTTGGATGATGCTTGCGAAAAATGGAAGGTCCAACACCACATCAAGCCGGATAAAATGAAACTTTGCAGAGCTCTTGAGAGGCGCGTATGCTCCATGCGAAAGCCGAGCAGCGTCTTCCAATCCAAGGAGCCCCACCATCCTACAAAGGTTCTTGATTTGACGATGATAGCGGCATCACAGTTCACCATGGTAGTTTGCCTGCTTCGGCACCTTATAATTGGCTACAGCCTCCCACACCGCTAGGCTGAACTTAAACATCAGCGCTTTCAGAATCGGCTGCAAGCTACGTGGCCCACACAGCTTAAATTTCGCGCACGCATCCTTCATTGGCAGTGTATTCACTCACCGCTGTAAGCAAGGACAACTGCAGCAACGACACTAGGAACCTTGATTTGCGAGATCAGGAGAGACATTCTGTAAATGGTTACCTAGTGAACACGTCCATTTCGTCTGTTGTTGTTGCTGGTTGACTGGGCTGTGGTACCCGTCAGAAGGAGACAGGCGCTTCACCATGTCAGGCCTTCAGCAGCACAAGAAATGAACATGTTCACTAGGTGAACACTTAGATAATAACAACCCCCTCCCCCCAGCTGTGCGGCCATTTTGCGGCAGCGTCAAACACGATCGGGCCGGCGGTAGATTTTTTTCGCTGCAGTTTGCAGGTTGGTGCTATATTCTAGGCTTCTCTCTACAGCTAAGGCTACTACAAAAGTTTGTGTTACCTCGTACGTTTTTTCTCTGCTACCAGTTGTCACCTTGTCATGTTGAGTTGCGGTGAATTAGAAGTGGGCTTTCAGAAAACAGGCCATACTTGGTTTATTCCGAGTGCTCGTCTTACTTTCATTTGTCGCGCACCGGCTTATGTCTTCGCTGGCCTTTGTGGGACTTGACTGTCATCTCACGATAGGGGTTTGGGAAGTTCCTTTAAGAGCTTCGCTGTAACACCACAAGCTACTTCGAGAACAGCTGCCGCCCCGAGCTGTTCTCGAAAAGATTTGTCAGGTGCAAATATTAAGCAAAAAGAAACAATGCAGCAATATTTTCTGCCGCTAAACTAGATGTTAGTTTAAAGTTATTTGTCAATGGGTAGGCTTTTTTTAATATGTTCGTGCAACGCGGGGGCTGACATTATACATGAGAAAAATTTGCAAACAATTTAGTCACTACTTGGTCGCAATGTGTGGTTGTGGTCCTGAAACAAGAAAGATATCAACACTAACACCATCGTTGCTGACAGTCTTAGGAGCTTTCATAGCAAGGAAACGTCTCGAATGCAAATTGTGAAAGGACTAAGTGATTTGAATTTTAGCGCATTGGCGCCCTGAAATTCTCGTTAATGAATGGGACAATAAATTCGTTGAGATGAAAAACAATATAAAACGACGCCCAAGCCCTTCTTATTTGCAAGGGGAATGCAATAGTGCCCACCTAGAACGTCTCTCAGCAGTGTGACGCTTCGAGCCCCTTGAGACGCTTCGCGCGTTTTTTTTTGCCTGACCAGTCTGACATAGGAGGGCATAGAACGCACGTGAGAGTTTGCATTGACAAGAGACGCGCGGATAACACAGGCTTCCCAGTGCAAGGAGGAGGGCAACAAAACGAGCAGAAAACAACACTAATAGGGCAGGACTAGCATAAGGGCACATACCACAGCGCTGGCTAACAACGAACAGGGTGCTTGGTTGTTAGTCAGGTCTGTGGTCTGTCTCTTTCTCGTTGTCTTATCGTCTAGCGCTGTTTTCTGCTGGTAAAAATGAACGAACCAGCGCAAATGCATACCCTCCTGCAGTAACGCAACGTTGCTACCGTACCCTCACTCTTCACGCAACATCTGGCACGCTATTAAGGTTGCAGATGTTCTCCTTCAGCTTCACTGCTTCGTCGAGCCGCGCTCGTGAATTGGCGGCACAGCCAATTGGGCTTTTGGTGCCATTTCATAGCTACAGGCGCCAGATATTTTGTTGATTGGGCTATTAAGGCGAAAGCTTTTAATGTCTCATAGTCGCGGCGTCCTCCCGTCCGCCCGTGCCCTGGAACGCCGCTCCACGGCACCACTACGGCCGGTCGCACTCTGCTCCGCCGTTCGTCCAGAAAACTAAGCGACGCAGTATTTGGAGGAAGAACTGCACACGTCAACAGGAACGGCATTTCTTCAGCGCGCCCGTCCCATATGTTTTCATGTTTGCCCAAGGGGTGCCCGTCGATGCTTTGGCGGACACAGGTGTGCCAATTTCCAGGATCCATGCTAGTTTATCTTTCCGGCTCATGAAAGTCACGACGCCTAACGGCACTACCTCCGGGCCTAGAAGCGAATTGTTACAATTCTGTCCAACGATATTGAGTATGGTGACGTCTTAGACTTACGCTCTGCCCATTGCCTTCATAAAAGCATCGCTTTTGCTGCAGCCACAGTTAACTTTGAGAATGGCTGTGCGCTCGTCACCGCGAAGAAAGCAGGAGGAGCAGTGGACATTCTCCTTCCGCAACGCACCACATTGGTTTACGCGGCTGACCCAGAGCCTATGGGCTTCAAATCAAATCAGTTGATTTTCATATCAATGATGAGGGCAGGGTCGGGATAAAAGGGTCATTAGTCATTTGATTGGAACCCGAGCCGCCTTGATAGATGGAAAGCATTGAGGACAGACGATCAATGTTGATTCATAGCAAGAAGAGGTTTTTTTTAAATGTCATAATACCCATAGGTTCATCATGAACGAAAAATGTAGATACACAGATTCCCTTACAGTTAAATTACACTATACAATACACGAATACGTGTGTCTCTTATACCTATTCCCTGCAAAGGCCTTTCTACTTGTGCTACTTCTTCAACCTCCGCCCTTACTGCAGCCATCAGCAGTGACTTGCCGACTTCACAGATTTAGCTGCTGCTTGCTTTGTTGAACAAACGCGCAAATTCTATTCATGTCCATTCGTCGGCTCTGGGAAATATCACAGTCGCAGCGCATCGCATTCACACAGACGAAGCGTCTATAGTGCCCTGACACCCGTGTCGCTTGTTTCTAGCCGAGCGGAAATTCATAGAACAAAATGTCGCAGACGTGCTGCAGCAGGGGCAGCGTAGTGGTCAAAGCATCTACATTTGCCTATTTTACAGCCCCTTATCCACTGCCACCTTCAGCAAGCTACCTACTGCAAGGCTTCAGGAGACAGTCCGGGAAATTTTGCCGCTGCATCTCGGCGCATAGGGACGACTGCCGCTTCTGCGCATTGCCAGCATTTGGATACGTGTGATTCACTGGTGTATCTGGACACTGCGGCCTTTGGCGCTGTCGGCATCACCGGACTGCTTTAAAGGAGCTATCCAGCGAGCGTGCATTTCCTTGGCAGCAGTGGCAGCGTAGTTGTCAAAGCATCTCACGCATCTACATTTGCGTATTTTAGAGATTGGTGTTTTCTTCACGGGTGCCATTTTTGGTCCTTGTTGTTTCTTTTTACTCAGTAGCTGTCACTGTTGCCCTTGCTTAGTTTTTACTTCGTACCTTATCTTAGAGCGTGTTTTGGTGTGAGCTGATACTGTCTTGTGTCACGCAGAAGTCAATCAATGATTTAAGAGATAACTACGGCAGGAGCTAAAGACAGTCCGTGAGTCTGTAGACAGGCAGTTCCGCGCGCAGATGAAAGCGCTGCGAAAAGAACTTCGTGAAGATGTTCGCAGTATGGATCACATGAATGGCGTCTCCGAAGGCATTTGGCAGAATTACGACGCCATCAAGCCGGAAAAGGCTGAGCTGAAGGAGGAAAATAGCAAGCTACGCGCTGAACTCGATGGAATCAAGAAACGCCTTGCAGACGCAGAGTCTCGTTTACAACACACCGAACAATATTCGAGGTACACAAATATCGAAATTAAAGGTATCACGGAAATCGCCAACGAAGACATAACGGCTGTTGTTTGCAAACTTGGACAGCTTTCCGGAGTGAGCGTTACACCAGATGACATTGAGACTTGTCACCGTGTTCATGCTAGAAATAAGCCAGGCTGCATTATTGCACAGTTCACATGCCGACAGAAGCGGGAAGCCCTGCTTGAGAAGGCAAGAAAACTGCGTCTTAATAACAGCTACTTTGGTAATGAATCACGGTCGCCTGTCTACGTAAAGGAACACTTATGCCCGACACTAAAACGTCTCCTCAGAATGGCTTCGTCTAAAAAGCACGAAAATGGGTGGAAATACGTATGGTGCCATAATAGGAAGATCTTTGCGAAAAAGTCGGACGGATCAGAGACACTTGCCATAAGGCAGGAGTACGATCTGGAAAAGATCCAATGGACAGCTCTGCATGCTTATCGAGTACACTTTAATATGGAACAATACGAAGACAACGGAATACGGCGCCAAATTTGTAACAAAACCAAAGTTATAAGAGAAACTGCTGAAACCAGTCAGGCAGTAGTAAATCAAACACGAAGACGCAGACCGATACTAAACCTCGAAATATTTTTACATTTACTTTTGTTGAAACATTCTCTAATAGATATGAAATCGGCACTTGCGAACGACTGCTATCGCGAATGCATTCAAACATGAGGACAGTTTCACAAGCTGTCATTTTGCTGAGACCGCCTACAATCAACGAAGCCAGAGGGTCAGTACACTGTGAAGGCAGACATTCGATGTTCTTTATCGTTCTAGTGACAAAATGCAGATAACCTTCTTCATGAATTCGCAGACATGGCGTGGTCGCTCATGCGCGTTAATAGTGGCCGGGACATTCTGGTCAATATGTGTTTTCATTGAGCAAATGCTAGACCAAAAGTGTTGTTTTTCTCGTCCGTGATGGCTTCGTCGACAAATGAAACTCCAAAGCTGATGCAGCTAAGTAACTCAACGGTGACTGAATTTCAGCAATGCTATAACTGTGTCCATTTCAGCCTGAGAGCCGGTCGCCATAAGTACGATGACCTTGAATGTTTCTTTAGCGAGGTTAAAGTTATCTTTGATATTGTGATGTTTACGGAAACGTGGTTTACTAGCTAAGAGGATGTGTTTGAAATGCAGGCATATAAGTCTTACTTTGTAGACCGCTATCAGGAGCGTGGTGGAGGCGTGTGCATTTTGTCATCAAATGAATTGCATTGCAAATTACTATCTGTATATTCTTGTTCCCCTCATTATGAAACACTTGTTCTGAAGTTACGGAAATCTTTATTCTGTGTCTGCTTTCGCCCGCCTCGCGGTAACGTTTCCTCTTTGTTTAACTTTCTAGATTAACTCCTGGAATTTGTTAACTATTATAAATATCAAATAATTTTAGGCGGCGATTTGAATATTGATTTACTTGCAGATAACCATATTAAAGCTGCCTTTGAGTATTTGATAGATATACACAATTGCCAAAATGCAATAACTAAAGAGGCTGACAACATCAAGAGAAACTCTTCTTGATCTCTTCATTACGAATGTTGATTTGCACCGCGTGCAATCTGGTATTATAAACTACTGCCTCAGCGACCACCTTCCAATATTTATTTCTGTAAATTAATCTTCTAAAATTATTAACAACTCTACGCCAGTAGCACACTTTTCTCACAGATCAATTAACCCTCTCACATTAACCACTTGTCGTGAATCGATCGCCCAGGTAAGCTGGGATGATGTTTTGAGTGAACGTAATCCGGAAATTGCCTACGACAGGTTCTGAGAAAAGTTTACATCTATCTACAATTCATGCTTTCCGCAAAGGACATTTACCCGACCAAAAAAAGCTCGTAAGCCATGGATAGCTACTGACATTTTGCATCTAATAAGAGAACGAGAGCAGCTATATAAAACATTCATTCAAACTAGATGTCCTCATACGCTTAGTGCTTTCAAAAAACACAGAAATCATGTCACTAAATAACTTCGTGCTGCTAAAAACAGGTACCATGATAACCTTTTAATTTCGAACCAACGCTCTGGGGACATGTGGCGCAAACTAAACACAATATTTGGCAAAAGTACTGAACCTATCACAATAATACTGAAAGCCAACGTGGAAATTTCCGGAACAGAACAACCAAACGCATTTAATGATTCCTTTTTTTCTAATCTCCCATCATCACCTGGAGCTGGCAGCATGTCTTACATGCAGCCGCGCTGTGAGCCCACAATGATTCTGCGGCCAGTATCGGAATCGGAAGTTATTACAACGTACACGTGTTTAAGAAACAGCACAGCCACAGATATGATGGATCTACAGATAAAACCGGTAAAATTCATTATTGACCTGATGGCACATTGCTTAACGCATACAATTAACAATTGTCTTTCATCTGCGGTATTTCCTTGTAAAATGCAATTTACAAAAATTACAGCAATCTACAAAGAAGGTAATAGGAATGATCTTACAAACTACCGTCCAATCCCTATTCTACCAGTATTTTCAAAAGGTCTTGAAAAAATAATTTTAACGCGTTTAATTTCATTTGCTAATCGGTACAATATGCTAACTGGCACGCACTTCGGCTTCAGGAAAGATAAATCTACAGAGCTGGAATTGCTCATGCTAAAATAAATAATACTTGAAATGTTTTAAAGTCAGAGCTTGGTCCTTGGTATCTTTCTAGATTTCAGAAAAGCATTCTATCATATCATTCACAACATACTTGTGAAAAAATTGGAGCACTATGGCATTCGAGGAAAAGTACTCTCACTCCTTTTATCATACCTACAGAATCGGTCACAGTTTGTCATGATTAATGCTCACTCTTCTTTAGTCAAACGAGTTAATTTAGGTGTTCCACAGGGAAGCATTTTGGCTCATTTTCTCTTTGTTCTTTACATTAACGATATTGTTAAGATTGACCATATCGTCAAGTATATATTATACGCTGACGATACTAGCCTATTCTTCACCGGCTGGGATGTCGCATACCTATCTCATCTCACAAATGAAACACTTCATCGCATTCACTTGTGGGCTACAAATAATGAATTAAAGCTAAACATTAGTAAAAGCAAAGCAGTTTTGTTTCATCCACGATACAAATTCTGCAAAATCCCACGACTACTGCTAAAAGATTTCGAAATAGAAGTTGTAGAATGTTTCAAAACCCTTGGCGTAATCTTCTCTAATAATTTGTTCTGGGATGCTCACATCAATTGCCTAACGAAAAAACTGTCCAAAGTAATCGGCCTCATGCCTCGACATTGCTTTACGTTCCCTCTTTCTATACAATATTTGTACAGAACAACATTTTGTACAATGCTCTATTTTCTTCTACGCTAAAGTATGGTGCGCTAGTTTGGGGCACAACTAAAGAAAATTTAAAGAAACTTCTTTCACTTCAGAACCGTGCAATACGCCTTGTTTTTAAAGCTCCTTACCTAAGTCACACACTGACATGTTTAACAAGCTTAAGCTTGTAAACGTACAATCTCTATACAATTTCAGACTACTTCGACAGCATAAACTTGAAACAAACAAGAAAAATAACCTTCTGACATCACTCGCGAAGTTGAAAAATATTCCTCTGCATACAACATACGCTATCCCGAAACATGGAAAGTTGATAGATGCCGCGCGAGCTGCGGTAATCAAATGTTAGGTACACACCACCGACCTTGTTAAATGAGTTGGCCAGAAATGGCACGGATATAGAACAAATCTGTTTCAATCAGCTACGTAACATATATGTAAAACTCTCCATTGTTTCATTTTTTTGAAACGCTGCTTGTATTTTCTGTACTTTTTCTGATCCGGTGAATTTCCCACGATGTTTCTGTAAATTCATGGATTTTCTTTAGGCACATATTTGCCTGTTGTTTGCATTGATTTTCAATTTTCTGCAAGTCGATTTTCTCCTGTGCTTTTGTATGGAATTGATGCCACCGTATGCCTTGCTACGGTGCACGGACGCAGTCAAGCCTTTTCAGGCTTTTTATGCGAAGCATATTACTAGAGCTCAACCCAGCTCCTCAGGCGCGGCGGTGTCGCCTTCAATACCACGTGACACCGTAACGTCACGACAGAGGAGAAACCGGGCTCCAACTCGCGCCGTCGCTCGCGGCGTCGCGGCGGTATATAAGCAGCTGCGCTTGTTTCTAGGTGGCTTTGGCTCAACTCTTGCAAGATGGGCTGGGTGGGAATCGAACCAGGGTCTCCGAAGTGTGAGACGGAGACGCTACCACTGAGCCACGAGTAACGATGCTTCAAAGCGGTACAAAAGCGCCTCTAGTGAATGCGGTGTTGCCTTAGAAACGAGCTGTTTCTAAGGCTCAGGCGTGCGTCGCTTGCTCAGGCGCACATTTCGTTGCCGCGCCGAACGCTGCGTTGCTCGACGCTCACCGCGTCCAATGCGGGGCGCGTAGTCGCTGCGCCGTAGCCCATTGTCTTACACACCTTGGCGGGTCGACGGGAACGCTGTCGCGTTCCACTCTTGAAGGCGAAGCAGAGTAACGCATGAGTTGTTTCTTCGTCTAGCCGAACCAAATATAGCCAAGCAACAGCAGTTCACCAGGCTAAACAGTGGTTCAACAACTAAAATAAAGGCTAGTATGCTTCGCATCCTGGGCTTAACCTTAGCTAAGCCACAGCAATTTTTGTCCGTGCTCCAAACATCTACCAGATGTTGAATAAAGCTGAATTGAATAACGCTGTTTGTAAAAGCGAGATTGCATCTGAAAAACGGGGAGCTTGAGACAAGATAACTTTGTCGTCTGCGTATTGAAATGTAAAAGTAGGGATAGCAGCGGCGAGGTAATTCACATATAGATTGAAAAGAAGTAGACTTAATATTGATCCCTGAGGTACACGGGCTTTTATTGAAGTTCTATTACTCCGGTACTGCCCAATGGAGACTAACTGCGTTCTATCCTCTAAAAAGTTCGTGAGTAGTTTTAGGAAACGCCCACGCTATCCCATCAAGGAAAGTTTAGATAACAAAAGACAAGGGCAAACACTCTCGATAGCTTTGATAACCTCAAGAAAAAGAGGACATACGACCTGGTTAGCGTGAAAAGCTGACTTTATGATGTCTGAAATATCCTCAAGGAGAGCCTGTGTGCCTCTGCCTGGGACAAAACCATACTACGTACTTGAAATAATGCTACTGGCATCTAGGTACTTCGACATGACTTGCAGCAGGTGTTTTTCTAATATTTGAGAGATACACCGCTGAATTGAAATTGGGCGATAATTTACGTATCTATTTCGTGCACCACTCTAGAACAGCGGTATGACTATGGCCTTTTTCATTTCTGTAGAAAAAATATCACTGCTCAAAATGTGATTGAGCAGTGATAGCAGTACATATTTACCAGCATCGAAATTTCTGCGTAACTCGTCCACAGAAATGGCATCAACGCCCAGTGATTAACCAACTTTTAGTTTAAAAAGAATTGATCTGAGATCGAGTTCTGATAGAGAAGAAAGGTGCGCAGATTTGTATAAGCTGTTTCTGAAGATACAGTGATCAGGGTGTGGTTTAGCAGTAGCAGAAACGTGCGAGAAGTATGTAATATTTTCGTTTTAAACAATTGCCTCGTCTGCAGAAAAATGGGACTCAAGTGGTAGCAGGCGGCCAACACGTTTGGATATACGCCTTAATGAGTTTGCGAGAGACCACGTCTTTTTCTTGTCCGAACGAGCTCCCTTGAATTTTTGGCGCATATGACTTCGCTTTGCAAGCCGAATCATGGAACTCACTCGATTTCTACATGTTTTAAAATCAGCAGTAGCTCCGGACTATTTGAAGCCCGTTTAGCTTGGGCCCACATAAGGTGTTTTTTCCTTAATTGCCGCTAATATTTGTGGCGATAACTATTTGTTCCCTTCCCGACGTAATCTGACTTTTACAAACCGGGTGCACTTGTTTCTATAACTGTGGAGAATCTGAACAAAACGGTCGTATAAATCAGCTGGAGAGAGTGTATATAACATGGACTGCCAGTCATGCTTTGTGACGCATTCGTCAAAGAGCTTACAATCAACAATGCAAATTTCCTTTTTCATGCTGCTGACTTTCGAAGGTTTGGCACTTTCTGCAAGACGACAACACACAAAATAAGGATCAGCAACGTTGGTTTCAACAACAGCTGCCTGCGTCGCAAAATTGGAGCACCGAAAATAATTATGATCAATGAAGGCTCTAACCAACTTTCCACACAGAAATTCTAGACGCGTTGCTTGATGTACAATGCCCTCTAACCCCCATTTAGATAATAGATCGATATAGTCAGCAACAGGGGGCAGAGTGGGGCGGAGGGTGTCGTTGTTAATATCGCCTAACACACAAATGTTCTCGTCAAGAGATAGGGATGACAGTGCTGTGTCAAGTTCTGATAAGAATGAGTGAACACTGCAACAAGGCGACCGCTACACAGACAAAACAGCTAATGAAATCTCATATGAGCATAGTCGCAGAGCAACAACTTCAGCTTGCAAAATGCAAAGCGGTATTTCTGATAGAGACTACTTACTTGCGCAAATACGGCCACACCCTCTCCTTTACGCAACGGGCGAGTGTATGAAAACAAGATATATCCTGGTATAGAATAAGAAGACATGACGTCAGCAGGAACATTGATTTCTGTCAAAACAAAGACGTCACAGAAAGATAGGAAAGGCGAAGTTAAAGCGAAAAATGATTCCAATATTTACGGATGCTGCGGATATTAACATGGGTGGCAGTGAAGGAATTACCAGTGTTAGAAATTAAACAATTATGAACTTGTGAGAAAGCATGAAAGAAGAGTGATCTAGCTACATTCATACTTACACGACTTTTTCGATGTCAGTTGAAGTATCCATGCGAACGAGAGGAGCACCCTAAGGTTTTCTGGCCAGCACCCTTCTAGTGCATGTCCAGACAAACTTGTAGTCCTTTTCCTTCCCTCTTAGGTGAGCCTAAGGAAATAAATCTCGGTTAGCGCGTGTCAGATTGTCGTTGAAGTATAGCCGAGTATTTGGAGCCATTCCTTTAAAAACAAGACTTAGGAGACGACTGTGAGAATCGAGTCACGTTTGCTTGATCGCTACAGTTTGCGTTTGCTCAAGAATAGCCGGGATGGAATCGTTGCGAGCTGGTAGCCTGTGAACAATTGACACCTTTGAAGGCTGAAACTCAATATAAAGCTTTTCCGCCACTTGATCCAATTGAGATATCAGGTCCTCGTTATGCTGAACGGGGAAACCGTGTATCTCAATATTACACCTTCTGGTGTACTGCTCAAGGGAATTGATTTCAGTGGTCATACTGTGCAGGGCTGCAGCCTAAGAAGAAACTGTCGAAGACAAAAAAAAAAGTTTCGCACGGGATACGAAGCTGGCCAAGTTCAGCTCGGCTATCCGACACCGCCGAAAGTATGGAATCCTATTTTGAAGACAGAAACTCAATAGATTTCTGTGAGTCCCCAACTGTGTCGGTCAGCGTTTCTGCCATGATTTTGAATTCAAAGTTCTTCCATCTTAACTACAAGTGCTTCTACAATTGTTGTAAGCTGATACAGTTTGTTCTTGACTTCTGTTAACTGATGCGCGAATGAAACATCGCTGTTGGTGGATTCAGAATGCCTACATGTCTAGCAAGACGAAGCTTCGCGTCTTTCGGACACCATTTTAGTGTAGGTACCCTTGGCAACCCTGAACAACTTTTGCCAAGATGATAGCACCGCTTGCACAATGAGCACGTTAAAATTTGCCATCTGCAGGTAACACCTGGGCACAAACAGCACAAATTCTCGGCATCGAGTTGCAGTCAGCGGCAAACGAGGGTATGTGAGAAAAATACAAAAGCAGGTTGATACAAGGACCCACCTACCAACATTAAGGGGAAAAACAGTCACTTGCAGGTCACGGTTTGCCGCCGACTGCGGAGAAGACCGCCGGCGAAAGCGAGGTTTAAATAACCGCAGATGGACGTGACTTCAGGGGTGTTGACTTCAGCGACATCGGTGGCGGCAAACAGCCGACTACAAGCGTCCCTGGCAGCAGCTGAGCATTCCGTATTACTAATTATTCCGTATTTTCCGTTTTCGTATATTCCGTATTCCTGTATATTCCGTAACATTCCGGAGTATACCGGAGTATATTCCGTATTCCGTATAAAAATCCGTAACACAGCATTCCGTATTACTAATGATTACTGCTTTAGCAATGCCAGCGCAACTAAGACGTGGGCTTGTGTTTCCCGCTAACTCGCACAATTGGTGCAGTGAGGAACAAACTCCGGTCTTGTTCAATGCGTCGTGTACATATTCAATTTTTCGGCACGTGGGGACTCTGACCACTGCTAGTGTATGTATCAAAAGTTGATGCCATTCTTGGGCAGCGCACACACAATCAAAACACGAGAAATAAGACAGGATAAGCGCCAGTGCAACAATTGAAAATTTTTGTTCGAAGAAAAATATATAACCAGTAATCATGAAATTCATGTGCATTACAAGCAAAAATAATCTTGCGCTCACGAGCGTTCAATGAACTAGATATCTTCGTTTGCCAGTTGTTCTTTGCTCGGCACACCACGGTAATCGATGTCTATGGTCTGCCTTTTGCGTAGCATTTTGTTGGGAATCAGTAGCATTTCACTGGTTGCAGCAACCCTGTCATGTTATCATTGCTGTTGTGCGAGTTAACAATACAATACGAATTACCAGTTTTCCGCAGAGGCGTTATCGAAAGCAAGAGACGTTTCGGGCGCAGCGCGAGCGTGACCTTGAAGGGAAGCGGCGGCAACGTACACCCGGGGGCGGTGTAGTCATTCCGCCAGGAAGGAAACGAGCGCTGGCGTCTAGGATAAAAGTTATCACACAGATCGCTATTGTCCTAAATTTCAGACTAATATACGCTTTTCGAAGTGCAGAATACGCTACGAATACGAAAAATCGCCAGGTATTCAACAGTTCAGCTTATCGAAGTGGCTAAATGTGTCGCGTCGTGCTGGCTTGCCCGCAAGGCACTCATGCGGGCGTTTTATATTGCTTGTCGTATCGTGCGTCCATATCCTAATTGTCCCAATATTGGTCTTCTGTGCTAGAGGTGCTGCGTTCGAATCCTGAACTCGTACAATGTTGATAATGTTTATGAATAAATTATTAAGCAGTATTTAGTTCAAAATGACGACTTTACACGGTCGCAAAGCAGTTTAAAAGCCAGAGTGACGGAGCTTAAGCAAATCCAAGAGTGTGTGCCGATTCTGGTCAGCGTCGGAGACAGTCTACATAGACAGCTAAGGAGATAGCGAGAAAGCTTTTAGGCCATCCCAGGTAGAACAAAAAGGATACATAACGTTATTATATCGTTTATCCGAGACAAAAGAAACGACTTAAAGAAGACACGAGTAACACAACTTCGTTGGTAAAACGTCGTATAAGCCTTTCTGGTGTATATGCCCGTCTGGCTTAATTACGTTTTTAAGACGATCTAGAACAGCTCTTCAAAATGTATTACAACAGCTGGTCTTGAAATAAAATTGGGAAATACACAAATAATACCTTTGCTAGGGCTCTTTATACATGATTTCTAAACGCTTTTCAGTCTAGAAGTAGTCTTGAAAGGCTTACGATAATCTGAAGCTCGTTTTCGCGGTTTCTAAATGAATCGAAGCATCGGCGTCTTGTGCGGCTGAACTCCTGGCTCAGTGCGAGGCATTGTTGCCTATAGAGGCCGACGCATCCTCGGCCACTTCACTTCAAAAGGCACATATCCACGTAAACGAATTCGCAATGCCACCTTTTGTGTGCAGCAACTATGGTTATAACCAAAATGGCAATGACATCCCGCTAAGAAATGGGCGCGTTTGACAATCGGCCAGACCAGGGCTTTTGGGCCAAGCGCGCAAGAAATGAGCATATGACAGAGCAACACTTTATTGGAAAATAATACTTAGGCAACGTTTGAGGAAAATATATGAGAAATTCAAAGTAAATCAAATCAAAAGCAGATGAAGAATAAATATAAATACCAGAAACAATTCTTAGTGAACTAGAAACTGATCAACAATGACGAACAGCAAGAACGCGAAGTGTGAACGAATATTTGAGGTTTTATGGCGCAAGGGCCAAGTAGGGCCAAAGAGCGCCATGTCCGTGTTAATGAGTTTGCAGTGAAATCATGAGTTCTATGAAGTTGGTGTGACGTGGCTGTAGAGGGGCTTTAAAGATGGTCGCGCTAAAGTGCGTAAAATCCGTATAATAAGATTATGGCGTTGACTTATAACGCGTACTATGAACGATAAGACACATTTAAAAAGAATGATATAGCTACGGGGTAGTATTCCCAATGACGAAGAGCCGAGTAGGAAGAAGACGAAGACGACGATTGGAAGCTAGCGCGGGCTGTTGCCTCTTGGTCAACTGCGGCGTATTGCCTTGTAAATATACTTGTAAATAGCTTTTCGTCGGCGTCTTCCTACGTAACATATTTGGTGGAGGTGGACGTTCCCTGTACCTCGTCACGGAGCTTCGCAGTGGACGGTACGTCGAGCCTACCTTCATGGCTCCCGGCGACGACAACCCGACTCCGCCGGCTCCGACACCTGCTGCCACTTCGACGACCTACATCACCCTCTCCGCTCCCCGTGATCCTGGCGTATTCTCGGCAAAAGATGGGGAAGACGTCGAGGACTGGATCAGCCTGTACGAACACGTCAGCCGCAATAACCGGTGGGACCCTACTATCATGCTCGCCAACGTCATCTTTTACCTCGGTGGCACACCTCGAGTTTGGTATCGGACGCACGCAGATGAGCTGACCAGTTGGGATTCGCTTAAGCAAAAGCTTCGAGACTTGTTCGGCAACCCCTACGGTCACCAACTTGCCGCGCAGAAGGCGCTTTCCGGTCGTGTGCAGACGTCAACGGAGCCCTACGTCACGTACATTCAGGACGTCTTGGCTCTATGCCGCAAAGTTGACGCACACATGACTGAATCCGACAAGGTCTCCCACATCCTCAAAGGCATTGCCGATGACGCCTTCAACTTGCTCGTATTTAACGTCGCGACGGTGGATGCCGTTATAAAAGAGTGCCGCCGCCTGGAATTCGCTAAAAGCCGACGTATCGACCAACAGTTTGCGCGTCTGACCGACACCCCAGCGACATCTTCCTGTGCCGACGCTCCTCGTCTCAACAACACTGGCGATGTTACCAGGATTGTCCGCCGTGAGCTCGAGGCCGCCTATCCGGATGCGTTCGACTCCAGCCCCTCCCATGCACCTGCAGTCACTGTTTCCCTGCTCCAGGCAGTTGTCCGCCAGGAGTTCGCCAACATGGGTATTCACACCATCTGCTCGGCCCATCGCCCTGATCCCCACCCGGCTTCTGCGCTTCCACCCCGTCCCGCACCTTCTTACCCACCACGTTTCCGCAACCCCTCTGAATGGCGCACTGCAGACAAGCCAATTTGTTTTCACTGCCATCGAATTGGGCACATTTCTCGGCACTGTCGCAGTCGCTGGAGTTCCCTGAACCAGTCTACATATACTGCCTACTCTCGCCTCCCAGGTGGCCTTTCTCGTCCCTATGCTGCCCGCTCAGATAATGCCGCCACCGATTCTCCTGCGCCGAACCGCCCTTATTCTCGTTCGCCTTCGCCCCAACGACGACAATCTCGCTCTCCCCAGCCCCGTCGTTCCTATTCGCCGACTCCCTTCGGACGCCGCTCCCAGCCGGAAAACTAGACGATGCAGCGCCTCGAGGTGACGCTGCATTGCTCCCTACGCCGCCAAATCCTCTCCTGACGTTGCCCACTCATCTGAACCTTCTTGACGTGCAAATCGACGGTGTTCCTGTATCAGCTCTCATCGACACTGGGGCGCATTTGTCGGTAAAGAGCGCGGATCTTCGTAACCGGCTGAGGAAAATAATCACGCCCGCCACGACGCCTGTTGTCCGTGTCGCCGATGGCGGAACAGCCCCTGTAACTGGTATGTGTGCCGCCCGCGTCTCTTTCGCCGATCGCTCCACTACCGTGCTATTCCCAGTCATCGCTCACTGTCCCCACGACATCATCCTCGGCCTCGACTTCCTCCCCGCCCATTCTGCTCTCATCGATTGCTCCGCCAGTACTCTCCGCCTCGACCTGCCTGTTCTGGATCCCGCTGAACAAAACCTTACTCGCCTCAGTTCCGTCGACTTCGTTCGCTTGCCACCTTCGGCACTGACTTACGTTGACTTCGTGTCATCCCCACCAGTGCCAGACGGTCACTACATCGCGGCTCCTATGCAAGACGTCCTCCTTACACACGGGATCAAACTACCTCATACTGTTTTATCTATTACGGCGAATTGCGTCTGCCTGCCAGTGGTCAATTTTGGCTTGACGACACAAGTGCTGCCACGCGGGATGTCTCTGGCCCAACTTTGCTCATTCGAGGATCACTCTGTAGCATCGATTTCAGTAGACGACCATTCAACCGATCCTCCTCTACCATCGCAGTCGGCAACTTGTACCGTCGCCAAATTTCAGAAAATGATGGCACCCGACATGCCGTCCGAGCACGCTCGTGCGCTTTACCGCGTTCTGATTTCCTACCAAGATATTTTTGACTTTAACGGTCGTCCTTTGGCCCAAACAACAGCTGTTAAACATCCCATTAATACCGGAGGTGCCCCTCCTATTCATCGCCGCCCGTATCGAGTATCACCGGCTGAGCGTCAAGTTATTCACACCGAAGTTCGCAAAATGCTTGCCAAGAACATTATTGAACCGTCATGTAGTCCATGGGCATCACCGGTTGTGCTGGTAAAAAAGAAGGATGGCTCATGGCGTTTTTGCTTGGATTATCGGCACCTTAACAGGGTTACCAAAAAGGACATGTATCCCCTACCTCGGAATGATGACGCCCTTGACTGCCTCCACGGTGCTCGCTATTTCTCCTCTATTTACCTTCGCTCCGGCTATTGCCAGGTTGCCGTGGACGATCTCGACCGCGAGAAGACTGCCTTTGTAACACCCGACGGTCTTTATCAATTCAAGGTGATGCCGTTCGGCCTATGTAACGCTCCTGCCACTTTTGAACGCATGATGGACTCCCTTCTTGACAGTTTCAAATGGTCCACGTGCCTGTGCTACTTGGACGACGTGCTACTTGGCCTTCGCTAACATCGCCGATGAGCAGTACCGAGACCTATCGCTGCGAGTACTCATCGAGCGTCTGCGCTCTACACCTACCGACGCATCCGTTCGCCGATATGTCCTCCAGGGCGGCATTCTGTACCGAAGGAACTTCCTCCCTGCTGGCCCTGATCTTCTTCTCTTCGTGCCAAAACATCTACGACAGACTGTGCTCTTTGAGATGCATGACGCACCCACTGCAGGACATCTTGGGGTAACCCGCACGTACGACCGCGTCCGCCGCCGCTTCTATTGGCCTGGTCTCGCTCGCTCCGTCCGACGCTATGTTGCTGCCTGTGATCCCTGCCAGCGTCGGAAAACGCCTCAGGTGCTACCTTCCGGTCATCTCCAGCCGATCACCGTCCCTGTGGAACCGTTTTTTCGTGTTGGATTAGACCTCCTCGGTCCCTTTCCCACGTCATCCTCTGGGAACAAATGGGTAGCCGTCGCAACTGCTTACGCCACCCGATACGCTATCACGCGGGCTCTACCTACTAGTTGCGCCACTGACGTCGCGGACTTTCTCTTGCGTGACATTATCTTAGTGCATGGCGCCCCGCGACAGCTGCTTACTGACCGTGGTCGTAACTTCCTCTCGAAAGTTATCGCCAACATTGTGCGTTCCTGCTCTATTCAACACAAGCTGACTACCTCATACCATCCTCAAACCAATGGCCTGACAGAGCGGTTAAACCGTACTCTTACCGACATGCTGTCCAAGTACGTTTCGAAGGACCACCACGACTGGGATGTTGCCCTTCCTTACGTCACCTTTGCTTACAATTCTTCCCGGCACGACACCGCCGGATTTTCTCCATTTTATCTACTCTACGGTCGCGAACCGACCTTGCCCCTTGACACGGTACTTCCTCCTGCTGCGACCACAACAACCGAGTATGCGCGCGACGCCATCGCCCTCGCCCATCATGCACGCCAGCTTGCCCGTGCTCGACTGACGGACTCGCAAACCACGCAGCAGCGTCAGTACAACGCCCGCCACCGTGACGTACAGTTTTCGCCTGGTGCACTCGTGCTCCTGTGGTCGCCCTGTCGTCACGTCGAACTTTCCGAAAAGCCCCTTTTGCAATACACAGGGCCCTACCGCATGCTGCGCCAGGTGACGCCTGTGACTTATGAAATTGCTCCTGTGAGCTCAACCTCGTCATCTACTCTGGTGTCTAGCGATGTCGTGCACGTCAGTAGGCTCAAGAGCTACTACACTGCTTCAGAGTCCGGCCTTTAGTCGCTCCGGGACGGCGCTTTTGCCGCCGGGGGTAGTGCTACGGGGTAGTATTCCCAATGACGAAGAGCCGAGGAGGAAGAAGACGAAGACGACGATTCGAAGCTAGCGCGGGCTGTTGCCTCTTGGTCAACTGCGGCGTATTGCCTTGTAAATATACTTGTAAATAGCTTTTCGTCGGCGTCTTCCTACGTAACATATTTGGTGGAGGTGGACGTTCCCTGTACCTCGTCACGGAGCTTCGCAGTGGACGGTACGTCGAGCCTACCTTCATGGCTCCCGGCGACGACAACCCGACTCCGCCGGCTCCGACACCTGCTGCCACTTCGACGACCTACATCACCCTCTCCGCTCCCCGTGATCCTGGCGTATTCTCGGCAAAAGATGGGGAAGACGTCGAGGACTGGATCAGCCTGTACGAACACGTCAGCCGCAATAACCGGTGGGACCCTACTATCATGCTCGCCAACGTCATCTTTTACCTCGGTGGCACACCTCGAATTTGGTATCGGACGCACGCAGATGAGCTGACCAGTTGGGATTCGCTTAAGCAAAAGCTTCGAGACTTGTTCGGCAACCCCTACGGTCACCAACTTGCCGCGCAGAAGGCGCTTTCCGGTCGTGTGCAGACGTCAACGGAGCCCTACGTCACGTACATTCAGGACGTCTTGGCTCTATGCCGCAAAGTTGACGCACACATGACTGAATCCGACAAGGTCTCCCACATCCTCAAAGGCATTGCCGATGACGCCTTCAACTTGCTCGTATTTAACAACGTCGCGACGGTGGATGCCGTTATAAAAGAGTGCCGCCGCCTGGAATTCGCTAAAAGCCGACGTATCGACCAACAGTTTGCGCGTCTGACCGACACCCCAGCGACATCTTCCTGTGCCGACGCTCCTCGTCTCAACAACACTGGCGATGTTACCAGGATTGTCCGCCGTGAGCTCGAGGCCGCCTATCCGGATGCGTTCGACTCCAGCCCCTCCCATGCACCTGCAGTCACTGTTTCCCTGCTCCAGGCAGTTGTCCGCCAGGAGTTCGCCAACATGGGTATTCACACCATCTGCTCGGCCCATCGCCCTGATCCCCACCCGGCTTCTGCGCTTCCACCCCGTCCCGCACCTTCTTACCCACCACGTTTCCGCAACCCCTCTGAATGGCGCACTGCAGACAAGCCAATTTGTTTTCACTGCCATCGAATTGGGCACATTTCTCGGCACTGTCGCAGTCGCTGGAGTTCCCTGAACCAGTCTACATATACTGCCTACTCTCGCCTCCCAGGTGGCCTTTCTCGTCCCTATGCTGCCCGCTCAGATAATGCCGCCACCGATTCTCCTGCGCCGAACCGCCCTTATTCTCGTTCGCCTTCGCCCCAACGACGACAATCTCGCTCTCCCCAGCCCCGTCGTTCCTATTCGCCGACTCCCTTCGGACGCCGCTCCCAGCCGGAAAACTAGACGATGCAGCGCCTCGAGGTGACGCTGCATTGCTCCCTACGCCGCCAAATCCTCTCCTGACGTTGCCCACTCATCTGAACCTTCTTGACGTGCAAATCGACGGTGTTCCTGTATCAGCTCTCATCGACACTGGGGCGCATTTGTCGGTAAAGAGCGCGGATCTTCGTAACCGGCTGAGGAAAATAATCACGCCCGCCACGACGCCTGTTGTCCGTGTCGCCGATGGCGGAACAGCCCCTGTAACTGGTATGTGTGCCGCCCGCGTCTCTTTCGCCGATCGCTCCACTACCGTGCTATTCCCAGTCATCGCTCACTGTCCCCACGACATCATCCTCGGCCTCGACTTCCTCCCCGCCCATTCTGCTCTCATCGATTGCTCCGCCAGTACTCTCCGCCTCGACCTGCCTGTTCTGGATCCCGCTGAACAAAACCTTACTCGCCTCAGTTCCGTCGACTTCGTTCGCTTGCCACCTTCGGCACTGACTTACGTTGACTTCGTGTCATCCCCACCAGTGCCAGACGGTCACTACATCGCGGCTCCTATGCAAGACGTCCTCCTTACACACGGGATCAAACTACCTCATACTGTTTTATCTATTACGGCGAATTGCGTCTGCCTGCCAGTGGTCAATTTTGGCTTGACGACACAAGTGCTGCCACGCGGGATGTCTCTGGCCCAACTTTGCTCATTCGAGGATCACTCTGTAGCATCGATTTCAGTAGACGACCATTCAACCGATCCTCCTCTACCATCGCAGTCGGCAACTTGTACCGTCGCCAAATTTCAGAAAATGATGGCACCCGACATGCCGTCCGAGCACGCTCGTGCGCTTTACCGCGTTCTGATTTCCTACCAAGATATTTTTGACTTTAACGGTCGTCCTTTGGCCCAAACAACAGCTGTTAAACATCCCATTAATACCGGAGGTGCCCCTCCTATTCATCGCCGCCCGTATCGAGTATCACCGGCTGAGCGTCAAGTTATTCACACCGAAGTTCGCAAAATGCTTGCCAAGAACATTATTGAACCGTCATGTAGTCCATGGGCATCACCGGTTGTGCTGGTAAAAAAGAAGGATGGCTCATGGCGTTTTTGCTTGGATTATCGGCACCTTAACAGGGTTACCAAAAAGGACATGTATCCCCTACCTCGGAATGATGACGCCCTTGACTGCCTCCACGGTGCTCGCTATTTCTCCTCTATTTACCTTCGCTCCGGCTATTGCCAGGTTGCCGTGGACGATCTCGACCGCGAGAAGACTGCCTTTGTAACACCCGACGGTCTTTATCAATTCAAGGTGATGCCGTTCGGCCTATGTAACGCTCCTGCCACTTTTGAACGCATGATGGACTCCCTTCTTGACAGTTTCAAATGGTCCACGTGCCTGTGCTACTTGGACGACGTGCTACTTGGCCTTCGCTAACATCGCCGATGAGCAGTACCGAGACCTATCGCTGCGAGTACTCATCGAGCGTCTGCGCTCTACACCTACCGACGCATCCGTTCGCCGATATGTCCTCCAGGGCGGCATTCTGTACCGAAGGAACTTCCTCCCTGCTGGCCCTGATCTTCTTCTCTTCGTGCCAAAACATCTACGACAGACTGTGCTCTTTGAGATGCATGACGCACCCACTGCAGGACATCTTGGGGTAACCCGCACGTACGACCGCGTCCGCCGCCGCTTCTATTGGCCTGGTCTCGCTCGCTCCGTCCGACGCTATGTTGCTGCCTGTGATCCCTGCCAGCGTCGGAAAACGCCTCAGGTGCTACCTTCCGGTCATCTCCAGCCGATCACCGTCCCTGTGGAACCGTTTTTTCGTGTTGGATTAGACCTCCTCGGTCCCTTTCCCACGTCATCCTCTGGGAACAAATGGGTAGCCGTCGCAACTGCTTACGCCACCCGATACGCTATCACGCGGGCTCTACCTACCAGTTGCGCCACTGACGTCGCGGACTTTCTCTTGCGTGACATTATCTTAGTGCATGGCGCCCCGCGACAGCTGCTTACTGACCGTGGTCGTAACTTCCTCTCGAAAGTTATCGCCAACATTGTGCGTTCCTGCTCTATTCAACACAAGCTGACTACCTCATACCATCCTCAAACCAATGGCCTGACAGAGCGGTTAAACCGTACTCTTACCGACATGCTGTCCAAGTACGTTTCGAAGGACCACCACGACTGGGATGTTGCCCTTCCTTACGTCACCTTTGCTTACAATTCTTCCCGGCACGACACCGCCGGATTTTCTCCATTTTATCTACTCTACGGTCGCGAACCGACCTTGCCCCTTGACACGGTACTTCCTCCTGCTGCGACCACAACAACCGAGTATGCGCGCGACGCCATCGCCCTCGCCCATCATGCACGCCAGCTTGCCCGTGCTCGACTGACGGACTCGCAAACCACGCAGCAGCGTCAGTACAACGCCCGCCACCGTGACGTACAGTTTTCGCCTGGTGCACTCGTGCTCCTGTGGTCGCCCTGTCGTCACGTCGAACTTTCCGAAAAGCCCCTTTTGCAATACACAGGGCCCTACCGCATGCTGCGCCAGGTGACGCCTGTGACTTATGAAATTGCTCCTGTGAGCTCAACCTCGTCATCTACTCTGGCGTCTAGCGATGTCGTGCACGTCAGTAGGCTCAAGAGCTACTACACTGCTTCAGAGTCCGGCCTTTAGTCGCTCCGGGACGGCGCTTTTGCCGCCGGGGGTAGTGCTACGGGGTAGTATTCCCAATGACGAAGAGCCGAGGAGGAAGAAGACGAAGACGACGATTCGAAGCTAGCGCGGGCTGTTGCCTCTTGGTCAACTGCGGCGTATTGCCTTGTAAATATACTTGTAAATAGCTTTTCGTCGGCGTCTTCCTACGTAACAATATGATGTCTAAAATATATCAGGTTATATAATATATGCTAGAGTACTACTGCCTCCTTAGAGCCATTGAAACACAAGGGCCTGGAGGCACGTGCTGTTCTAGACAATTATCGCAGCGGCATCCTCTGGAGCGAGGATGCTCTACGAATTTAATGGGCTTATAACGTGTAGAACTACATCCTTTAAGAAGTCGAGGACTGCCTTGGTTTAAGAAAGCGGTTCCTTACCAAGAAACATAGCCTGGTGTAGACGGATGTAATAACGGTATGCAAGCGGAAAATGTTGCTTTCTTTCAGGTTCGGCTTTCCGACACTCCAACAGGACATGGAGGATGGTCAGCCTCTCACCGTACCTACCGCAGGTTGGAGGTTCACTTCCAGGAAGTAGAAAATGAAGGGTCCCAAATGTGTGTCCTATTCTGCGGCGACAGAATACGACATCTGTTCGCCGAGATTTTGTTGGGGAGGGCCAGAAACCTAACGGTGGCTTTATAACGTGCAGTTTTTTATTTCTGCGTCCCACATGCGTTGCCAGTGGTATCGCAGTTTTTTTCGTATGTAAGGTTTCAGATCTGTGATAGGCACCAAAGTAGTAGTATTAACAGCAGAGGGTGCAATTGACGTAGCCATCTGGTCTGCCAGAACGTTACGCTGTAAAAAATTTCCGCAATTTTACGGGGGATTTCTGTCATTATACGGAGAACTGCAGATAAAAATACGGAAAGTATGTCATATTTCAAAAATACGGCAAAATCTGCTGTTAATATACGGAAAGTGCTCTCCGTATTCAGCTTTACGGACATTTTCACTGTAATCATATAACGGCTATACACTGTTTTGGACGAAACAGAGAGAATTCCGTATTTTTGTTATCTGAACATCCGTATATTGTGGGAAAATTTAAGCTGTCTGAATGAGCGCTCGTACTCATAAAGTTTCAGCTAACAATACTTTATTGAACACGCAAACTGTACGCATTATGAAGTTGCGTACAAAATGTGAGAGCTAGCCTTCTACCAAAAGCTGCAATAACAGATCGTATAAATATATATACGCATCTTCTATTCCGGTCGCAGTTTGCCGCGCATATGGGCTTTGTAACGCTGATCATATGCGCAAATATATGCGTGTTCTCGCAATGTTCTCAAATTAAGCGCTTTTATAGTTAATAACACAGCATATATGTTTCAGTGAATGAAGAGCCGGGGACATACGTGCATACGTAAACAAGCTTGCGGCACTCAGGTGCTGGTGCATTTACGCCAGCATTTACGCCATATACGCCAAAAATTGTGCGCACTCTAAATCAGTACCGAAAGGCAGGGAGTGGTATAATGACCGTAACTGCGTTTACATTTGGCAATAAATGGTCTCGAAGGGGACTGGCGGCCTATAGATCCAACTACAACGGTCGGAGGAAATTTTCGAATGCGGCAAGCAATTAAACCAAACGTCAAAGGCCACTGCTGAACTGCAATGTAGTTGGTTGAACTCATTCCCATGATATTTACTAAATATCTCGTCTCTGACAATAACTGCCCATTCATTGAGACAAATCGATTACGCATAATCTTCACTGTTCATGTGTTAATTCTTGCGATAAGATGTAATCGCAAACATTTGGCGCTTCATCTTGAAACAAGACCGGTAAGCGCGCTCGTTCTTGTACGGTAGAATAAAGAACGCGAACATGCACAGACATGTGTGAACTACTGGAAGGTGACTGAAGATGAAGGACCTATTACCGTGCTAGTACTGTGTATACTGTCAAAAAGAAGAAAAAAATAATACGGAAAGACAGAATGCCCAGTGTCGAGATGTAACGATTCAAGCTTTATTAATTTTTGACCTAGAATGCACCACCATTAGTTCCATGTGCTTTATGCATGGGTAATGTTATGACACAACTCATTATTTACCCGTTCATTACATGCACCAACCAGCCCAAATTATCACTGTACTAGAGCTTATGGACGCATCGCAGTGCACTGCTTTGCACTTTATTGTAGCACAGGGGTTTGCTATCGCCAGTAGCGAATGCTTTGGCTGACCTCCCTGCCTTTCAGCTTTTTGAATTCTCTCTCCCGTTGTATAAAACGCACTAACTTGTGGGAGAGAAAGCGTTCTCCTCTTTTAGAATTCAATTAATTGTCAAGCAATTATATTGCAGTTCGAGTAACTAGAGCACAAACGCGAAAACGAAACCGATTCTGTTCGGTTCTCCGCGCTCAGAGTGCGGCACCAGCGGGCAGCAAGCGCTGCGCGTCCGTTGGAGTGGCGGACGGAGCTGCACATGTGTAGTCAGCCGGCATTTTTCGAGTCGTGTTGTAAGTGTTGTTAATTCGCCGTAAATATCTCTTGATTTGTACTCAAAAGTGGAGCAAGACCCCAAGGAAGAGAGATTGACGCATCGGGAGCGAAGAACAGAAACGATGGATGGTTACGCTGCTTGGGTCTCGGAACGTTCGAATTGGCAAAGTTCAGAATTTGTCGCTGTGTCGCGTACGCTTCTGCGCTCGTCATTTGCCGTCATCGCGCGGAGATATTTGCGCTGGACGTCTTTCACTTCGTGTACAAAACTCTGCACGCTGCGGCATCGAAGAAGTTGTCCTGTGTTTGGGTGCACGTATGCGCTTGGACACGGATAGCCTGCTTGCTCTCAACGGGTGTTCAACAGTCTACGCGCGCTCGTAACTTGCTCATGAGGTAAGCCCATTTTAATCTTATTTGGTTTACATAACGTAGGTGTTAAAATGATGTGTGGTAAGCCGGTGTCGCGAACAGAAATATTGTTTCAAAAGACCACTATGCAACGTCTCAGGGCAAAAATGACGCACGAATGGGGAAAGGGATCACCCTATCTTTTCAGATCGATTCCAGTCGTAGCGCGATTGGCTCGATCGCAATTTCCGTGAGGTACTTCTAACCTTTTGTTCACTCGCGTTAAAAGCGTAGAATAAAACTGCGTTCAGTTGAGCTCTTGTATTGACGCTTGTATTGGCTTGAGAGCATACTGTATCCGATACAAGAACTTCTGTTAAAATACGGAAATAAATGTTCGAGGCAATAGCACTCGCTCACTACCTGTGATCGTTACTTTCTTGCTTGGGTGCACGTTTTAATTGTGACCAGAAAAAAAAGTTCTTTGCTCTGCTGTGTTTCCTTGGTGCAACTTTTTGCGGTGCAGCAAGACGTGTTCCTTCGAATGATGTCTGGGCAGTCAAGGCATTCGTGTCAGTAAGCAAGCAGTAAACGGGGTATCAGTGCGAAAAAATTTGGACCTACAAGAGAAGCGAATGGTATCATCATAGACTCTTTTATTTGACGAATAATTCAGTTGTGTTACTAAAGCGGAGAGTGGATATGCATGAAAGTCAGATTGTATTCATACTCAGCAAAAACAAGGTAACTTATCATTACTAGTCAATCCTTTTCTTTTACTGAAAGGCAAGTTGCTGTTGTGCTGGAGCTGAGAAGAGGTCTGCTGCCTGCAATGGGTCCATCTCTCTCAAGTTATTGCAGTATTGTAGCTCTCAAGGTGAGTGGATTTTTTTTCTCTTAGCTATTTGCCACCTGAATCATGACCGTTTACTTAGCTGTGTAGGTGATCACTGTTAGTGACATTGGAGTGCTGGTGGACCAGCACTCCTTTATGATTGCAACGCATATGACAGAGTGCAGCTGTGGCAGTAGGCAAAGGTGTTAATCTATAAGCCAAATTAGGTTCTTTGAGGTAATATGTTAATATATTGATGACATTGGATTGTGGTCTATCAGGCAAAAATGCTAAACAAGAAGAAATTTTAATTTGCACTTGGTAAGATGTGCAAGCAATTCAGGCTGTTATACATGAAATGGGACATTTGTAGATGTCTTCTACAGTGCTGCAGTCCTGAATTGCTTCAGAGTTGAGTGATACCACTATAATTTCTCTGTAGAGCATGCAGCACAGTTTAGCATTGGGGGAGGCTGGCATCAACAGGCGTCTACTTACTGTGAAGTTCAAATGAGGTGTTACTGTTACGGTGAATATATATAATTTATGGTTTAATTCTAATCTTCTGTCAGGCAGACATAGTTTACCCACTTGGTTAAACAATATAGATGTAATATCTATGTATACAAGTATTACCCATTCATTTATGCCATTTAGACAATGGCATAAATGCGTGGGTAATACTTGTGTACATAGACAATACATCACTATTGTTTAACCAAGCGGTGCCCCTGCATGCTAAATTTTACAGGGCTATTATTAAGTAATGTCAGCCTTTGTTGTAACATTAAGGCACCTTTTATATTATTACAGATTACCACCATTGTGCACCATCATAGTGTGATATTTACACTAAATGTATTTGACTTTGCTATAAAACCCTGCACAGCAGTGCATCATGAAATTTTTTTTATATTTTCTGGCCTCAGAATGCACTTCACGTTATATTCTTGTTTGCAACACGACTATAATGCAGGTTTCTCTCCTTATGTTTTGTGGCACTTCAAACTGCGGCGAGCTAAACCACTGGGCAGCAATACTGGATACGCTACTGCGTGTGGAGCTGTCTTCAAACACACACAAGGAATACATCATTGCTTTTTTAGCTCAAAACAACGGACACAAGAAAGACGACAGAACAAGGTGCTACTCTCAACTGACATCACTTTATTGCGTCCCTCCTTTGTAGACAGCAGAATCTAGAAGAACATGCGCTGTGAACACCCATGTGCAGCAACCACCAACATCTGATCAAAAAAGCACACTCATGCGACAGAATCCAAAAAAAACATATTGAGCACTGTACGAGGTTAAAGAAAGCACACTAATGCACTGTTACCCCAATGACTGTATGAAGAAAACTTCCGAGAACTCTCTGGCGGAGGTATCACGGCTCTTTTTCAAAATCATAGCATCACGAAACATTGCGAACCTAAGCGATCCATACCAACAGGCACAGGTTCTCATTTGGCTCAACATTGTAAAATATGGAAGTGCAAAGCCATGTTTCGTGATACTTCGATTTTGAAAAAGTGCTGTGATACCACCGCCCGAGAGTTATCGGAAGCTTTCTTCATATAGTCATTGGGGTCACAGTGCATTAGTGTGCCTTCTTTAACCTTGTGCAGTGCTCAATATGGTTTTGTGGATCCCGTCGCATGAGTACACTCTTGTGATTGGTTGTTGGTGGTCTCTGCGCATGGTGCTCACTGCGCATGTTCTTCTAGATTCTACTATTTATAAAGGAGCGACGCAATAAAGTGATGTCAGTTGAGTGTACCGCCTTGTGCTGGTCGTCTTTCTTGTGTCCATTGTTTTGCGCTTAACAAAGTATTTATGGATTCACACCAACTAGCCCGCCAACACATTGTGTTGCGGGCACTTCTGAAGTACTGTCTGTCCAATAACCTTGGTGGCATGGAAGCGCCGTCCACTTCTATGCGTTGCTTTCTGTTTCATTGTGGCATCACATCACATTATAATCATAATGTGTATGTACTTTTTCCAAGAGACCCATATTCCTATCCTTGTGTTATATTTGCTGTCGCATTATTTATGTGCAAATGACTGACCAGTGCTCCAAGCTCCATTTTATCGCAAAGTAAACTACTGGTACCTAAACAGTTCTGTATATCAGAAAACCAAAGCTGAACTGCCGAACAGTACCAATCGGCAGCCTTAGTGCAGTGTCAAGTAGTCAGATTTTATTGGTCATGCAGAGGTGCACAGGATAGCTCTTTATTACTTGCTGAATAATTAAGCTGTGTGAAAACTGAGTATTTACGTAGCTTCAACCACATGCTATTGGCCATTGCTCCTGCCCTCATCAAATGTGGAAGATTATCAAGGCATTTCCTATTCTCTTTTTCCTTATTACAGTGGGATTACTGCATGCGTAAGTAGGAAACGGATCACATAGGCAATCAAAAGCCAACAATGTGTAAACATGGAACATTGATTGTACAGTTTGATGACCCAGAATAAGTAGAAATACACCATAAATGATTGACAATTAACTTTTACTTGACACAGGGCTAGAGCATACAGTAAGCATACTGTATGCTCATACGGTGTCACATCAATTTAAATTTTAGTGTAGCTTTACAGTGTACGCTTCTATTGTTGCATTCTGTCAGAGGAATGGTAATGTTTCGCGTGTATAGCAACTAGACTGTCTATATACAGTAGTAAAAATGTGTGAACTGTATTTTTTAATGATTTGATAGAATGTGTAGCACAATAAAGCCAGACAATCAACGCACAGTGATGTGACTTTCTCTGCACATGTTGCAGGTTCAAAAAAAGTATGGTGGAAGCTGTTGCCAAGGTTCCGACCAGAAAAGACAGCCAGTATAAAAGGGTACACGCCACTGATCTCTACTACAGGGGATGAACAGCACATCGAGCGCCCTCGACTGAAGCTGGCCTTGTCCCGGAAGTTGGTGCTTCACAACTTTGCGGCAGCACTTTGTTGCACGGGTATGTGGCATTTCTTCCCCTAACATGCCTGCCTGATGTGCCATAACCTACCCAAGCAGTGTTTCGAGGTGTCCAGAATTTTTCCATTGTAGTGTCTACAGTGTCGCTAACATAAGTGGCTTGCAATGGAAACACTGGTAAATCAGAAAAAACTTGATGTAAGAGAACACTATCGTATACGGGTTCAGATTGTCATAAAAGTGCTTACCAGACATGTAGAGACCTCCTAAAATGTGAAAAACCACAAAGAAAAGTTTTTCGGCAGCAATATTATCTGATCGCACGCACTAGTTCGTCCACCATATGCCCTGCTTCCAGGACAAGCGACTGCATGACATCGCATTTCCACTGGTGTGATGTTGTTAGGATCGTCACGTTGCAAAGCGTGTGACGCGAAGAAGATGGAGGAGACGATGCATGATTAGCAAACACACGACAATTATATTAGAAGGCACATAATCACGAAGAATACCTTCAACTAGAACCACGCATGTCAGGCTGTTCGTAAGCAAGACAAATATAGTCTCACGAGGTTGCGGTTGAAGGCCGGAGTGTGGTGAGACGTTGAGTCCTTGCGGTGGAGCACTCGCTGGTATGAGGAGGACCGGCGTGATAGAGCATACGCAGCAGCACGGGGCAGGAAAAGGTGGACGGCCCACAGCTCCGTAGACGAGAACAGGCCGCTCGGTCGCCCGGTCACCCGAACCTCGCGCGTAGAAGCGGGTTCCAAGATGCCGGCAGGCCGACCTGGGGCCTCGTGCAAGGCAACGACCCGAGGCGCTCCTCGTCTCGACGACGGACGCTCGCTCTCCCGAACCTCGCGCGTAGATGCGGGTTCGAGGCTGCAGCAGGCCGTTCCTAGGTCTCGTGCCGTGCAACGACCCGAGGCGTTCCCTGTCCCGAAGACGGACGCTCGGTCAGGTGAACCTCACCGGTAGATGTGGGTTCCGTAGGCCCGGTGGCCCTAGTCGCGCCGGCGTTCCAACGATCTCCGTTGCGCGAGACCCCTCTCATCCGCTGCACGAGCCTCCCTCGTCTTTCTTTTTCTCTTGTTGAGGACGGCCGCAATGTCGTCTGCTCTTGCGCTCGGTAGTTTGTGCGCACTTCTTCACAATCACCCCCTACTTAAGAAAGTTCTTTCGTTCAAAGAACTTGAGGGTACTCGATTTCTGCTAGTTCACTGTAGCACACACGTACCACAAAGCATTACTACTGCACCACAGATCCGAGCACCGTACACTCGGTACGTTTGAGTACACAGAAAAAAATACCACAGTACTACAGTTCCGAGCACCGCACACTCGGCATGTAAGAATACACACAAAGATTACTACAACACTAGAGTTTCGAGCACCGCACACTCAGCATGATGACTACCTTAACAAGACACAACACCACGATAGAGGGTGAAAAAAATCCACAAAACTAACATGCCAGGAAATGTTGTTCAATATTAAAGTTGCACCGGTTTGAAGTGCTTCCTATTACAACACCATGTTTAGACACCATGTTTAAAACACCCTGAGAGAGCGATTCCGACAGACTCGCGTCGGCCGCCGCTTCTTTTCCTTGAAACGGTACGCATGTCGATCGTCATTTTCGGTGTCATCAGTCTGACAAGCAGCTGACGCTTTCGGTAACGGCGGTGATGTAGGTACCCGTTCCTCATACTTCTTCAGTAGATTTACATGAAATAGTGTCGTCCTTGTCCCGAGGTCAATAACGTAATCGACGTCATTTTTCCTCAAGTACAGTGAATGGCCCTTTCCACGTAAGAATCAATTTGTTGTTGTCCGAAGGCAGCAGTAGCAAAACCTTGTCTCCAACGGCTAAATGACGTGGTCTGGCCTTCCGGTCATAGTGTTTCTTCTGTAAAAGTTTAGCTTTTTGAAGCTCCTCCTTGGCTAAACGACAAGTGTCTTCAAGACGCTTCCGTAGCTCAACTACATACCCGTATGAGGTTTTTGCGTCATCATCAATATGATGACCTGTCCATAATTCTTTCAATATCGCCATGGGTCCTCTGACATAACGGCCATACAACAAGTCGAAGGGTGAGAAACCCAGGCTTGACTGAGGGACTTCGCGATAAGCAAAAAGCAAGGGTGCCAAGTAACAGTCCCATTATTTCGGGCTCTCTTGACACATTCGTCTTATCATATGTTTAAGGGTGCCATTGAACCTCTCCACAAGGCCATTTGCATCGGATGATATGGAGTTGTTGGCAACTGCGTAAAAGAGAGAAGACGGCTTAGCTCCTTCATCAGGCGTGACGAGAATGATGTGCCTCTGTCACTGATTATCTCCTGTGGGACTCCCACACGAGAGAACATCTCTAGAAGTGCCTCAGCTATTTTTTCTGTTTCAATGCTTGGCAGTGCCACAGCGTCAGGATACCGCGTTGCCATATCGACCATTGTCAGAACGTACTTATTCCCTTTCTCTGACATGGGAGTTAATGGTCCCACAATGTCAATGGCAACTCTCTTAAACGGGGTATCAATGACGGGAGTACTTCCCAATGGTACTCGACCTATTAGATGTTTAGGAAAAGGCCTCTGGCACGTATCGCAGGATTTAACAAATCGCGTGATGTCTGATTGGAATCCAGGCCAGTAGAACTCTTCGCTCACACGGTCTGTGGTTCGCTTTATTCCTTGATGTCCGGCAAGGATCCCTTCGTGAGCCATTTTCATCACAAAATGACGAAGGCTTCTGGGTACGACAAGCTCTTCCATTTGTTTCTTTGACCGCAGTGTGTATCTTCGGTAAAGAATTCCCTCCTTTATAACGAATTGGACGTCGGCGAACCTAGTCTTCATCTCTTTGTCCCCTGCTTCAAAGCATTTACGTAGACTGCTGTCCTCCCTTTGCCTGCTTTTCAAGTCGATTGGGCTGATGTCTAGGGGTTTTATAGCTGGTACTGGTAATGAAGGCGGACTTGATCTTGGCTGTCTGGTTGTCGCCGCCACTTCCGACTTGTCCCTGGTTTCACTAGCAGCCGATGATAACATGTCAGCAGAGATGGATTCATTAGTAGAACCGTTTCCACCTTCTGCTCTAAAGCAATCATCCGCAGCGCTCGGTGTATAAAGATGTCTTTTCCATTCATTGTCAGGATTGGAGGCATTCCGTACGCCTTTCACATTTCCCAGGACAACATCATATAAGGGATTGTCCATGCATAAAACTCTAGTCTTGCCTGTGAAGAACGTTGACGCGATCTCCACGGTTGCTTCAGGTAGCTTCAACAATCTTCTATCCAGGAGACACACCGAGGAAATTTTTCCTGCCAGCTTACTGTCTGGTACAAGGGACCTCTTGACAATAATAGAGTCACATCCCGTATCTCGCAAGACAGTAGCGGCATGTCCTTCAAGCACACCTTCGGCAGTAGGCATAGACTTTTCGTCTTGTTTACGCGTCTGCGTTCTCCCGCGTTCCAAACTTCCGGGAACTCGACGCAAGGTCTGTGTCTCTTCGGTTACTGCCTTGGACATGTCTACTTGTTGCATCGAGCACGAAGCCTTCTCAGTACTGTTGGGTTTTTTGGGGCAGTCACCTGTCTTGTGCCCAGTGCGGCGGCACTTTCCACAGAAAGATGTATTTGTATTTGGACCCTTCGTATTGGTCCAGCAATCAGCAGCGCTGTGACCGCGTTTACCACAAAGAAAGCAGCGTGGTCTTTCCTTTTCTTCTTGTCGCTCAGGAGTTCGAGCTTGACCTGGTGGCTTGCTAGTATCCCTCTCGTTTTTACCTTTGCCAAGGTTAACTAACCCTTGCGCCTCCAGGTAATGATCAGTAGCTTCCGCTAGCTTGTCAAGTCTCTGACAGTTCCTCTCTCTCAAAAAGACTGCCAGTTTCTCATGGCAAGTCATCAGAAACTGTTCTGAGACAATCTTGTCCCGCAGAGCATCGTATGTCCGGTCCGTATTGGCCATTTCTTGCCAGTGATCAAAGTATCCCAATAGACGACCGGCAAACTGTCTACCAGTTTCGGAATTATCGGGTTTCGCCGACCGAAACTTCCTTCGGTAGCCTTCCTCCGTGAATCTGAAGCGTTGCAAAAGCGTCTGTTTTAATGTCGCATAGTCCATGGCATGATCCGGTGCCATTCTACCGAGAACACTTAGAGCTACGCCTGTCAAACAGAGGCTCAGCGATAGGGCCCATTTGTCGTGTGGCCAGCCCTGGCTCGTTGCGACGCGCTCAAATCGTTGAATGTATGCATCCAACTCATCGCGTTCTTCGTTAAATGGTGGGATTAGCTTGTGCGGACTTTGGTAGCTCTCGGAAGCACCTGCGTGCACACTCTCTGTAAGCTGCCCAGTACTCATGCTACCCGCTGTCGCGTCTAACTCCCTCAACTTTAACTTGAGCTCGAGCACTTCCCTTTCAGCCTTTAATCTAGCTAGCGCTTCAGCATCGGCTTCTTTTGCTGCATTGCGTTCAGCCAGACGTGCTTCACGCGCTTCCCTTTCGCGTGCGCGCTCTTCGTCTACCCATTGTTTCAGTGCCGGGCCAGTCAACCCCAGTTCTTTTCCAATTGCCGTAAGCTTGTCTGTCTCCATCCTCACCCGTCAGACACGCATATGCAATGTGCTGCTCTTCTCGATAGCGTAAGAGCAGTCCTGTTCGCGGACGCCAGATATGTGATGTTGTTAGGATCGTCACGTTGCAAAGCGTGTGACGCGAAGAAGATGGAGGAGACGATGCATGATTAGCAAACACACGACAATTATATTAGACGGCACATAATCACGAAGAATACCTTCAACTAGAACCACGCATGTCAGGCTGTTCGTAAGCAAGACAAATATAGTCTCACGAGGTTGCGGTTGAAGGCCGGAGTGTGGTGAGACGTTGAGTCCTTGCGGTGGAGCACTCGCTGGTATGAGGAGGACCGGCGTGGTAGAGCAGACGCAGCAGCACGGGCCAGGAAAAGGTGGACGGCCCACAGCTCCGTAGACGAGAACAGGCCGCTCGGTCGCCCGGTCACCCGAACCTCGCGCATAGAAGCGGGTTCCAAGATGCCGGCAGGCCGACCTGGGGCCTCGTGCAAGGCAACGACCCGAGGCGCTCCTCGTCTCGACGACGGACGCTCGCTCTCCCGAACCTCGCGCGTAGATGCGGGTTCGAGGCTGCAGCAGGCCGTTCCGGGGTCTCGTGCCGTGCAACGACCCGAGGTGTTCCCTGTCCCGAAGACGGACGCTCGGTCAGGTGAACCTCACCGGTAGATGTGGGTTCCGTAGGCCCGGTGGCCCTAGTCGCGCCGGCGTTCCAACGATCTCCGTTGCGCGAGACCCCTCTCATCCGCTGCACGAGCCTCCCTCGTCTTTCTTTTTCTGTTGTTGAGGACGGCCGCAATGTCGTCTGCTCTTGCGCTCGGTAGTTTGTGCGCACTTCTTCACAACTGGCTTCACCTGCATCCGGTGCGGTGTGCTGCATCCAGCGAAACATGTTAGAAATCAGTGGTGCACAGTGTTTTCTGTCCCCTTTCTCGACGCCTACTGAACACATGTTAAACTGTTTCCAAAGCAGACAAGCAGAGGGAAAGGGCTCTGAACACATTGCATTTTAATGTGGCTGGTACTGGGTAACGCAAGTACTGTGGCATAGTAGATTTGCACCAGGCAACCTGGGCGCCCAAAAAGGCTGCTGTTTACTTGCAAATGGCCAACATATTGTGAGCATGTTGAAGTACTTTTTTTATTCTCATCGCTTATTTAGCTAATGGAGACAGCTTTCACAACTGAAGAAGCCTTGGAACCATGAAACACTTCACAAAACCAGCTTCAATATATCGTGTCTGCATCACAATTTCATGGCTGCATGAGTGAACTCTCTGGTTAACATCTAAGAGAGTTCATGATGTTTGCCATGCATTATCCACTTTATTTAGAGGTCAACCCTATCTTGAGATTTAAGCTGATGTTGCGTTTAGAGAAATTATGGCCGAGAGCCAGCTTTTGAGAATACAGATTGAGCTTGACAGATTAAATGCCAGAACAAGTCGTTGAGGATTTCAGATCAAGAATCTTCAAAGGCCAGTTCATTTAGTGGTGTTAATATTCTGCTCGAAGTTGTTGATTGTTACGTTCATATGGTGCCCAAGCATTGCGGTAACAACTTCACTTGGAGTACATAGCAAGGGTGTATTCGATGTAAGCTTCTGGCTTTTTTTCTGTGTTTTCAAAAACTGGTTTCCTGTTCAGTTTAAATTTTCAAATTTTCCATTGTTGATTAGGTGTTGTGTCCTGTTTCCTTTTCCTGCAGCTTCTTAGTTAAACCTCTGAATAGTGAACACAACTTGACCTTTTGCTTGATTGTCTAGATTACATGCCCTCGATGCAAAACAATTTCACTTCAAAACTGCTTGTACCATACTGAAAGAATAACTTTGAAGCAGCCATAGCCACCAATAACACGCAAGAGATGATTATGAAAATTTTAATATTGTTTTGAGGGTGTCTTATCTATCATGCACCAAGATTTAGAAATATGTAAATGCGATGTAACTAGACAAAATGAAGGTGATGTTTGCCATCGCTTGGAGATACTCTGATTATACTGTGCATTCTGCCTAATTACATAATTCTTAATTAGTTATTAAATATCTCAAATAATTAAATGAAATGTGTCAACGAAAAGTTGTAGAGCAATATGGAAGCCTCCTGATACACTTTTTTGTTACTCTTACTCATTGTGTGCTACATAAAAGTGTTTTTCCAAGGAATAAGCCTGCGAATACACATAAAGTGTCTTGAGTGGCCAGTCATGTGTCAGTTTTGTGGTGCAAAGCCACGAATACAACTTAAATGGGTTCTTTTAAGAAAAAGACTTAGCTCAGCAAATTATCTTTCTATGTGCAGCCTGTGGAGACAAGGTTTCTTAGACATGGCCATGGCCCTCAAGGAAGATGCCGAGGCCACAGGCAGTTCCTCCAGTGACCGTGAAAAGGTCCCCTGGGGCACAAGTCTGGTTTGGCACCCCCACCTTTCTCCTGCAGCTTTTCTGTCTACTTAGCTAACCAGGTGGGTCAATGATGGCAAAGGGAAAAAAGAATCAACAGCATCAAACGCAGAACTTGCTCAAGCTCAATGCATTTTTGGTGTGAAGTGTTTCCCTTATCATTTATCAAAAAACGGGTAATAAGTATATGATATGGTCTTCACACGGACACCTCTTTCCCACAGAGAATTAGCTGTAAAAAAAAGCAGCTTATGAAGGCTTGAATATTAGCGAAGATGATGTGGCATAGATAGGATAATGATTATGAATGTTTCTAATGAAGGTAGTGGTAGTAGAGTGAATAATCAGAGTTTATATATAGATTGAAAGACATTTCATTCCAATGCCAGAATTTTAAATCATCCCAAATAATTCTTGCATTTTATAGTCTTCATTTTATAGATCTTGATGCTTGCTTCTTGCTGACATCATTCTTATGCTGCATAATTCACCTGTTATAAATTCCCTATTTCTCCCGTTCAAGCAACTTTACATTCATCATAAGAAACCTCGTAGATGAGTTCCAGAAACTTGCTGATGAGATTAGGGGGCGGCGTGTACCCCAGGCTTAGATATGCATTCAAGAGCCTCATATCTTGCAAATGTTAGAAATACTCCTGCTAAGCAAGTTCTTGGTGTCATACAAGGTTATTTTCGAATACGAATTTGCCTAAATTTAGGAAACAGTCAATATAAAACATGTCAAGCGATATTGCTGACGATACACACACATTCCAACTGAACTAAATACAAATAAATATAGCACCAAATGCAGAATCATTGGCATGATGCCATTCTTTCAGTGGAATAAAATCTGTCCTGCATTGTAAATCTGGAATCCTTTATAATCCAGACTACTAAATACTTATGAGGGTTGTGACGTAAAATATGCATGTATTTATTCCTCGTTTTTTTTTACTTTAGGACCCGATAATGCTTAAACAGCAGTGAAAGAACTGGGATCACAGTACCTAATACTTTATATTGCTCCAGAAATCCGTTTCTCTGCTGATCGCAGCATTCGACACTAACAAGAAGGCACATGACACTTAGGGTGGTGCTATTCACTTTGATTGTTTGGAAACGAAACCCATAATGTACATGTTATGGCCCTGCGTGTCATTACGTTTGAACAACAAAAAGGTAGGGGGTTTGCGTTTTGCAAAACTGCATGGAGGTTTTCACTGTGTGCAATTAAAATTAGGAACCTTCCCAGCTCATACTAAATGCATTCTCCAAAGCTTTAGGTTATACAGGTGCACTACTTTACACAGAACACACTCTTTTCCCTCGTCACGGCTCACACTCTTAGGCAGAGTTACGCCCTTTGAAGTGCCCCTTCTTCCACACAACGATAATTGTCATCTGCCTTTATGCATTTCCTTTCTTTAACGCTGCGAGCCCTGTGCTTTCCAGTAACGAACGGCATGCGCGTTATCAGCATAATAGCATTCCCGACAGCAAAGTAGCGGGCGTGGCGTTTTCAAGAAAAGAAACGCATCAAGGCAGATAACGATTATTGTTGTGTGGCAGAAGGGGCACTCCAAAGGTGTTTCATTGTATGGGATGGCACATCGCGCATCACTTATTTGCAGAATATTGCATTCCAATTGTGTCATATGAGATAAATTCATTAGAGAGCTTTAGCTTGCCCTAAATTTATTACAGCTGTGTACTGGTAAACTGGCCGCAGCTTGCAGTGCTTGTGGAAAAACAATTGTAACTGCCATATTATGTGTAACTGTTAGTGCACAGGCATCGGCAGCAGCAATGGTTAGGGTACACTTGTTTCTTCTATTCTGCGGTATGCATCCTCCACCAGAAAGTAGTTTTTTTCGTCTTCCTCTTCTACCATATTGGAATGTGAAATGGGGTGTAATTTGTAGGATATACTCTTGCATAAACTTCATGAGCATTTATTCTTGTCTGTGCCACAGATCATTGTTGCTACCACTGTAAAAGCAGGGTGCCTGTTTACAGCACCCGTAGGGAACAATCTGTGAATCTTTAACGAACAGTAAGGATAATGGATAATCGAATAATTTTTAGTAATTTTCAACAAATTTAGCACTCTTTGCTTTCCACTATGGTGTTTTTAAAACTCGAATCTTGGCACAAGGTTTGAGTGCAGGATGTCATTTTGTGTGAAAGAGTACACTTGTGCGCATAACACCTCATCGTCAACATTCTGCTGCACAGAATGTCATTAGCTTTCGTATGCATTGGTCACTATCTCACAAACCGGTTGCTCCTTTGTTAGTTGGAATGTAGCATTTATGTAAAGCACATTTGATGTTCTAACAAAAAGCATTGTGCCCTCTTATCCCCTAATTCTCCTCATTTGACGCCTAGTGTTGTAATAGCATGGTTGACACCATAAGAGTCAGTGTGGTGAATAATTGTGTCCGGTGGAGTAGGGGGTGTACGTTAACTTAAGCAACTTTTCCAGATGACTTGAATCAGTATTGTGGAATGCTGTTTTTTTGTCCAATCACTGTTACCAAGTTTCACTTTGGTTGTGGCAACAAGTATAATGTAGTTCGCTAGCACTCCTGTCAACACATATAATGTGCAGGCATCTGTGTTGAAAAAAAGACCAGCTAATAGTTTGCCAGGAGCTAAGGTCCATTTAGACCATTAAATTTTGAACTTACACTGGTGGAAATAACTGGTGAATGAAAGCACACCCAGGAGAGCTGACCATAATATTTTCTTTCATTATAACACTGCTGAAGCTTTGAACCGCATTTGAACTGGCTTGTTTAAAGAATGACCCATTTGCTTGTTCAAGTAAGACAAAGGTTCCACAGGAAGACAGAAACTTGAAGCCGTTAACAGCAGCATGAATATAAACAGCGTTCGACGTTTTGCAATCTTGCACCTGGTTATATTATCCATCCCATTTTTTTCCACAGGCTGTTCTTTACTGTTTTATGGTCATACCCAGTTTAATTTTAATGTCCCTATTTTTTAATATTTGGTTAATATATCTTTTCTTCATTGGCTTTCAACAAAATATATATTCATAATGTGCCTTCATTTACCATTTGCAGTGATCTTAACCAGATGCATCTTGATACAAAATTTATTTTCCTTAATTCTTCGTTTTCCTTTTCCAAAAGTGCAAACTGTTTATCTTGATACCTATTTTGTCTTCTGGGAAGATTGGGTCTACTGGATTAATGACTGCTTACATGTGTACATCGTTTTCTGTTTTGGTCACCCCTACTCTTGGCAAGTACTGACAGCATTGCTCATACCCGCTCCATCACAATCACCACTGCTAAGCACACCCTTCCTTCCTTTATTTTAACACTTTGCCTTCTCTTGACCTATTATATGCACCAGTTACTTCTCCCCCAATGAGGCTAGGGGCCAGTGATATATGCACAATCCAAAACAACACAGCCAAGGAAAACATTTGCTACCCTAATGACAAGCACCTATGTCGAAATGTTGGCTACAGCAACATCCCTTGTTCCAACAATGTTGATCTACTTACATGTTTTTCTAACACAGAAGTTACTGCTTTGTCGTGTTCTGTGATTATACTTTTTTGCCGCTTTGTTTAGGATGGATATTCACGAATACTATTTGTTTCTCCTAACAGCAGCAAGTTTATCCTTGCAAGTGTTTGGAGTCAAGAACAACTTTCACCAGGAAGAAGTGCAAGACGAGTGATTGAAGAAAATAAAGTTGCTTCTGTGATCTAAGAACTTGAGGACTGAAATGTTGCACCTTTTTGTATATATGCTATGCAGTGCATTCATATCACAAAGTGCAAAGTGTTTTATCTCTGCAGCCATGTCAGTGTGTTGGCAAGACAATTTTCTCAATGGTGACCTGCTGCTTTGACTATGAGCTGCCTTCATGACATTTGCATTAAAGGAGATGTACTATCGTGGACAAAAGTACCCTGGAAGTGCGAGCGTTGACCAAATTGCATTTCTGCTCAAGATTGCTGAAAACAGTGGGTCACGTATGCACATTCCGAACGCAGATGGTGGCACGGCTGATCCCAGCTAATAGCACACCAATAAAATTCGGTCAACTCTCGCACGTCCTGGGCAATTTTGTCTCCGATGGCACATTCTTCGAATAATGGATATGCTCTGCAAGATGAAATGCGGGAAGCACCTGTACTTTAACGATTATAGTACAGATTTAGCATACGGAGTCTTTCGTTTTCTGAATACGGCAAGCACCTGTTTTTTAACGGTTATAGTACAGATTCAGCTTACAGTGTGTTCCGTTTTCTGAATACGAGAAGCACCGTACTTTATCGGTTATAGTACAGATTCAGAATACAGAGTCTTCCGTTTTCTAGATACAGAAGCACTCGTATCTTGTATTACGGTCTCTTTTTTTACAGTTGTCCGTTCTCGGAAATGACCGTTCTTAATTTACGGAAGAGTGTTTGGTCACAAATTACCAGCAAATTTTCTGTAAAGTAAGGCAAATTTTTTTTTTACAGTGTACCTTCGATTCACCTGTGGCCAGGTACCCAGCACATGATGATATGCTGGCTAGATAGATAAGCTTTGCACAGGTCGGAATAGACCTTAGTAAGTACAGGATTGTTCTGTTTGTAGGGTGACATTAAGGCCTTCACCACACTTAGGGAGTCTGTATATGTTACGGCTTTTCGGAGATTTCATTTCCTTATATGCTTTACAGCCGACCATAAGGCGTAGGCCTCAGCCGTAAAGATACTGGTTTCCGGATGTAGTACATCGGATTCCGAGAAGGATAGACCGACGGCTGCATAGGACACCCTGTCGCGTGACTTCGATGCATCTGTGTAGAACTCCGTCCAGGAGTATTTGAACTGGAGTTCCCGGAAATGCATTTGGATTTCAATCTCTCGAGCATGCTTTGTGACTTGCACGAAAGATATATCGCATTGTATCAGCTACCACTCCCAAGGAGGTAGCAGCTTGGCTGGATGCATTAGGCTGAGCTCGAGGAGTGGGACATGCATTTCATCACTAAGCTCCCTCACACGCAGCGAGAATGGCTTTCTTACGGAGGGACGATTATGAAAGAGTGTAGCATATGCCATATCGTTAATGCTATTAAAACAAGGATGTTCAGCATTAGAGTGGACTTTGCGAAAATATGTTTGGCTGATGTATGTTCTCTGCAGATGAAGTGACCACTCATTTGATTCTGCATATAAAGTTTCGATGGGACTTTTTCTAAAAGCTCCAGTGGCCAGTCGGATTCCTAGATGGTGGACGGGATCTAGCATCGTTAGCGCACGCGGGGCTGCAGAAGGATAGATCACGGCACCGTAGTCCAACCGTGATCGAATGAGGCTCTTGTAAAGATTCATTAAACTTTTCCTGTCGCTGCCCCATGTTGTGTGGGATAACACTTTAAGTAAGTTCATTGTTTTTATGCATTTGACCTTGAGGTACTTTATGTGTAGAATAAAAGGTAATTTAGAATAAAGTATGATGCCTAAGAACTTCACAGGAATTCGCTGACCATACATATCGATACTGGGTTCTGCAATGAGCCCTCTCTTTCTTGTGAAAAGCACACAAGAACTTTTGTTGGGGTTCACTTTAAATCCGTTTTCTTCTGCCCATTTGGACACATTGTTCAAGCCCTGTTGTACTTGCCTCTCACATACTGTAAGGTTGCAGGATTTGAACCCTATCTGTACGTCGTCTACGTAAACAGAATAAAGAATGGCTGGCGCTAATGAAGCACGAAGGGTGTTCGATTTCACGATGAAGAGCGTGCAGCTAAGTACACCTCCTTGAGGTACACCAGTTTCCTGTATAAAAGGTCACGACAATACATTGCCGACTTACGGGGGAATGTACGGTTGGACAAATAGCTTTCTATTAGGACGAGCATATTGCCACGGATGCCAATTCCCGACAAGTCACTGAAGATTCCATAGCGCCACGTAGTGTCGTATGCCTTCTCCATATCGAGGAATACGGATAGGAAATATTGTTCATGTAGAAAGGCGTCGCGAAAGTTTCCCTTAATGCGCACAAGGTGATCGGTTGTGGACCGCCCTTCTCTGAAACCACACTGAACAGGATCAAGCATATTGCTGAGTTCAATGAAATGTACAAGTCTGCGGTTAACCATTTTTTCAAAAAGCTTAGAAAAGTAATTTGTAAGAGCTATCGGACGGTAACTTGCCGCCAAGGAAGGGTCTTTACGCTGCTTAAGAACAGGTACCACATTCGCTTCTTTCCGTGCGGATGGGAGGTATCCAGTAGCCCAAATAACGTCGAAAAGTGTGAGTAGTGTAAGTTTGGTGTCAGTATGTAAGTTTCTGATCATATCATACATGGCTCTATCAGATCCCGGTGCAGTGCTTTTGCATGTGTTAAAGGCAGCTCTCAACTCAGCAATACTGAAAGGTCGGTTATAAGGTTCATTCTGTCTGCATTTTCGTATTATTGGCTTACATTCTTCTATTTGTTTGTATTTCAAGAAGGATTGCGAATAGTTGGTTTGAACTCGACACGCTCTCAAAGTGTTCCCCAAGTGAGTCTGCCTGACCTTTCAGTGTTTCACCTTGTATGTTTACCAAAGGAAGTGAATATCTTTGTCGCCCTTTTATCCCATTAACCCTATTCCAGACTTTGGCCTCATCTGTATACAAGTTGATACCGGATAAAAACTTCTGCCAACTCTCTCTTCTAGCCTGTCGGCGTGTTCGCCTGCCTTGTGATTTAACTTTCTTAACGTTAAACAGATTCTCCGCAGTGGGAGAGGTGCGTAGCAACCCCCACGCTTTGTTCTGTTTCTTACGAGCGATCCTAAAGTCGTCGTTCCGCCATGGGACACGCCGTTTGCATGCCAAGCAATTTACTTGTGATATACATTTAGTCGCTGCATCTATTATGAAGGCTGTAAAATATTCCACAGCAGCATCAATTCCTAACGAGGACATGTCATCCCATGAAATACTACTGAGAGTTCGGAATTTCTCCCAGTCCGCTGTATTATACTTTCCCTTAGAAGCCTGTGGTGGATATTAGTTTTCTTTAGGTGTTCGTAGCAGTATGGGGAAGTGGTCGCTTCCGTAAGGATGGTTTGTAACTTCCCATTCGAGTTCAGGCAGAATAGAAGGAGAAACTATGCTGAGATCAATTGAAGAAAAGGTTTTCTTGGCAAGACAGTAATATGTGAGTTATTTCTTATTCAAAATGCACGTACCAGAAGAGAAAAGAAATTGTTCAACAAGTCGTCCTCGCGCATCTATACGAGGGTCGCCCCACAGGTAGTTGTGTGCATTGAAATCGCCAAGAACAATATAAGGTTCTGGCAAATAATCTATGAAAGACTGAAATTCATGTTTAGTTAATTTGTAATGTGGGGGTATGTAGAGCGAGCACACAGTGATAAGTTTGTTTAGGAGAACAGCACGAACCGCCACTGCTTCAAGGGGCGTTTGTAGCTGCAAACGTTGACACGCTATGCCTTTTTGAATAACATTGGCAACACCTCCCGATGATGCGAGAGCATCATCGCGATCTCTGCGAAACGTAACTTACTGTAGGAAGAAATTGGTGTGTTTCGATTTTAATTGTGTTTCCTGTAGACACAACACTTTTGGATTGTGTTTGTGGATCAGTTCCTGCATATCATCAAGGTTTCTAAGAAGAGCTCTGACGTTCCATTGCATTAGTGTATCCATATTTGAAGTAAATAGGTGCTCTGTGTACGGAAACAGAAGTATTAATTACAGAGATTTCAGAGATTAGATTACATAGCTTTTTCGAGGCCCTGTAATTGGGGTCTTGCCCTTTCTGGAGCGTTCGAAGGAGCCTCGCCGCTCCTTAGGCGCTTGGCGCCCCTTGAGGATAGGTGTAGTGTCCTTTGCCTCTTGTGAGGCGCCGGACACGTGCTCTTGCGAGCGAGAAGCTACCGGGGAGAGTCCCGCCTTCGAGGTCAAGACCCCTGCGCCCACCAGCCCGGAGGTCGATGGGGCTCCCTGGGAGATTTGGCTGCGCCGGCCGTTGCCAGCGCTGGAAGGGACCTGGGAGGCTGAGGCTGCCTCGGCTGCGCCCACCTTCCGGGTCGATGGTCCCTTCTGCTCGGTTGACGGAGCAGCGCTAGATGCAACCGCCGCGGGGGCAGATGGCGTAACTGCCGGCTCACTGCTTGTAGGTCGGACAGCCGCCGGAGGCCGTTGTGACGATGCGCCCTGACGCGCCACATCGGCAAAGGTTTTCTTGGGCAGGTATGATCCCGCCTGCGTGCCCGAAAAAAAAGTTATGTTGAAAGTTAAGTTATGTTTGAAAGTTATGTTTTCCTTGACTTTGATTGTAACAATTTCCTTTTCTTTTTTCCAGGAAGGGTACGACCGCGAGTACGCGGCGTGCTCCCTATCACAGTTTAAGCAGTGAAGAGCGTTCGCACAAGCTTCAGTGGTGTGTTCGTGGGCACTTCATTTCGCACATGTTTGGCGGCCTCCCAGCTGTGCGAACTGTGGCCGAAACGCTGGCATTTGTAACATCGCAGTGTATTTGGCACGCACGGCCTAACAGGGAGCTTTATGTACCCGGCCTCGATTGACTCGGAGGGAGACTTGAATTGAATGTGAGTATTTGGTGTTTGGTTGCAATCTCTTTACCATTCCGCCTCATCTTTAATCTTTTCACATTGACAACATTCTGCTCAGTGAAGCCCTCCAAGAGCTCTGCGTCTGTCAGCTTAAGCAAATCATCGTCTGAGACAACGCCGCGGGCAGTGTTCATAGTTCGGTGCGGAGTCACTGTCACTTAAATGTCCCCAAGTGACACGAGACTGATAACTTTTCAAATTGTTTCACATCCTGGAGCTACAAGAGGAGATCTCCACTTGCCATCCTTGTTGCCTTGTAACCTAGACCAAGAGCCTCAGTTAAGGACTTTGAAACTAGAAATTGGGAGATTGTGCGTACTTGTATGTCTGACTTTTGCGAATGAATGACGTGAGTTCGTGGGAAGTTGGGTCTTTCACGACCAAAGAACTTGAATACATCTTCGGTGCGCCTTCTTTTCTGAGGGCGATCAAGGAGGGGTGGGAAGGGCTTTGCCATAGGAGAATTTAATTTTCGGCAATAACGCCACCCACCCACCCTGGAGTCCTACAAGGGGACGCTACACGGACTGTAAAAAACAGGTCCTGTAAGCGCGAGCTGTACACTATCACTATAACCAAATATGAGATAACCTAGGTTGGCTATTCACACAAGGTTAACCCTTGCTGCCTGGAAAAACTGGAAGTAAGCGGAAGCTAGGTGAAGACAGGAAAGATGAAAAGTAAGAGAAAGACGAAGGCTGGAGGGAGAGAGAGACAAGAAAAGGCAACTACCAATTTCTCCCGGGTGGGTCAGTCCGGGGGTGCCGTCTACGTGAAGCAGAGGTCTGCCTACTATCTGCCTACTAGCTATGGTACCAATAATCTAGAAGCTTGAAACCAACACAAAAAGGCAAAACGACACATATTTTTTTTAAAATCAATCCTGTGATAAAATTCATACCACGGAAACATGTTAAGCTCGAAAATGTTGCCTGTACGGTACATCAAATATGTTAATGGTGAGAGAAATACATGAACCACAACACTAAAAACCAATCTAGTAAATGATCCTAAAGAATATTCAAACAAGGAAATCATGTGTAAAAAGTGAGCACCACAGTAATGCGAAGTACGATGAGACTGAGTAACGCTATACATACCTAAAAGAATCTTACTACTGTACTACACGAGAAATGAATGTGTAAGCCACATTATTAGAAAATATTACAAACGTGAAAATTTCCCGGCCACGGCGGCCGCATTTCGATGTGGACTACATTCGAAAACACCCATGTACTTAGATTTAGGTGCTCTTTAAGGAACCCCAGGTGGTCCAAATTTACGGAGTCCTCTACTACGGCGCGCCTCATAATCAGATCGTGGTATTGGCACGTAAAACCCCATATTTAATTTTTCAACCTGGAAATTAACGGGAATGCGCAGAAAGCTGGCTTCAGTAACCAAGGGAGCAATGGTCATCAGAAATACTAGTCCGTTTGTATAAACAGCAATGTACAAAAGGCACAAATGTACCACTCTCGCAAAAACAGGCATAAGATGACAATGGATTATTTGCAAACCCATGAATAGGTTAGTAGACCTTGCACACCTCTCCAGTCTCCTTAAGTAAACCAAAAAAATTGGCTCGCCATTCCGGCTCGGTAAAAGTGGATGTCCAGCGAAGCTGTTCAATACCGCCACTAGAATTGCTGGGCGGGGGGGGGGGGGTGTATGCCCTCCGGGGGGGGGGGGCGGTGTATGGAGGTGTATGCAGTGCTTTACTGCTTTAGAGTGATGGTTTTTTGACAGCCCGCCGCCGCCCGTAGCGGTGTTGCAACAACACTGAAATTAGGTGCTAGGCTGGTTTTTCCATAAACGCAAGGCTAGGAACGTCAATTTGCACGTCGCAAGCTGCCATCTCCGCGGCAGCTTGCGCAGCAGTAATCGCTATCGGGAAGCGTGTGGGGGAGCGCTACGTGCGTCACATTGTTACGAGGCGGACCTTATCAATTATGTCGCACATATGCTTGTTTTCCACTTGAAAGGTATTCAAAGGTACGCTGTTCTATAAGCTGCATTCGTGCTTCCAAAGAATATATGTGGAAGGATGTGGAATATATGTGGAAGAATTTTAATGGAGTCATATTCTATGTCAACCCCGGAAAATTTGGTGTATGTTACCGTGAGGCGTCATTGTGTAAGGAATGCCATGTATGACCCTGCAGCGGAGCGATGCGAATGGTGAGTATTATATCCTACTAGTTTTACGGCGCAGTGCACTTCCAATGCTATTACCCCCGGTGGGGCTGGGTCAATGGCTACGTGGTGTTGGAAATTAGCTTTTTTTGTACCCCGGTAGTTCTATCACCAGGTAACTAATTATATATATTTTTATTTGTTTGCGACATTATTCTGTGTTGCAATCAGGAGCAAGAGCTAAGCAGTCACGTTCTTGATTTCACCAATGTTGCTTTCGATAGTGGTCACGCGAGTCTCGAAGTGTTTAATCCGTGCCTCCAGGGCATGGAATCTCTTACTAGTTTTGGTTTCAAGGGCTGTGATTCTGTCATTCAGAGCCACGTAGGCGTCTGGTTCAAAGAGAGTTTCGGACTCATCGGGGCTCCGGCGCTTGACGGGTGGAACTACATTCGTATTTTCAGTGGGACACGCCAACACTGGACTCTAGCAGAATGCGTTGTTGGGCAAGTTGGTTCGTTGTATTTGGAAAGATTGGTTGCGCTTTCTAGACGAACTTAAATATCAGACCATGCCAGCGCATGCCATCCTGATGCGCCTGCGCTGGCATGGTCTGATATTTAAGTGTTTTCCTGGAATAAACTTCAGTTGTTAGTTTGCGCCTGTCCTGTCTTCTTCCTTGTGATCGTCTAGAAAGCGCAACCAATCTTTCCAAAAACACTGTACTCGTCTGCATGCTGTCCCACGACCTCTTATGTATTGGACATATTAGAGATTGGGAAGGAAAGCGATTTGATTTGACCTTCGACGTAGCCTACAATGACCTTTCACATTGCATTTTCTTGAGCTAGGGAGAAAGACGGACTGGTGTTTGTCAGGTTGGGAGGGGAGTTGCGATGTGAGGAGCCCCGCGAACCAGCCCAGCCTAGCTCACCTGGCTTTGTGGTGGTCCTGATGGCGAATTTGATGGGGCCGGTCATGCCGTCCAGCGTTCTTTCCCTTTCAGGGGTGGCGACGGCTTGCATGATCGCTTATATTTAAATGCCTTCTTCTTTGGAGGAGGAGGGGTCCTTTTGGGCTTTTAGCACTGTTGGCAGTGCGCCGAGCCCGTGACAAGCTATTCCCTCACGAACCGCAGATTTATGGTTGCAGATATGGTTCACATCGGGGCTTCGTCGGGGCTCGCCGCACTTCGCAAAAGTTAGAACGTACAGAACCGGGCACACATCCGGTTGGTGTCCGATTTGCTAGCACTTGACATAGGCTTTCACCCTCTGTCGATAGGGGTGCAGCGGAGCCAGCAGTGGGCGCCGTTGACGTAGAACGGCACCTTCTTCCTGAGGAAAGTCACTAAGATTGTTTTGGTCTGTCCCATTCGGAGGGCGTGGAGCACCAGTGGTTCCGAGCCGGCGACGAGGCTTAAGCTAGGCGACGCAGACAGTCGTGAATATAGCGATTTCGATATTTCTGAATGGTTGGATGTCTTGCTCAGCGGGTGTCGATCACCGTTTGGAATATCCTTGCCAAAAATGGAAGGTCCAACACCACATCAAGCAGGATAAAATGAAACTTTTTGCAGAGCTCGGTAGCGACGCGTATGCTCCATGCGAATGCCGAGCAGCGTCTTCCATACCAAGGAGCCCCACCATCGTACATGGGTTCTTTATTTCGCGATGACAGCGGCATCCCAGTTCGCTATGATGGTTTGCCTACTTCGGCACGTTATAATTGGTTACAGCCTGCCACACCGTGATGCTTAACTTAAAGATCAGCTCTTCCAGAATCGGCTGCAAGCTGCGTGGTCCACACCGCCTAAATTTCGCGCATGCATCCTTCATCTGCAGTTCATTCACTCACCGCTATAAGCTACGACACCTGTAGTAACGACACTCGGAACCTTATTTGCGAGATCAGGAGGAACATTCTGTAAATGTCGACCTAGTGGATACGTCCATTTCGTCTGCTGTAGTTGTTGATTGACTAGCATGTGGTACCCGTCAAAAGGAGACAGGCGCTCCAACATATCAGCACTTTAGCAGCACAAGAAATGGACACGTCCATTAAGTGAACACTTAAATTATAACAAGCCTCCCAGCCCTTCGCTGTGCGGAAATTTGTGGCAGCGTCTAACATGTTGGGGCCTGGCGGTAGTTTTTTTTTTGGTACAGTTTGCGGGTTGACGCTCTTTTCTAGGCTTGCCTCTACCTCTAAAGCTAAACAAAAGCCTGTGTTACCTCGTACGTTTTTTCTCTGCTGCCACTTGTCACCTTGTCAGGTTGAGTTGCGGTTCATTAGGAGGGCGATCTTGTATGCGTTCAAAAATAGAACGGAGGCGGCCTGTTCCACCGAGCCGCACACGATTGGTCAGTTTGAACCATGACGAACGCCATGACGTCAATTGTGACGTGATACCTGCTGTTAATCATTTCGTTGCCTCTGCTATCGGACGAACGCAACGGAACGGACCGCCTATTTCGTGACGTAAAGAACGCACCACCTCCGTTCGATTTTGGAACGCGTACAAGATCGCAATCTACAAGCGGACTTTGAAAAATGAGGCCATACTTGGTTTTTTCCGAGTGCTCGTTTTACTTTCATTCGTCACGCACTAGCTTATGTCTTCGCTGGCCTTTCTGGCACTTGACTGTCATCTCACGAAAAGTGTTGCGGAAGTTCCTTTAAGAGCTTCGCTGTAATATCACATGCTGCTCAGTCAGTAGCGCTTGCGACCCGAGTTGTTCTCCAATAGACTTGTCAGGTTCCATTACTAACCAAAAAGAAACAATTCAGCAATATTTTTACCACTAAACTAAATGTTAGTTCAAAGTCATTTCCCAATGGGCAGCGCTTCTTTTAATATATTCCTGCAACACGGGAGCCTGATAATTATTATGAGAAAAATTTGCAAGCATTTTAGTCACTACTTGGTCGAAACGTGTGATCGTGCAACTTAAACAAGAAAGTTATCAGCAATAACACCAGCGTTGCTAGCAATCTTAGGAGATGTTATAGCAAGGAAACATCTCGAATGAAAATTCTGAAAGGACTCCTTCATTTGAATTTGAGCGCATTGGCGCCCTGACAGACAGACAGACAGACAGACAGACAGACAGACAGACAGACAGACAGACAGACAGACAGACAGACAGACAACGAACTTTATTTAATATAATCCTGAGGAGCTACTGTCAGGACCTCCTAACCGGAGGCCATTGTAGCCGCTGGCCGCGCCCACGTAAAGGACAGAACGCCATGACGCTCCGCTCTTTCCCGGGCCTTCTGGATAGCCTGGGCTTGCTTTCGGAGTACCGTGATTCTGATGGCCTCCTCCCATTCGGCTTCGCTGGAGAGGAAGTCGTTGGGCAACGCGGGACATCGCCAGAGCATGTGAGCGATTGAGCAAAAGGTTTCAGTGCAGTCGGGACAACTAGGGTCCACATCCGAGTACATCTTACTGAGGAATCCCCGCGACGGGAAAGATCCCGTCTGCAGCATTCTAAGTGTAGCTGACTGACCTCTACTGAGCTTCGGGTGAGGCAGAGGATAAATTCTCTGACCAAGTTGGTAATGTTTGGTAATTTCATTAAATGTGAGGAGTGTATCGTTCTGGTGAGTCCCTTCCTGCCCCTCCGGAGCCTCCAGACCGTCGCGGCGCGTGAGTTCTCGCGCATGGTCGTGGGCAAGCTCATTGAGGTTTGGGAAGCCCTCGAGAACGTTCGTCCCCATGTGTGCGGGGAACCACGTGATATAATGAAAACCGGGGCAAGTCCTTTTCTCTAAAATAGAGGCCGCTTCTCGTGCGAGGTTACCCGACTCAAAATCTCTGATTGCGTCTCTCGAGCCAGTGTAAATATAGCAACGCTCTGGGTCACACAAGGCCAGCGCGACCGCAATTTGCTCTGCTATACTCGCGGTGGCCGCTCTGACCGAGGCCGAGGAGCGAAGCCCCCCCCCCCCGCCCGTCTATAACCGACAACGCGAACACTCTCCTGTTCCCGTACTGCGCCTCATCGACAAAGGCCACGGAGTCTCTGTCATCTCTAACTTTCTTCAATATAGCTCGAGCACGGGCTTTACGTCTACCCTCGTTATGCTGCGGATGTACGTTCCGCGGGAAGGGCCTCACTAGGTAGGTCGCCCTTGTTTCTCGTGTCAATGTTATACGCCGGTCCTCTAATATCCTAGGAGCCATGCCAACCTCGTCGAGAATTCGCCTGCCAGCTTGGGTCGACGATAGCGTAACCACCTGAGCAGTGACCTGTGCCTCTATAATCTCGTCTATGCTATTGTACATACCGAGTTGATCTATCTTGTCGGAGCTCGTGGCAATAGGCAAGCCTAGCACTTTCTTGATGCTCTTGCGCATGAGTGTATTTAATTTGGTCTTTTCCGTTTTTGTCCACACTAGAGCTGACGCCACATAGTTAATATGGCTCATGAGGGACGCGTTGTACATCCGAAGGGAGTTGTCTTCACCTAACGCCTTCTTTCAGTTGGACACCCTAGCAATTAGCCGCAACAAATTCTCCGTTTTGGCTATAACGTGGGTAATTGTTCTGGCATTAGAGCCCCTCGCGTCTATGAGCAGGCCTAGTATCTTAACTGAGTCGACTCTAGGAATTTTCTGCCCATTATTCGCGTATAATGCCACGGGTAGCTGGTTGAGGGGTGTCAGACCCTGAACCCCTTGCCTTGCGGGTCTGTAAAGCAACAGCTCCGATTTACTCGTAGACAGCTTGAGACCCGTGTCCGCGAGGTAAGCCTCCGTCTCGTCCAAGGCCTCTTGTAGAGCTTGCTCCATTTCAGCTAGGGAGCCCCCTGGGCACCAGATTCTGATGTCATCTGCGTAAAGTGCGTGACCTATGCCCTGGAGGCCGCCCAGCCTATCTGATAGACCCTTCATGACTATATTGAAGAGCAGTGGCGAGATGACTGATCCCTGAGGCGTACCCCAAGCTCCCAATCCGTATACGCTCGACCGAATCGGCCCCACCTGAATAGTAGCAGTTCTATTCATGAAAAAGGACCTTACAAAGGCCTGGAATTTGACTCCTAGGCCTATCCCGGCCGTGGCTTGCAGAATGTATCTATGAAACACTGTGTCGAACGCCTTAGTGAGATCCAGGGCGAGAATCCCTCTCACGTCCCGGGTGCCGCTATCAAAGATTTGCTTCCTTAGCATTAGAATAACCTCCTGCGTCGAGAGGCCGGGCCGCAAACCAACCATAGTATGAGGGAAGAGGCGGCCTGGGTTTCTCGTTAACGAATAGGAACATATATTTTCCAATTACGAAAAAAATATAAGATGACACCTAAACCCTTACTCGCAAGGGGAATGCAATAATGCCCACTTAACCCACTTAAGGCCCACTTAATGTCAAATAACGCCTCTCAGCAGTGAGATGCTTCGAGCCCCTTGGGAGGCTTCGCGCATCTTCTATTGCCCTGACCAGCCTGACATAGGCGCAGTTAGAACGCAGGCGAGAGTTTGCATGGACTAAAAACGCGCATAACCCAGGTTTCCGAGAGCGAGAAGGAGGGCGACGAGCGGGAAACAGCACTAATGGCACTCCCCATAATGGGGCCGATAACGAAAATAGTGCGACACAAGGCCAATCCGTGGCGGAAGAGAAACAGGTGTTAGCACTTTCCATACATGGGCCCATCCCGAAGATATTGCAATACCGGCCCTACCCGCGGCGGAAGTGAACTAGACGTTAAGCTTTCCACATGTGAGGGTCGATGCCGAAGAACGTGCAATACCGGGCTGACCCGTGCAGGAGAAGAAGCAGGGATTAAGCTCTGTCCATGCGTCAGCCAAATCCGAAAATTGTGCAACACCGGCTCAACCCGCTGCAGAGGCGAAGCAGGCAATAAACACTCCCCATACGTGGGCCGATCCGGAAGATAGCGCAATTCCGGACCGATTCGCGGCTGAGGTGAAGCAGCCTTTAAGCAGTCCACATATGTAGGCCGATACCGAAGATAGTGCAACACGAGGTCGACCGGCGGCGGAGGTGAAACAGGCGTTAACCTCTTAGAATGACAGAAAGCTGAGCTAGTTGGTAGGGATTCATTAGGCAAAATAGAAGTGAGGCGTGCAGACAGGACACAAGAGTAGAGATTCATTATGCAAAATAGAAGTGAGGCGTGCAGACAGGACACAAGAGTAGAGAAGTGGACAACACGTCCACTTCTCTATTGTCCACTTCTCTACTCTTGTGTCCTGTCTGCACGCCTCACTTCTATTTTGCATAATGAGTTAACCACTCCCAATATAGGTGGTTTACTGCTGGTTTGTTAGCTTATCGAAGATGGCGCAAGATATCGGCTTCCTTAATGTCGACGAGTGAGGCGAAAATACCTTTACAGGAGTCTTGCTGAGAGCTGGGGTGCACCACCACTTTGTGGGACCTGCCAGGGATGGTGAGGGTTTTCACGCCTAGGTAGGCGTCAATGCGGTCGGTACTGATAGAGGTGATAAATAATGCGGTTTTAGGGTGCTTACTCGGGCGCTTCGGATGTCTTCTGCAATGCGGGCAGCCTCTTTCATCAGACTCCTGAGGTATATCGGGTATTATTTGGAGCAGTCTGCGCCTCCGCGTGATCGTACGACGGCAGTGTAGGAATCATCCGGTGGCAGTGGTTGCCTGGACCCCGCCATGTTTCTAGGTCTTCTCAGCTGCGACGGTAGTGCAATTGCGGACGATGGCTTGTCAGGACGTAATATGTGTTCTTCGCACCAGTGGGCTATCTCCTCTGTCATGAGCTCTTCGCCTTCAACTTCAATCCCACCTGGAATCGCCGCCTTGGCGTTGTGCGCGGCCGCCGACATGGTGGAGCCTTCAACGAGGGTAAAGCTATGCGTCAATAAAGCAATTTAGATATTTCCGAATGGCCGGATGTCTTGGGCAGAGGGTGTCGATCACACTTTGGAAAATGCTTGCGAAAAATGGAAGGTCCTACACCACATCAAGCCGGATAAAATGAAACTTTGCAGAGCTCTTGAGAGGCGCGTATGCTCCATGCGAAAGCCGAGCAGCGTCTTCCAAACCAAGGAGCCCCACCATCCTACAAGGGTTCTTTATTTGGCGATGATAGCGGCATCACAGTTCACCACTGTAGTTTTGCTGCTTCGGCACATTATAATTGGATACAGCCTCCCACACCGTTATGCAGAACTTAAATATCAGCTCTTTCAGAATCGGCTGCAAGCTACGTTGCCCACACTGGTTAAATTTCGCGCACGCATCCTTCATCGGCAGTCTATTCACTCACCGCTGTAAGCTAGGACAACTGCAGCAACGACACTAGGAACCTTGATTTGCGAGATCAGGGGAGGCATTCTGTAAATGGTGACCTAGTGAACACGTCCATTTCGTGTGTTGTTGTTGCTGGTTGACTGGGCTGTGGTACCCGTCAGAAGGAGACAGGCGCTTCACCATATCAGCACTTCAGCAGCACAAGAAATGAACATGTTCAGTAGGTGAACACTTAGATAATAACAAGCCCCGCCCCCAGCTGTGCGGCCATTTTTGGCAGTGTCAAACACGATCGGGCCAGCGGTAGAGTTTTTTCGCTGCAGTTTGCAGGTTGGTGTTATATTCTAGGCTTATCTCTACAGCTAAGGCTACTACAAAAGTTTGTGATACCTCGCACGCTTTTTCTCTGCGACCAGTTGTCACATTGTCATGTTGAGTTGCGGTAAATTAGAAGTGGGCTTTTAAAAAACAGGCCATACTTGCTTTATTCTGAGTGCTCCTCTTACTTTCATTTGTCGCGCACCGGCTTATGTCTTCGCTGGCCTTTGTGGGACTTGACTGTCATCTCACGATAAGCGTTTCTACTCAGTCGGTAGCGCGGTCGCCCCGAGCTGTTCTCCAATAGATTTGTCAGGTGCAAATATTAAGAAAAAAAAACAATGCAGCAATTTTTTCTGCCGCTAAACTAGATGTTAGATTAAAGTTATTTGTCAATGGGTAGCCCTTTCTTTAATATGTTCGTGCAACGTGGAGGCTGACATTGTACATGAGAAAAATTTGCTAACAATTTAGTCACTGCTTGGTCGCAAACTGTGGTTGTGGATCTGAAACAAGAAAGTTATCAACACTAACACTACCGTTGCTGACAGTCTTAGGAGGTTTTATAGCAAGGAAACGTCTCGAATGCAAATTGTGAAAGGACTAAGTGATTTGAATTTTGGCGCATTGCCGCCCTGAGATTCTTGTTAACGAATGGGAAAATAAATTTCGTTGAGACGAAAAACAATATAAAACGACACCCAAGTTCTTCTTATTTGCAAGGGGAATGCAATAGTGCCCAACTAGAACGCCTCTCAGCAGTGTGACGCTTCGAGCCGCTTGAAACGCTTCGCGCGTTTTCTTTTGGCCTTAATAGTCTGACATAGGCGCGGTTAGAACGCAGGTGAGAACGCAGATAGAACGCAGGTGAGAGTTTGCATGGACAAGAAATGCGCGGATAACAAAGGCTTCCCAGTGCAAGGAGGAGGGCAACGAAACGAGCAGAAAACAGCACTAATAGGGCAGGACTAGCAGAAGGACACAGACCACAGCGCTGGCTAACAACGAACAGGCTGCTTGGTTGTTACTCAGGTCTGTTGTCTGTCTCTTTCTCGTTGTCCTATCGTCACCACTGTTTTCTGCTCGTAAACATGAACTGACCAGTGCAAATGCATACCCTCCTGTGGTAACGCAACGTTGCGAACGTACCCTCACTCTTCAGGCAACATCTGGCACGCTATCGAGACTGCAGATGTTCTTCAACTGCACTGCTTCGTCGAGCCGCGCTCGTGACATGGCGTCACTGCCAATTGGGCTTTTCGTGCCATTTCATAGCTACAGGCGCCAGATATTTTGTTCAGTGGGCTATTAAGGCGAAAGCTTTTAATGTCTCATACTCACGGCGTCCACCCGTCCGCCCGTGCCCTCGAACGCCGCTCCACGGCACGACTACGGCCGGTCGCTCTCTGCTCCGCCGTTCGTCCAGAAAACTAAGCGACGCAGTATTTGGAGGAAGAACTGCACACGTCAACAGGAGTGTCATTTCTCGAGGGCGCCCGTCCCATATGTTTGCATGTTTGCCCAAGGGGTGCCCGTCGATGCTTTGGCGGACACAGGTGTGACAATTTCCGGGATTCATGCTGGTTTATCTTCCCGGCTCATGAAAGTCACGACGCCTCCCGGCACTACCTCCGGGCATAGAAGCAAATTGTTACCATTCTGTTCAAAGATATTGAGCATGGTGACGTCTTAGACTTGGCCTCTGCCCATTGCCTTCATAAAAGCATCGCTTTTGCTGCAGCCGCAGTTAACTTTGAGAATGGCTGTGTCCTCGTAACCGCCAAGAAAGCAACAGCAGTGGAAATTCTCCTTCCGCAACACACAACATTGGTTTACGCCGCTGACCCAGAGCCTATGGGCGTCAAATCAAATCAGTTGATTTTCATATCAATGATGAGGGCAGGGTCGGGATAAAAGGGTCATTAGTATTTTCATTGGAACCCGAGCCGCCTTGATAGGTGGAAAGCATTGAGGACAGACTATCAAAATTCATTCATAGCAAGAAGGGTTTATTTTTTTCAATGTCATAATACACATAGATTCATCATGAATGGAAAATATAGATACACAGATTACCTTACAGCTAATTACACTGTACAATACATGAATATCTGTGTCCCCTAAACCTATGTCCTCGAAAGAGCCTTCTACTTCTGATACTTCTTCTCCCTCCGCCCTTACTGCAGCCATCAGCAGTGACTTGCCGACTTCACAGATGTAGCTGCTGCTTGCTGTGTTGAACAAACACGCAAATTCTATTCATGTGCATTCGTCGGCTCTGGTAGATATGACAGTCGCAGCGCATCACATTCAAACAGACGAAGCGGGTATAGTGCTCTGACACCCGTGTCGCTTGTTTCTAGCCGAGCGGATATTCATAGAGGAAAATGTCGCAGACGTGCTGCAACAGAAGGACATCCGATGCTCATCTAGCCTTTGGGGAACTCCTGTTTTCTTGATCCAGAAAAGACCGTTCTGTGCCGTTTTGCGTTTTATACCGAGCCCCTCATATATTTCTCGAAAGGACGCATATCCTATGCCACGCAGTGACGACGCCTTTCAGTCGCTAGAAGACGGAGAATATTTTTAAACCTTGATCTGTGTCCAGGCGTTTCGCAAATTCCCATGCACAACGATAAAAAAAAACAACGTTTGCCACCGCCTATGGTTTTCTGAATTATTCGTCACACCTTCCTGGCTAAGCACTGCACCTGCAACTTTTTAGCGCAAGAGTGACACGGTGCTCCGTCAGCCGAATGGAAAACTTGCTTCGGCTACCTGGATAATGTCGCATTCTCATCAATATTCCGTCAGCACCTGCAACGTTTGGTTGAAGTTCTAAAGTGCCTTGCCGACGCTGGTGTCAGTTGAAATGCCGTTTCTCCTAAGCAATCTCCTAGGGCGTGTCGTCAGCAAGGACGGCATACATCGTGGCCCTGACCCGACTGCTGCCGTTCTTCGCTTCCCGCACCCAGAAAGGCCTAAAGAATTGCAAAGCTTTCTTGGCCTCGCCTCTTACTTTCATCGCTTTATACGGAACGTTACCCCCATAGCTGCGCCACAAGACAAGCTACTTTCTTCCAGTGTATCCTTCCTCTGGTCTCAAGAGGGTAAAGCAGGATTTAACATATTGAAGGGTGCCCTCGCGTCTGAACCTGTGCTTTCTCATTTTGAGGAGACTGCACCGGCTCCCTTACACACAGACGCTAGTGGCCGCGGAATCAGTGGCATTCTTCGACAGCGCCTTCTACAAGGCGGAGAAGAACTATACGATCATGGAGCAGGAGTGCCTGGCCGTTTTTTGGTCCATACAGAAGTTTTGACCCTGTCTACATTGGCGTCATATTACAGTTGTTATGGAGCACCACGCCATATACTGGCTTTCTAGGCTCAAAAACTGGACCAGACACCTGGGTCGCTGGATTCTACGCCTGCAAGAGTACGACTTTGACATTATTCATCAGTCTGGAAAAAACACCAAGACGCTGACGCTCTTTCTCATTGTCCGGTTCTTGAGCACCCGCTTGACATCTCGGCAAATTTATCGCAAAGCAGCCCTTCGGATCTCACTTTTACGCCGGTTTCCTCCCTAGCTTCAATAGTCCGACTTTCTACGGAGGACGATCTGACTTTAACATCTCGAGAACGGGCTGACGCATCTTGTCGGTGTATGCTATACCAGCTCACTGACGCGTCGCGCCAACCTAACCCGCGGCTTCGACGCTAACTGCACAATACAAGCTGGACAATCGCATGCTGTATCGGGCCATTCTTGTAGCCCTTTCTACCAAGCTTTCTTCGAGTCAATGTCCTCGAAGTATTCGACGTTGACATGGCGGCTGGCCATCTCGGTTTCCATAAAACCTACGATCGCATTTGAATCCGTTACTATGGGCCTGAACTTTCTGGTAGCGTAGCGCGGCACGTCAGCTCTTGTTCTTCGTGTCAGCGTGGAAAAGCATTTCTCTTGAAACTTTTTAACGAAGTCCTGCGCGCCTCTGGTAGCACCCACAAAACAGCTTCGAGCTACCATCCACGGGTCTTGACAGAGCGATTTCATCGCACGCTTGCCGATATGATTGCTGTGTATATTCAACCTGACCACAAATATTGGGACAAGCGTCTGCCGTTCGTCACTTCCACTTACAACAGAGGCGCTCACTGCACCACCACCTACTCATATTGTACCTTGTTCACGGACGGTCCACCACTTCCCTTCTCGGGGTTTCTTTGGTTCTCCTGTCAACGGATCTACATCGTCTAGCGAAGAATTCATTTCGTGACTGGCCCAGTGTCGCCAGCATGCTCGCACAATCACAACGGCCAGACAACAAGACCGGAATATCATTTATGACATTCCATAGCCTTATTGCTACCTGGTGACGACGTACTCTATTGACGCCTATTCGCACTCATGGTTTAGGTGACAAGTTCCAAGCGTGATTCACTGCTCCATACATAGTCTTGGAGCAGACATCACAGGTGAATTATCGCCGAGGTCGTTCACGTATCCCGCATAAAACTCTTCGCGCGTCGTTTTTCGTCGCCTTGACCTGCGGCCAGAATGGCCGCTACCAAGTCGGCAGAAATTAGTTTGGGCGTTTATTACGCGCATCTTCGTCATCTGAATACTGACGCGTCTACTTCTATACATTTCTCGGGGGACGGATTTTCTTTATCTAAAAAAAATGTTATCGTTCAGTGCCGGACGCACCCGCATTTATCGGGAGTTTCTCGAATGTTATCGACTGGTTTTGCTGCTTTCGGTTATCACCGAAGCTTTTGTAATATGATTGCATGAACGACGCGAATTGTGTAGACCTTTCTGGAAGACTGCGGGCACCAGCGATTACTCCGGCTCCTTCGATGGCTTATGAATAAAAGCCGACACGCTTGACCGGCAGTTCAGATTTAGACAATGGCCGACTGCGTTCGCAGCTATCGGTGTGCTTTAAGTGTAGCCTGTTTTTGTGGGCACAGGTTCAAATAATAAAAATTAATTTCTTTAAATTATGGTGTTTTACGTGCCAAAACGACTTTCTGTTGATCTGGCACGCCGTAGTGGAGGACTCCGGAAATTTCGACCACCTAGCATTCTTTAACGTGCACCCAAGTCTAAGTACACGGGTGTTTTCACATTTCGTCCCCATCGAAATACGGCCGCCATGGCTGGGATTTAAAAAGTTAGTTTCGTCATTCACAGCATTGCTACTCTGTTTTTTGCCGTCACCTCTACGTGGAAATATTATCATCACCCTCCTACGTTGATAGATCCTCATCTTCATTTGCATGTAATCATGATCGGCTGTGTGCCTTTGCTGGTTCGATACCGAGTGCTCGGGCGAAATAAACGTCGCTCCAACAGAGATTCCATAATATTACAAGTAAACATGTCTCAGAGTGAGATATTTTGATGTTCTATTTGCTGATTACCGTAACTACACCGCCGCCTACGGCGGTGTCACATAAAGCATATTCGTCACTTCTATTTGTATAATGATTAGCAAACTCATTGTTATATTTCAGTAGCTTTTCAAAGACATAAGTACAATATTTAATCTGATACGAAACTTGAAATTTTTGGGGGCTTGTGTTGGGTGTAAAGTAATAGATAACTTTTTTTCTTTGCGTAGAGATCTAAATAGTCTCGCTTGACCCATGCCAAGGTTTTCTATCAGTACTGAAACAAATACCCAAGGAGGGCGAAGCTCCGACATGCGCTCCACGCTGCATCGTCTGCGGCGGGGCACACAACACAAGAAGTTCAAACTGCCAATACCGCTTCGTCAGGAACACGTCGCCTACCACACAAACGAAGCAAGCACAAGAAACTTCCCGGGCAACCCGGCTCAGCGCGTCCTGCCGTGGCACCTCCATGTGACGCTGCCCGTGCCTCCGAGCCAGGTCGACGTCATTCCCGCCGCTCCATTCCAACGGCCAAGCTCTACGCCGAGCCAGGATGTTCCGGTCCCGCACCCGTCACCACAGATGTCGCTCCACCCAACGATTGCTCTCAGCAAGTCGGCGCACGGTCGTCTAGCCGAGGCCTCGGATACCCACTCAAGATGGTGGCTTGGCAACAGGGACCCCCAGTATCGCTGGCATCCAGCTCACTTGTTAGGGAGATGTAAAAGAATAATTTCAGCTTGAGGGCCCATATTTCTGTTCACCAAGCTCAAATCTCCGCTCAGAAGTCCCGCATAGCTAAATTAACTAGCTATATCCATTCACTTTAAAATAAAGTAGACAGTGCACTCGGCTGATACACATCTACCCCAATAGGCACACCACCGTCACAAACACGAGAATACACCCCCGCCTCCACTTGGACGATATCACAGCCTAAAACCTCAGACAAACGCGAGGCAGCCATAACCACTCCCTAACACCGTACCGACGCAGACATTGTCGCAGCTGTTACGGCGGCCACCTTCGCTCCAGGAATTATCAGGTGGCGCGCTTCAACGAGATCAATCAACTCATAAACACAAATCTTAAGGAATTTCATGTGTTTCGCATGTATTCGATAAACACATACATTAGACTCAAGAGGCCTGTGGCGTCAACACAGGCTAAACAAAACACAGCTCGCCGCACTACAAGAAACAAAGGACACCATCGAAAACTGCGGCTGGAGTAAGATCCTAGAGGAAATCTGTACGAAGCCAGCCACACACCAACGCGAGCCCGCCAGGCATATCCCCATACCAATACCAATGCAATAATGCTCCACAAACTACCCTGACCGTATGGAAGTGGAACTGCAGGAGCTACCGCAGTAAGCGGGGACACTTGCAGCTTCCAATCCAGCACACCACACAAGACACGACAGAAATCAAAGCTCTCCAAGAGACGAAGACTCATGTAAAACTACCAGGTTACACGCCATACAATCAGCAAGGACCGGCCCACAGGCCTCGTTCCAACACAGCCTCCCTTGGACACCGCAATATAACAGCCACACAACATGAACTTTAGGGCTGAGACATCCAACACACACTCCTTCGAATAATGGAGAACAAAGGGAGACAGTGCGCTCTTCATCCTCAGCATCCACAACTCACCACAAGATAAGGGGACTGGCATTCTACTAGTCCTCTGCAATGTGTCCTCGCTGGCCAAAGGAGTGACTATACTGATTTCAGCGACTTGAAAACCAAACAACCAGAGTGGGGCTACCCAAAACCCAACCGCAAGGGCACCCGGTTATTGGCGGCCTCGTAAGATCTAGGTATTACTATCCTCAATGAACCACAATGACACACACGGGTAGAGTGTGGAGTGTGGAGAGACACCACGCCAGACCTCTCTCTTTGCAAGAACATACCGGGCGTCCGATGGCAAAACACAGGCCACATGGTGGCCACGGATCATTGAATTTTGTCGCCCACCGTTGAAACGGCCGCCGGCAGGGCCACGGCCCGCATTCCAAAGTGGGATAAATTTTGTGAGCTACGCGAAGAAACCGCATCCGTGTCCCTATTCGATCTCAGCGAATGGATCAGGTCCCTGAACCGCAACGTGACTTCCACGACATACGAAGTGGCGGCGCCTCAAGGGCAGCCAGCGTACGGGTTTCCGCCTTCTAGATACGTGGGAAGCGTGGAAGCCTCGCGCGCAGGTGGCAGTGTCCACGTCTCAACAAGCTGCGAGGGCGCATAGCACAGCTCGAAATGGAGATAGAAGCTCACACCTTTACATTGGAACGTCAGTTATAAGGTCAGATCTGCAACAGCCTCAACTGCCAGCTCGGCAGCAAGAATATATGGCACCTGCTGCCACACCTATTGAATCCGGCAACACCAAGTCGGTGGCATACAAGAAGCTGACGCAACAAATACACCGATACCCTGGCACCGACGAGCTGCTGCTGGCGAAGCTCGCCAGCCAGTACATCAACACCTTGAGACAGAGCGACACGCACAAGCTACACTACGTTTGGGCTCCCAGCGAACAGCTGGATGCTGATATTTCGGAGGCAGAGGTCTACATCGTGCTGCAGAAGCTGCGCACGACGTCAGCTCCGGGCCCCGACGAGGTTACGAACAAGGCGCTGCATAACCTCGACCCAAAGTCGGTGGGAGCAATAGCCGAATGCATGAATGAGGGCTGGCGCTCCAGCCGTTTAGCTCCTCGGTGGAAACACGCACAGGTAGTGTTCATAGCGAAACCTGGCAAGAAGCTGAACCTAGAAGTTCTTCACCCCATTCCACACATGTCCGTTCATGCAAGCTCATGGATCATGTGATACTCTGCCGATTGCAGACCTTTACAGAGGAACACGATCTCCTACCACCCACAATGCTCAGCTTTCAAGCCTACTTGTCTACCCAGGACGTCCTCCTTCAATTACACCATGACCTCTTGCATCCAGGCAGCCTTTTGAGCGGGAAAGCTCCACTAAGTCAGGACATCCATAACGTTTTTGACAATGCACTACATGCGGCCGTGCTCGAGAGCTTAGCCGACTGACAACCCGGATAACTAACTATATCAGGTCGTTCCTCAGAGACAGAATGGGCCAGCTCGCGGTCGGGGACCGGCGCTCGCCTGTAGTCAGGCTCGGGGACCAATGCTCACCCTACCTCCAAAACTGAATGAAGTCCTGGGACTCAGACACATGCTATTCGCCGACGACATCGGGCTCTGTATGTGTTTAGGGTTGGACGGCACAGTTGAAGAAACGCTCCTACACGGCACCGACATCGTCGCGCAACACGTGAAGGCAGTGGCACTTGAGTGCTCCCACTATCATCATCATCATCATCATCATCATCATCATCATCATCATCATCATCATCATCAGCCTGGTTACGCCCACTGCAGGGCAAAGGCCTCTCCCATACTTCTCCCCGGTCATGTACTAATTGTGACCATGTCGTCCCTGCAAACTTCTTAACCTCATCCGCCCAACTAACTTTCTGCCGCCCCCTGCTACGCTTCCCTTATCTTGGAATCCATTCTGTAGCTCTTAACGACCAACGGTTATCTTGCCTCCTCATTACATGTCCTGCCCATGCCCATTTCTTTTTCTTGATTTCAACTAAGATGTCATTAACTCGCGTTTGTTCCCTCACCCAATCTGCTCTTTTCTTATCCCTTAACGTTACACCCATCATTCTTCTTTCCATAGCTCGTTGCGTCGCCCTTAATTTGAGTTGAACCCTTTCGTAAGCCTCCAGGTTTCTGCCCCGTAGGTGAGTACTGGTAAGACACAGCTATTATGCACTTTTCTCTTGAGGGATAATGGCAACCTGCTGTTCATGATCTGAGAATGCCTGCCAAACACACCCCAGACCATTCTTATTCTTCTGATTATTTCCGTCTCATGATCCCGATCCGCCGTCACTACCTGCCCTAAGTAGATGTATTCCCTTACCACTTCCAGTGCCTCGCTACCTATTGTAAATTGCTGTTCTCTTCCGAGACTGTCAAACATTACTTTAGTTTTCTGCAGATTAATTTTAAGACCCACTCTTCTGGTTTGCCTCTCCAGGTCAGTGAGCATGCATTGCAATTGGTCGCCTGAGTTACTAAGCAAGGCAACATCATCAGCAAATCTCAAGTTACTAAGGTATTCTCCATTGACTCTTATCCCCAATTCTTCCCAATCCCGGTCTCTGAATACCTCCTGTGAACACGCTGTGAATAGCATTGGAGAGATCGTATCTCCCTGTCTGACGCCTTTCTTTATTGGGATTTTGTTACTTTCTTTATGGAGGACTACGGTGGCTGTGGGGCCGCTATAGATATCTTTCAGTATTTTTACATACGGCTCGTCTACACCCTGATTCCGTAATGCCTCCATGACTGCGGAGATTTCCACAGAATCAAACGCTTTCTCGAATCAATGAAAGCTATATATAAGGGTTGGTTATATTCCGTACATTTCTCTATCACCTGATTGATAGTGTGAATATGGTCTATTCTTGAGTAGCCTTTTCGGAATCCTGCCTGGTCCTTTGCTTGACAGAAGTCTAAGGTATTCCTGATTCTATTTGCGATTACCTTAGTAAATAGTTTGTAGGCAACTGACAGTAAGCTGTTCGGTCTAAAATTTTTCAAGTCTTTGGCGTCCCCTTTCCTATGGATTAGGATTATGTTAGCATTCTTCCAAGATTCCGGTACGCTCGAGGTCATGAGGCATTGCGTATACAGGGTGGCCAGTTTCTCTAGAACAATATGCCCACCATCCTTCAAGAAATCTGCTGTTACCTGATCCTCCGCAGCTGCCTTCCCCCGTTGCATATCTGCCAAAGCTTTCTTTACTTCTTCCGGCGTTACCTGTGGGATTTCGAATTACTCTAGACTATTTCCTCTTCCATTATCGTCGTGGGTGCCACTCGTACTGTATAAATCTCAAACGAGCTCCTCAGCCACTTGGACTATCTCATCCATATTAGTAATGATATTGCCAGCTTTGTCTCTTAACGCATACATCTGATTCTTGCCACTTCCTAGTTTCTTCTTCACTGCATTTAGGCTTTCTCCGTTCCTTAGAGCCTGTTCAATTATATTCATATTATACTTCCTTATGTCAGCTGTCTTACGCTTGTTGATTAACTTCGAAAGTTCTGCCAGTTCTATTCTAGCTGTCGGGTTAGAGCCTTTCATACATTGGCGTTTCTTGATCAGATCTTTCGTCTCCTGCGATAGTTTACTGGGGTCCTGCCTAACGGATTACCACCGACTTCCATTGCACACTCCTTAATGATGCCCACAAGATTGTCGTTCATTGCTTCAACACTAAGGTCCTCTTCCTGAGTTAAAGCTGAATACCTGTTCTGTAGCTTCATCTGGAATTTCTCTATTTTCCCTCTTGCCGCTAACTCATTGATCGGCTTCTTATGTAACAGTTTCTTCCGTTCCCTGCTCAAGTCCAGGCAAATTCGAGTTCTTACCATCCTATGGTCACTGCAGCGCACTTTGCTGAGCACGTCCACATCTTGTTTAATGCCAGGGTTAGCGCAGAGTATGAAGTCTATTTCATTTCTAGTCTCACCGTTCCGGCTCCGCCACGTCCACTTCCGGCTATCCCGCTTGCGGAAGAAGGTATTCATTATCCGCATATTATTCTGTTCTGCAAACCATACTAATAACTCTCCCTTGCTATTCCTAGTGCCTATGCCATTGTCCCCCACTGCCTTGTCTCCAGCCTGCTTCATGCCTACCTTGGCATTAAAGTCGCCCATTAGTATAGTGTATTTTGTTGTCAATCTACCCATCGCCGATTCCACGTCTTCATAGAAGCTTTCAACTTCCTGATTATCATGACTGGATGTAGGGGCGTAGACCTGTACAACCTTCATTTTGTACCTCTTAATAAGTTTGACATTAAGGCCTGCCACCCTCTCGTTAATGCTACAGAATTCCTGTATGTTACCAGTTATATTTTTATTAATCAGCAATCCGACTCCTAGTTCCCGTCTCTCTGCTAAGCCCCGGTATCCCAGGACGTGCTCGCTTTTTAGCACTGTATATGCTTCTTTTGGCCTCCTAACTTCACTGAGCCCTATTATATCCCATTTACTGCCCTCTAATTCCTCCAATAGTACTGCCAGACTCGCCTCACTAGATAACGTTCTGGCGTTAAACGTTGCCAGGTTCATATTCCAATGGCGGCCTGTCCGGAGCCAGGGATACTTAGCACCCTCTGCTGTGTCGCAGGTCTGACCGCCGCCGTGGTCAGTTGCTTCGCAGCTGCTGGAGACTGAGGGCCGGGTTTGATTGTTGTGTTCATATAGGAGGTTGCGGCCAAGTACTGCAGCAGGGTGGCCAATCCTGCTCTGGTGAGGGAGTGTGTTACTGGTTCTGGTCACCGGGATCAGGCCACACTCCAGGCCTGTTTATGCAATTTTATCAACACGCGGACTTTTTTTAATCCGGTGGAAAATTGCCGGCACCGCGATTCGAACCACGGACCTATTGCACGCGAGGCGGGTGTTCTACCTCTACGCCACCGCTGCACGCTCGCCACCACTCGCACCAGTGCTCCCAGCGAAAGTCCAAATTCCTCCTCTTCCGGCCACCCTACCGAAGCAAGGACAAGGCACCCCAACTGCCATCACGACACGCGTAAACCGGCAGCCAGTCACCCACGTCGAGTGCATGCGGGTACTAGGCATGATACAACAGCAGAACCTTCGGAATGGGATAACCACTGATCGGCTCCAGAATACGATGAACCAAACCACGAGACTACTGCACTGAGTGAGCGCGCGTAAGCAAGGCATGCCGGAGAAACCTGCTCCAACTAGTCCAGGCTTTGGTAGTCAGCTGTCTCACCAATGCACTACCATACCTACGGTCACAGAAGATAGAACTAGCTCACGTCGACAGCATTACATGACACGTATACAAGGTAGCCCTCGGCTTACCAAGACACGCATCCATCGAGAAACTTTTTCAACTGGGAGTTCATAACACCATCAAGGAACTCATTGAAGGACACCGCACATCATAGGTTCATTTGTCTCCAAGGTATCAAGACTGGCCGCTGGATCCTCGCTCGAGAGCGTCCCCAACGCGGGGTGGACCCGCCACCATCCCATCACAGATAAGGGGCATGCTCGTCATACAGCCGCTGCCCAGCACCACACTCGCCAGCCACAAAGACATCAGAAGGAACGTGAGGGCCCAGGCCCTCCACATGACGTACGGGGGTAACTCCGCCGTGGAGTACTTCGACGCAGCCCAATTCTACGGTCGGCCCCACACCTAGGCCATTTGAACCGTTTGACGCCCAGAAGTCAAAGCACAGATAGCTTCGAGCTCTCTATTGCGCTGTCACGCCCACCGAAGCAGAAGAAGCCGCCATTGCATCGGCCGTCTGAGTGACGAATAGTGGAAAGTCACACTAAAGCTCCTATAGTCACTATACAGCAGAGAATAATCAAGCTCAATAGAGTTGATATGGGTCCCGGCTCACGCGGGGAATCAAAGAAATGAAGCAGCCCACCGATATGCTCGAGGATTTCGCAAGCTGAGTGGATGTCCGGCCGTAACTGGAGACTTTAAACGAATTCCCGCACTCATATTACGACAAAACCCAAAATTACGGTCCTGCAGGACACTATAGGCCAGCACCATACAGTGAACTATTAAAGCATCAGGAGATACCCTGGTGCAGGTTACATGTACACTCATAAGCAAACATCTGTGTCTACTATGGGGTTCGCAGAAGTTCAGTAAGTGACCGTTGAAAAAATTGCACGGCAGCAGCGTGTCTTGTCGGATCCCAGAATAGACGAAAGGGTGATGCAGACTGCCACAATGGCCACAATGAAAATACAGTATAGAGGGCATCACTACGGCGATTTCAGAAAAGCTGACATCAGCCATAAAAATTACGGCACATTCCTAATGTACACTGGCTCATGCTAAAGTAGTTCCAACATACCACTAAATACTAATGTGCTGGCTACAAAAAAATCAACGAAATTGTTGCATATCAAACTGTAGTGTGTCAAAAGTTCACGTAGCAACCGCAACATATCATGGGCAGGTGATGACGTCGCAAATCATAATCATGAATATATGCTCTTCTAAAATATAGCATATGATCGTAGAAGAGAAAAAAATTATGAATTTCGTTTAATTACGGTATAGCTGTTTTATCCTTGCGGTTCTAAATAACGCAGTGTCCATTTCGCCATTTTGTCATTGTGGGGAGACGTAACGGCAATAATATTACACAGTCTATGAAAATTAGCAGACACTAATTACCGGGTAGGTTAGTCAAATACTTCATCAGCACCTAGGTACTTTCAGGGAAGCCAGCTGGTGCAATTCCAACAGGTAGGTACCGTATCTATTGACGTTTTCAGGTTTTCCAACGCCTTAGTGTGCCGCCCAGACGTTGAATGTTTTCATCAGCATGTTCTTCCAAGGCCCACATCCTGCAACAGAATGAGCAAAATTTTGTGTACACAAGGCGCTTGGGAGTTAAGTAAATTCAGTGTACTTAAGCAGCTGTAAGGAAAAGCCACAGCACAACTCAAAAATTGTGGCGACTGCATGAAGCTAATAGCACAGATTGTGGAACCGGTATAGGATTTAACCACATGACACATTAAAGGGACACTAAAGTGAAAGCTTATTTCTTCTGCACCAGTAAATTACCGTTCTAGAACAACAAAAACACCACTCTAACAACGCTTAGACGTTTGGTAAGCCAGATAAAGCGCAAGAACGAAATACGGGTGACGACGCCTACTTAAGTTCCCGCACCTGGGCGCTGGGACGTCTTGGAATATGATGGCATCTTCTAGGGCCTACTAAATATATATAGTGGTAGAGAATGACTACATTGTGTGCTAAAGTAACAAAATATTAAACATTCCAAGTTTCGGGAACCTATATTCAGCCAACGTGGCCCAAATGCAATAAGATACTTTGGAATACCTGACGTTATGCTGACGTGCCGGCGCTGGCGTTTCGGCGCGAAATTCAAATACTGATGTTTGGAGTTTCATTTTCTCACCTAATAAACAAACTATTTTCTTAAATGACTGCCTGCAGGGTTCTCAAACAATGCTTCATTAGTCTAAAGTGATTTATTGTTTCGTTTTTGTGTCCCTTGAAAAAAGCTAAGGCGAAAAAGCACTAATGCTTCTGAATAATTACTGACAAGTGAATGTTGGGAAGACTAAAATATTGCGTACCGTATATGTGAAGTGAAGAAGCACTGGAAATGCAGGCACCAGCACTGATTCATTGACCATATGCGCGACAATTTGAAAAAAACCAACTGAACACCATGGCTTCTAAAACAAAGTACTGAACTTAAAACGCTTGCTCTCTTCAACCTGCTGAAGCTACGCCCTCAACCACATGTATTGTGCCAAATGTATACTATAGCTGCTTATCCTGTACAGAAAGATTTCATGTGCGAAGTACTGGAATGATCATTGTACACATGCGCCAATCGGTGCATTCTGCAGTTTCGCTTAAAACAACGGAACCGATAACACATTGTCGTGCCGCATCTCCCGCTAGAACCAATAATACAAGCATTTTTTGTGAGCTTATTCTACCTCAAATAATATCCTTCAGGTGTTAATTCCAGTAGCATGAGCAACTGTAGCAAGTCTTGCTTTGACATATCGGAAAAGTTTTATCGACAGTGCCGCGGCAATGCCAGGAAAACCGCATCAGCATAATGTAATTCCATGCAAACGTGACTCACTCACTCATATTTTCTGCCCTATTGGTGGTTTCAGCTAACTTTCAGGCGGAAATGTTTGGGTAGCTTGGAATACATATGTAGCTCAGCTTTTAGAACAACCACAATATGCGGTGCTAGCGATGGTTGGAAATAGCTAGATCAGTTCCGAAAGTGCTTTTGCTTGTTCACTGAAGCTGTGGCGAAAGAAATCTTCGTGTCGTCCATCCAGCCACCGTTTACGGTATTTCCCGAAACAGAGGTTTGCTGAGCCACACCGGCGTCATACACATCCATTTTAAGCACGATGGCAAACAGGCAGTCGAGGCAAGCACTGGGCGCTTCACCACGTGATCAAACATGGCAGCGCCCTAAGAATCGCTGCGAAAAGAGACGATAGGCTGGCGGCCCTCGAACAGTAAGTTCGCGTGGCGTTCAGGCTGTTAACCTTTTCATAACCGGATCAAATATTTCGTGCATCACTTAACCGTTGCGGCTTACTTCTCAGGGGAGCAGGATGGAATGGACCCTCGGGCGCATCCTTCATAGAAGAAAGAAATTGACAACTGTGAAAGGCAGTTGGAAAACGGGCCCTCTAACCTGCTCACCAATAGGCTACTGCACATGTGCCGATGCTGGCTGGTGAGCACAGGGTATAACTTTAGCGATGCCATGGTAATGTATTCGACTCAGAACGTTATTGACCCTTTTCGCGGAGCAGTTTCTTCTCAGTGCGGCACGACGGACAAATTCCTCGAACGCATCTTTCCTAGATCTAACGAAACGACAAATGAGACTGACATGTGGAAAGCAAGTGGCTTAACCTGGTGACCAATAGGCTGCAGCACATCCGTGGCCCTCGGGTGCCGACGACAGGGGATAATCTCAGGGCCACTACGTTGAGGCATTTGACTCAATACGCCACAAATATAACCGGCATATCTCGGACAGTTCATGGGCACAACAACACAGCTGGGAGCACTTTGTAATACACGTTCAACTATCTCGTGCAGCTATTCACGGTTATATCGCACTTCCCAATGGAACATGATGGATCACTTCCTCGGACGTAGCTTTCCCGGAAAAACAAATCTGCAGCTGTCATTGGCTCGTGGCAATCGAGCCGTTTACCCTGGTGACCAATAGACTATGGCACATTTGTTAATTCTCGCCGGAGACGACCTCGGCGCCGCCACTTTGACGCATTGGACCCCGACACATTTAATATGACCGGCGGCCCTCAGACTGTTTATGTAACGACAGCACAGCTGGGAGCACTTATTAAACTACTTTAACGTGACTCCAGCAGCTCTTTGCCCTTATATCTTAATTCTCAGTAAGGCACTACAGACCTCTTCCTCGGCCATGCCTTCTTGGACCTAACAAATCGACAACTGCGCCTGGCACGGGTGGAATGAGCTGTTCAAGCTGGTGACCACTTGGCTGCTACACAGTCGTCGGCCCAGGCCGGTGATGAAGGGGGATGACCTCAGCGCCCGCACCTTGACGCATTCGACTCACAACATAGTAAACAAGGACTTCGGCCCTCGGAAAGTTTATGGGCTAGACAGGGTAGCTGGAAGCACTTCGTTAATGCGTTGACCTTTGTCATGCAAGTCTTAATTGTTGTATTTAATTTCTCAGTGAGACATGGCTGACTGGTTTCTCTGGCCCATCCTTCATATACCAAAGAATAAGACAACAGTGAATGGCACTCGGAAAACGAGCTGTTTAAGCGGTTTACCCATAGGCTACTTCACATGCATTGCCTCTTTCTGATGACGACTATGGATGAACTCAGCAGCGCCACGGCATAGCTTTCGACTCACAGTGAGAGCAATATTTACTGCGGCCCACGGACAGTTTATGGGCGCGGCAGCACAGCTGGGAGGCACTTCGCAAAATGCGATCACCTCTCCCGTGCTGCTCGTCACCGTTGCATCGTACTTCTCTGTGAGGCATGACAGGTCGGTTCCTCTCACGCACCTTTCCTTGACCAAAGAAATCGACAATGGTGACTGGCAATTGGAAAGCGAGTCACTTAGCCTGGTTTCCTAGGCTACCGCACATGCGTCGACCCTGGCCGGTGACGAACGGGAAGGATATCAGTGCTTTCACTATGACGCATTTGACTTTCAACGCTATAGATATGGCCGGCGGGCCTCGGACAGTTCATGCGGCGGCAGCACAAGAGCAAAGCATTTCGTTATTTATCTACCTCGAGCAACTCTACTGCATTCCATTGTTCTTATCAGTAGGTAGGACGGATCGGTTCTATAAGCACATCCTTCACAGATCAAACAATAGACAACTATGAATGACACTTGGACGAACCATTTCACCGGGTGGCCAAGACACTACTGCATACGTAGTTCTCTTTCCTGGTGACAATCGTGTACAACCTCAGCAGCGCCCTGGTAACACATTGAACTGACAACAATAAAAATATGAACTGCGACCTTCTGACAGTTCATGGGTGCGACCATGCATCTGGGATGCACTTCGTAAAATGCGATCACCTCTCTCATGCAGCTTGTCGCCGTTGCCTCGTACTTAACTGTGTGGCAAAATGGATCGGATCCTCGGCCGCATTCTTCATAGACGAAAAAAATTTTAAAACAATAGCTCGTACTTGGAAAACGAGTCGTCTATCCGGGGGACCAATAGGCTCCTGCAGACAGAGAGAGAGAGAAAGAAGAGAAGAAAAAAAGGCAGGGAGGTTAACCAGACTGAGTCCAGTTTGCTACCCTACACGTGGGGAAGGGAATGGAGAGTGAAAGAGAGACAGAAAAATAAACGTAGGTCTAGCCACACTTTCAGATGCACTCAGTTAGGTGTGGCATGTCTATAGTCGGGCACTCAAGTCGGTTGCCTTGAGGTAGTGCAGAAGCGCTCGAACTGCTTTCAGGGATAATGAACATTAAGGCGAGGCTCCCAAGATCTTTGCATCTGTAAATGACCTGTCGTAAAGTCAATTCAAGGCACACTGAAGAATGTGACGTTGGTTATCAAAGCGAAAATAGTGGCACAGAACATGACTTATGGTCTCTTCACACTTGCACTCAGCGCACAATGACGAGTTCACAATTCCGATTCAATAGCTGTAGGAGTTAGTGAATGCTTCACCTACCCACAGCCGACGCAGCTGTGTTGCGCCACGCCGTGAAAGGTTTGTTGTTAATTTAGGTTTCATTGATGGGTCGAGGCTGTATAAACGAGTTCTGTGGTGTATGCCAGTAACAGTAACTTAACGTGATGGTACGAGCGAGATTCCGAAGCTCTCTTGCAGCGTCTACTCTCGATAAAGGTACACGGTGTGTCGGTGCGCCAGCCTGGGCACGTTGGGCAGCGTCATCGGCGAGGTGATTACCAACGATGCCACAATGTCCCGGCAGCTACTGAAAAATGATAACATGTCCTCGTTCAGAAGCGGAATGGCAAGTTTCGCTGATTTTTGACCCCAGCTCTTCATAATTGCCCCTTCGTAAACTTCGCAATCTCTGGAGGGCTGTTTTCGAATCACAAAATATGGTCCATTATTTAGGGGGTTCTTTTTCAATGCATTCGAAAGCAGCGCGAAGAGCGGCCAGCTCGAAACCTCTAAATGTCGTTACTTGTAGTCTTAAACGTGCTGACGACTGAATGAGATGGTATATCAATGGCACCCGTCGAAATTTCCTGGACGCAAGCATCCCTGTAAACATGGATTCTGTTAGCGTTAGAACAATTTAAAAGTTCCACTGAGATCTGCTTGAGAGTCGCGGTGGTCAGGCTAGCAATCTTTAATATTGCTGGAAGAGTAAGGTGCGGAGGAGGTTTTTTCAAGCACCACAGAGGGGGTGGCGGTGTTTTGCGCGCGAATGCCTCCATGACAAAGAGTGCCAGTTACCCGCAACTGATCTCGAAAGCGCTGCTTTGTGTCGTTTCTCAGACAAGCGAGCGAGAGGGTGGTCAAGGACTCTGGCTACATGGCGAACATGTGCCCGATGCGTCGATAGCTATATAGGTCATTAGTATGTGGTCTCTGGCGGTGGCAATTGTTGCTACGGTTGGAGCACTTCGAGGTAGCCCTAGACATGTTCAAAGGGCTCGGCCTTGAATGTTCTGTGGGACATGGATGTCAGTTTTGTTAGCATTGGACCGCACTGGTGTGCTATATCGCAAGTATCTTAGGAAGAGCTTCCTGTATAGTTGAAGCATAGATGCCACAGTTTTACTCCCCTTTTTGCCGCAAGAAACCTTAGTATATGGGCGATAGAACAAAGCCTCTTCAATTCTGATATGTGGGGCTCCATGAAAGGTCCCTGTCGATAATAACGCCTTGGAATCGGTGGTATTTTGCGTAAGAAATTGTTTGGGAGTCAAGAGAAATGGGGTACCAGGTCATGAGCTTGTGTGTAAAAGCGACTAAGGAGCACTTCTCGGTCGAAGTGCTGAGGCGTCGAAGACGCAGGTACGATGATGTTAGGGTCACTGCTATTTGCAGTCGTGCACGCACCTGAAGACGCGCAACTGCCGATACCCGTATGCATGTGTCATCAGCATATATGAAAAGGCTGACTCAAAGTGGTAGAACGCTGGCAATGCCATGGATTGCAAGGTTGAACAAAGTGGGGCTATGAACCCCACCCTACAGAACGCCACGGTAAGTGTAACGGCCAGAAGTTCGACCATCTGCACTTGGCACCAAGAAGGATATCTTGAATATCTAGCTCTAAATCCACCGAAGCATGCATCCAGCAATTCCAATATTTTCCAGGGCGTCAAGAATGGCTTGATTCAATACATTTTCATAGGCGCCTTTGACATCGAGGCAAAGTGCAACCGATATACGGTTGCGGTGTTTTCTTGTTGCACAGACTTCAAGGGGTCGATTACGTTGCGATTAAAAGAACGACCTCTTCTAAATCCAGCCATGGCCTCCGGGTGTATTTTGTGGCGCTCAAAATACCACTCTAGGCGTATGAAAATCATTCTTTGCTTGACATTCACAACACTGCTGGACAGCGCAATGGGTCGGTGGGACATTAGTTCATGTGACGAATTTCCAGGCTTCAGGAGTGGTATCAAGCGGCTGCACTTCCACAGTTCAGGAACGACGCCATTATTCCATGACTGGTTGTATCATTCCAGTTGTCGACCTCAGCCATCTTCGCCTGGGTGGCATAAATCAGCGTAGGTGATGCCGTCTGGTCCTGGTGACGATGAGCGCCGGCATGTGGCCAGAACCCCGTGCAATTCCTTAAATGAGGACACATTCAATTCTGGGAAGCGTGCCTCAGGAATCTCACCCAGAATTTGGCTATTTTATGGTGATCACCCTACCCGCCATCTTCACACAGAAATATTAGGCTACATCAACCTGCGAGCGGCCTTGATGGAGGGCTGAGAGCAGAATAGGTGTCGTTCTTGTGGAACGAGCCAGTGCCGCGCATCGTCGTACATATGATAGGCAGTGGCTTGCGGGCGTCAAGTTATACGCAGAACGTCTTCCGCCGCTGTTGCCTGTCCGTACGACGTTGGATTTTCTTCTGAATACGTCGAGCGACTCTAGGGTCATGAATTGACTTGGTACCCCTATATCGCCTCTCGGCCCTTCTTCGAATCATTCGAAGTCGCTCAAGTTCGATGTTGAAATCCGCAGGATTTTGTATATGTAAAGGTGTACTTAGACGCTTGCAGCAACACTTGTCATAAGGCCCTCAATGGTGCAAGTAAATCCATCTTTGCATGCCCTTTCCACCTTTCTCTTTTATGATGACCACCTTAGTTGTCGGGAAGTAGGAAAGGAGAAGCTTCCAAGTTAAGTGATTCTTAAGTAGGTCGCAATATGGTCACTGTCATGAGTCTCCATGTCAGACAACCATCGAACATTTTGACCAAGATGCCATGACACCAAAGTCAAATCTGAGCAACTGCTATAAGTCGAACCACGCAAGTAGGTTCGCCCGCCATCGTTTATACAGCTTAGCTTATAGTCGGAAGCACATTCCGCAAGTGTACCGCCCCTGGAATCTATTCTGGAACTTCCACAAACCAAGAAATGAGCATTAAAGTCAGCACGTATAATCCAGGATCCAGAAGTCGCCGTCAGGATGTCTCGGAGTCGGTCGCCGTCGAACCGACTAGATGGGGAGATGTAGGCGCCAATAAGGGTGAAGGCCACTTTATTGTTTGTAATGCGGAGACACACGTATTGATTTCCATCATGAGGCTGCACCGAGTGGGGAATGTAAGTTAGTTCTGTACGGATGTAATTAATTACTTTGCAGGAATGTCCCCACGTCAACGCCATCAAGGCTTTGTACCCAAGGAGTCTTAGCGCTTGTGACACGTTTGGTTCACATATTACAACCATAGGGAATCGGTTCGTCAAAACGAATTGGCGGAAACATGAAATCCGTGATTTAGGCACTCTGGTATTCCACTACAAAATCGTCGCACTACACACTTCATTACAGAGTGAAGGGAGTCCAAGAGCCATTGTGTTTACGCAAGATATTCAAGTACTGGGTTGAGCGCATCAAACAGTTAGACTGCATTTCGAGCTGTTGGCGTTTTCGAATTGCCCACAAGCGTGCGAATCGCATTTAAGAAGGACTTCAGCAGTGTTACAATTCGGAGGTCATGCTCTGTCAGCTCATCTGGATGAGGGTTGGAGCATTGTGGTGCCACTCCTTGTTGGGGTTTATCCACAGGGCTTATCGTTGGCAGTGGTGGCGTGACTTCAGCAGCTGCTTCGTAATAAGTCGACTGATCCCTCGCCGTTTTCGTGAAGACGGAGAGTTCTCTCTTAACTCTTTGACACTCCTTTATGAGGCGTCGTGGGTCCCGTGACAGTCCGGACACTTAGAAGTTTTATCCCGGCAGTTGTCGGCAGCATGTTGTGCTGCACAGCGGGAACATATCGTAGAGTTTCCAAACATGCGGCTTACGTGACAGAATTTCTGGCATTTCCTGCACTGAAGCGGCGTGGGAACAGAGGGCCGGACAGCATGTAAAAAATGACTTACGTTCACATGCGATGGAATGCAGTCACCTCTAAAGAAAATTTTTACACATCTGGAATTTACGAGATGGGCCACCTGTTGCATTTGGGTCTCATGATTCGACGGCTTTATCAAAAGTGGTAAATGTTCGCCCGAGATGGCCGCATCAATGTCATATATGATGCCTGTAGTAGCCTCTTTTCCCATCGGGATAACGCTACGAACGTTCATACCACCGAGGACAGTCACAGCTAACAGAGAATGTAACGCCGACGCTTGATCGACGTCTACCGCAACAACATTCTTCTTAGGGTTGACGCGGACGTCCTCGATGCCATTTGGCAACAGTCTCTCGAGTTCAAAAGATGCAACTCACCTGTTGATGAACCTCATGCTATCGGAGGAATCGAGGGAAAACTCGAGGAAGGCAGGAGATGGAAATTCAAGACGATCAGCGAAAACGAGAGCAAGAGGAAAGCAGGAGCCAACGTTTCGACAATTGGACTTGTCTTCTTCAAGGCGACATGTGCTTTCCTCGCCAGAGTATATATAGGTGGGGTTCTCTAAAGGGGAGAGACTATAAGGCTGGTGGGTGCGGCAATGGTAAGGTTTCAAGACGAATGCGCATCAACGATGCCTTTTTCGATATACCAGATGCACGAAAACCAAATAGAGTCTCTCTTTGACCACCTATCACGTGAACACCAGAAACCGAACAGTACCCAGACCTGGATTAATATATAAAGCTGATACCAAAGGAAATTCTAGAGTCAGCGCGGCATTGCCGGAAACGCAAAAATGTGTCCCCCACTCACGACAAATTCCTAAAAACTTGCGAAAAGGAATGATATTTCATTAAACCAGTTGCCAAAGGCGGCAGTATGGTAATCTGGCCTATAGAAAAGTACAAGAATGAGGCCTCAATACAACTGAGCAACCACTCCCATTGCAGAAAATTCGACTCTAACCTAACTTCACATTACAGGAATACTGCGAAAAACACAATAAGGGAGCTCCTGTCCAAGGACCTAACCACTCAATCTGAACATCACTTCATGATGCCCAAGAACAAAAAGCAGGCAGCTTCGATCTTCTGCCTAAAAATAATAAAGTTCCGCTCAAAGAAATACTTAGACCAGAAATCTCAGGTCCGCCTATTGTGCCTAATAACAACACACCTACTGATTCGCTGTCTAAATTCTTAAATCGCCACCTGTCCAACATCCCCACCACCCTCGCATTTTTCGTTCAAGGCACACCATACTTCCTTCAAATTATCGACGACATCAATGCCAACCAAATCCTTTCCGACTGCGCTATTCTAGTCACTTAGGATGTTTCTGCCCTTTACACCAACATACCCATGAGTGAAGGAATTGAAGCCGTTTCTAAATCCCTCGCAATCAACCCCCAAACGCACACTCCTGAAGTTTACCTGTCACTCTTTAAGTTAGTTCGCACGCTCAACTATTTCGAATTCGATTCTATTCGCTTGCTGCAAAATTTTGGGAATATCATGGGTACAGCATTTGCTGCCACGTATACGAACATTTTGAGAGGACAGCTTGAATCAGACCTGTTGAATTCCTACCCTTTAAACCCCACACCTATCTTCGTTACATGGACGACATATTTATAATATAGTAACATAGCACAAGCGCGTTAACCCATTTCATTAGCCATTTCAATCGCTTTCACCCGAGTACTAAATTTACTGCTCACCGCTCACCTGGTCAGATCAACTTCCTGGACACGACGGTCTACATGGAAAACGGAAAACTGAGAACGGCACTTTACCTGAAGCGTACGGATAGACAGCAATATTTAGACTACAACGGTTAGGATGGGGGCGAAATGCGAAACCACCCGTTTGCTTAGATTTAGGTGCACGCTAAAGAACCCCAGTTGGTCGAAATTTCCGGAGTCCTCCACTGCGGTGTACCTCATAATCAGAAAGTGGTTTTGGCACGTAAAACCCCATAATTTAAGAGTTTTCACCCGCGAAACTGCAAGCACGGGATTTTTGTCGGACAAGTAAAACGAATAAAAAGAATCTGCAGCGAAGACCACGATTATATCAACCACCTACATTACCTTAAAACAACGCTAGCAGAAAGGAACTATTCCCAAGTTGCTCTTGATAGCGCTTATGACGCGGCGTCAAGATTGGAGAGACAGTCGGAATCGGCGAAGAAACAGCGCACACTAGAATCTGACAGACCACTGGCCTTTATAACAAAATATTCTAACGCACTCTCAAACATAGACAATAGCCTGCGAAAATTTGCGAAGATTTTCGGCGAACAACAATTTCTTGGTAACCATGGTTCATGCCAATTACGGCAAGAAACCTCTTCCTTCGCTGCAATTTATATTTGGAATGAATTACCATCAACCATAAAATCCTGTACTTCTCTTGGAATTTTTAAAGATCCCCTTAAACATCATTTCCTGCGATAACTTAACGACGATCTGGCCGTGTACCTTTGACTTTTATCTCACATGTCATTTATTGTATTTCATTCATGCATGTTCAGACTTTCTTTTATAACGTACTTTTTCGTCTTTGATTGTAAATGACATGTCTAATGATGTATTTGATCTGTAGATGTTGTTTATAATACGCTAATTTAGTGCACGCAGAAATCACGTAGCTTCACTCCCCCGTAATTAATGCATGTTGTCGCCTCAGGTACGAAACCTGCGTGCACCTTCAAAGTGACAATAAAAGTAAAAGCACCGCAAATAGTTATGCCCACGAAGTCAAATCTAGCTTCACGTGTACAAATTCGTATGTGATTTATATGCTTGAATGTTCCTCCTGTAATAAACAATATATCGGTGAAACAGGACAATCAATGAACGTCAGATCAGGCGGACATCGCGCCTACACAGCTAAGCCATCGTCGAGCATTTCAACCAAGCAGTTCATAACTTTGATGAACTCAAGCTCTAAATCTTGATGTCAAATTTCCGTTCTTAACGAGAAAGAAAATACAGAGAATAATACCTGATACATATTTTCAAGACATTGCAACCAATAGGCGTAAACGTTTCAAAGGGAGCTTTAGAATCCATTCGCTATGCTAAATTTCAAGCTATAGACAACAACAGTTAGTTTGGTTTCTTAATGTTTTTTTTTACTTTTTCTTCTTTTTTTAGCGCGTGTGTTAGACGCCGTTGCCATGCCTGCTAACACGCAGGCGTTGACACGTGATTGACTGAGAGTCGAGTCATTGGCCTTGTGCACATCAATATTTTATTCTCCATTCGACACGCTAACACACCTTCCCTTGTGCCGTACCCACCCGCCTTACACCCTCTCCCCTTTAGAAGAACCCCACCTATATATAGTGTGGCATGGAAGGCATATGTCGCCTTGAAGAAGACAAGTCCACTAGCCGAAACGTTGGCACCTGCTTTCACCTTGTTCTCGTTTTGCTCATCACGTTGTCCGAGGGTAGCACAGGTAAGAAAAAGATGGTGTACTTCGACGAACTCTGTGGAGTCCTCATAGTAGATGTGTCCACAGAGGCCCTTAGCATCCGCCGCTTTGCTTTCTGACTCAGGAAAGTCACGTAGTCGTCATCAGAGCTGTCATCGCTCTCTGTGGAAGCTATCAGTGTAGCCTCGATGTCACTAGAGAGGCAGTTCCGCTTCCTTGAGGCTTGCGACGCGGGGCCGCTAAATCAGGTGGGAGTGCGGAAGGCTCCATTTCCATTACCGTCGAGCAGGGAATGGTGTCCCCGGAAAGAAAGCGACAATTACCAGAAAACTCTAGCAAGGGAGAACAAACAATATGCTCCTGCATGTGCGTCGACCCTGGCAGGTGAGGACCGGCGACGACCCCAGCGGCGCCCCGTTAACGCATTCGACTCACAACGTTAGAATTGTCCGCGGACTTCGGGCCGTTCATGGGCACAGCAATACAGCTAGGGCAGTTAGTAAAATCCGCGCACCTATTTTGTGTAGGTTTTCACCGTTGTATCGTATATCTCAATGGGCCCGACGGATCGCTTACTCGGACGTATCACTCCTTCACCAAGTCGATCGACAACTGTGACTGGCAGTTGGCAGAGGAGCCGTTTAACCTGGTGACCATTAAGCTACTGCACATTCGTCGGTGCTGGATGGTGAAGACAGGCGACGGCTACAGCGGCGCCACCTTGATGCATTCAACTCACAAGATTAATAATGTGGCAGGCCGCCTTCAGACAGTTCATGGGCAAGATGACAGAGCAGGGAGCACTTAATAGCTATCTCGTGCGGCTCATCTCTGTTGTATCGCACTGAAAAGAGGGGTATGACGGATCGGTACATCAGGCGCGTCCTTCATTGACCAAAAGATGAGCAACTTTGCCTGGCACGACTGAAACGAGGCCTTTAAGCTGGTGACCAATAGGCGATAGCACATGCGTCGACCGTGGCCGGCGACGACCAGGGACGATCTCAGCGCCGCCACTTTAAAGCGTCTGACATACATTGCTATAAATGCTATAATACAGCTATGCTATTAGGCAGTCGCTGCGCACGACTGCACGGCTCGGAGCAATCGTACGTTCCGTTCACCTATCTCCAGCAGCTCTTCAATGTTGCATCGTACTTCACAGTGTGGCCCAACAGATCAACTCCTCGGAGGCATCTTGTATAGACCGAACAAATCGACAACTGTGACTGACTTTTGGAAAAACGTTGGATAACCTGGTGGCCGATAGGCCACTGGACATGTGTCCTTCCTGGCTGGTGCCGACCTAAGCTTGGCCACGTTGACGCATTCGACTTCATCATCATCACCCTCAACCTATTCTATGTCCACTGCACAATGACGCCTCTCCCCGCGATCTCCAATTACCCCTGTCCTGCGCCAGCCGATTTGAACTAGAACCCGCAAATTTCTTGATTTCGTCGCACCACCTTGTCTCCTGTCGTCCTCTACTGCGCTTCCCTTCTCTTGGTACCCATTCTGTAGCCTTAAGTGCCCACGGTTACTAACCTGTGCATTATATGACCTGTCCAGCGCCATTTTTTCCTCTTAATGTCGATTAGAATATCGTCTGTACCCATTTGCACTCTGATTCAAACTGCTCTCTTTCTGTCTCTTAAATTTATGCCACGCATTCTCCGTTCTATCGCTCCTTGCGCAGTCCTTAATTTGTTCTCACGTTTCTTTGTCAGTCTGCAAGTCTCTGCCCCATATGCCAACACCAGTAAAATGCACTTATTGTGTACCTTCTTTTTCAGTCAGGACCTCTTGCAGTCAGGATAATCTTTCAGTCAGGAGCTCACGATCTCTGCCGTCTGCGATCCAAACCATTTTTATTCATCTGTGCAGTTCTTTCTCATGGTGACGGTTCCCTATTATTAGTTGACCTAGGTATTCTTCACAGACTCTTTCACAGACTCTAGAGGCAGACTAGCGATCCTGAATTCTTGCTTCCTATAACCGGTTATTCATCATTATCTTTGTCTTCTGCATATTAATCTCCAGCCCCACTCTTACGCTTTGTCTGTTAAGGTCCTCAATCGTTTGTTGTAACTCGTTTGCAGTGTTGCTGAATAGAACAATGTCATCACCAAACCGATGGTGGCTAAGGTATTGGCCGTGGATACTTACTTCCAAACCTTCCCAGTATATCAGCTTGAATATTTCTTCCAAGCATGCAGTGAATAGCATTGGAGAGATTGTCTCTTCTTGTCTGACTCCTTTTGTTATAGGTACCTTTCAACTTTCTGTGTGTAGAATTAAGGTTGCTGTGGAATCTCTGTAGATATTTTCCAAGGTATTTACATAAGCGGTCTGTACTCCTTATTTACGCAATGCCTCTATGACTTCTGGTATCTCTACTCAATCGAATGCTTTTCAGTAATTTATGAAAGTCATATAAAGAAGCTAATGGCACTCTGCGGATTTCTCGACAACCTGAATAATGACATAGATGTAATCCATTGTAGAGAATCCTTACCTGAAGCCCGCCTGTTCCCTTGGTTTATTAATGTCTAGTGTGGGCTTTGGCCTATTGGAGATGATTTTAGTAAATATTTTATATAATATTGTTACGTCCAAGCGCGTAAAAGGGACGCAGGGATCAAGAATAGAAGGGAAGAGGAGAACGAAGACTGTGCAACGGCCATTCCTGTTGTTCGTAGCCTGCCGTTCCTGCTCTCGCACGCCTAAATAAACACCTTTACCCCGCACATCCACCAATTTGTTACAAGCACAAGCCTTCCATGTGGCTTCCGGTTGGCAGTGCTTTCGGCCGGCCGCTGTTTACGGTTTCCTTTCCGCATCTCGTCTTGGCGACGTCGGCCAGGGGACCGCAGCGATGGCGCTGAGACGTCGAACAGGAATGGCCGCTGCACAGTCTTCGTTCTCCTCTTCCCTTGTATTCTTGGTCCTGGCGTCCCTTTTACGCGCTTTGACGTAACAGTATATTCGACTTGCAACGGTCTAAATATGGCGAGTGGCCCTAAGACAGTTCACGGGCAGGACAGCACAGCTGCGACGAATTTGTCATTATGTCTCCCCTATTTTTTTTATCAAATTGATTGTTATTGCATCTTCTCTTGCCGCTTTTCCCCGTTTCATGTTTTGCAAGGCCCTTCTTACCTCATCCCTAGTTATAGGAGGAGTTTCTGTATTCTGTTCATTACGGTTTCGAATGGGGTTATCCTTAGTCCGTTGGGTACTGTACAGGTCAGTGTAGAATCCTTCAACCGCTTTTATTATACCTTCGAGATAGCTAATGTTATTACCTTGCTTGTCTTCCAGAGCACAGATCTTGGTTTGTCCAATATCAAGTTTCCTTTTCAGAGATGTCAGGCTTTGTCAATATTTTACGGCTTCTTCAGTCTTTCTCACGTGATAATTTTGAATATCATCTATTTTCGTCGTGTTGATCAGTTTTGACGATTTCGCGAATGCTATATTATCTCTTGAGTTCGACACCAATTTTTGTCGTTTTTTATTATGTCCTTTGTTACTTGGGAGAACTTGCCTACAGATTGCTTTGGTGCCTCGCCCCACACTTGAATCGTTGTGTCTGAAGCCAGCCTAGTTCAGGTTTTATTCATTATATATTTGTCATCTTTACCGCTCTTTCCAGGGCGTCATGTTGGATTGGAAGTACCAGCGTGAATTTGTCAGCTTTTACCCTTACTGCCTCTAGGTAGACCTGCTTCTTCATGACAAGTTTTACTCTTTCTCTCTTCAAATTGAGAGGAATCCTAGCCCCCACTACCCAATGCACACTGCACTTTAGCCAACCTATCACTTCTACGTCCTGCACCATGCTGGAATCGGCAGAAAGTATGAAACCAATATCATTTCTTATTTGAACATTAGGGCATTTCCACGTGCACTGCCAGCTGCTACGGTTCTTGAAAGAGGTGCTCATTATTCTCAGCTCATTCGTTTCTGCGAATACTACGAGCATTTCTCCTCTAGCCTTTCTAAAATCGACGCCGTAGTTACCAAGTTCTTGTTCATCACCCTGCCTTTTCCTCACGGATCTACTTTATCATCATCGTGACTGGATGTTGGAGCTTAGGCTTGTACTACTTTAAATATATACATCTTTTTTTTAATTTGGTTACCACTATTACTACCCTCTCATTGGTGCTGTAAGTTTCGTCAATATTGCCCGCTATGTCCTTACGGATTAGAAATCCTGCCCCGTCTTGCTTCTTTTCTGGGAGACCTCTATAGCAGAGGACATGGTCGTTAGTCAGCACTGTATGAGCCTCACCAATACTTCTAATCTGGCAAAGGCCAATGATGTCACAAACAATATGTAACAGTTCCTCAAAGAGTCCTGCTAAGCTAGCCTCACTCGACAGGGTTTGGCTGGTAAAGGTTACCACGGTCAGATTCTATGCATGTGCTATTCTTTAACGCGGCTGCTGCGACGAACGCTATTCAAAAACTGCCTTTCTTTTCCAGACAAATATCGATGTTCGAGCGGCATACGAAAATAAAAAATACGAAAAGATGTCTACCAATTCGAACTTGGGAACCATGTGGACGCGCGCAACCGGCCTCTTGTTGGTTCAAACCGCCATCCCTCGCGAGGCGCAGCAAACGCAAGGCGCGTAGGCGCCAGCAATCGTCCGACGGCAAGCGCACATGTAGTTTGGCCTCAAAAGTGGCCTTGTGAAGATGTGGGAACCCTAAAGGCACCACCTTGCTTCTGTGACATAATTTTGTAATGCTTAAAAGTTGAAAATAACATGCAGAATTCACCACAAGTAAAACGTACGTATGGATGACGTGCAAAAATAATTCCCCCCTTATTTTTTGAACGATAACATTATCATTTACAAAATTTCCATGTTATGATCACGGTTCGTCAAAGGATGAGGTTCCGGGCATCTGAACTAAATCGCGCCACCATAGTAAGGGAGGCTCGGTACCGCGTTGCTTGCTCATCTGGTCTGAATCAGCTCCCGTCCTCTGCGCTTGCGTGCCTGCGTCGAGTAGCAGCACGGTGGTGCCCTTGCAGTCGCCGATTTCAATGCGGGGATGCTGCGAGGAGGTTTTCGTCTTGAGCATATTATGTTGACTCTATGGCTTAAGGTTTTGCACTTGCTCGAGTGATACCGCTGCGGTAGCTTAGTTACGCAGGCACTGCAGCGCTTGGCTTCAGATCGCCCATTCAATGGCGGCCATGGCGACCATATCTAGAGAAATTACTACGTCACTCCGAGTTCACAAGTCCCGCAAAAGGGGTAACCTTATTTAATTGCTTGGTTAAAATTTAACGTTTGCAGCTGTCACATTTTCAAAAAAGTTTGGCCCATGAATTGTTCCTATATTCAGTGTTTACGGACGATTTGTACCCATAAGCATAATTTTTTATGAACTGAAGAGGGCACATTTCTTTACATGTCTTGAACCTAAGCACATTCTTTGTTGTGAGCAATGCGCAAACGAAGTGAAAAGCGTTCTTTTAACTGCAGCCTTTCTTATCAATTACATATTTAAGCAACCTGAGACCGTTTTAATGTGCTTCACGAATGGGGATGTAAAATTTATTGCACTTTTGTGGGAGTATTACTGCCACCAAAACAAAATTCTACGAAAAGAGAAAGAACTATTGCATTTGTGCATGGGAATTTAGGTCTGCGGTATTCAATGGAAGCTTTTGGAAAAAGTATGTCCCAGTTTCATACAACAAGCGAGCCATTTTATTGGGATAGTAAAGTATAGCAAAGGTGTGTTGCGACACCACGTACCCGAGCACACGAGGGTTGGCCCCTCCCGCGTGTAGCCGTGCGCGGCTTAGCCGTGTGTGGGGAAAGGGGGATCCTGGGGATTGAGCCGATGCTGGGTGTTTGGACCTTTAGGGCCCCCCGACGGAGGCAACACGCCCCTTTGGCGTCTGCTTCGCATAGACGGCACCTCCAGACAGGCCCACCTGGAGGAAACTGGCAGTCGCCTGTTCCTGTCCTCCTCTCCAATCTTCGTCTTTCTCTCCCACTTTTCCATCTTCCCTGTCTCCTCTTCACTTCTTATTACTTCCGCATTTCTTGGCGGCAAGGGTTAACCGTGTGTAATATATCCAATCTTGGGTATATATATTAGGTTATAGCGACGATGCATGGCTGGCGTCTGCAGGTATTCTTCCAACCTTGTAGCGTCCCCTTGTTGGGCTCCGTGGTGGAGGGCCACCATCGCTGCCGAAATTTCCAATGCTATATGGCAAGCAACTTTCAACCATTACCTGATCGCTTCCTGAAGAGGGGGCGCACCAATGAAACTTTCACGTTTTTCATGCAAACAAAGCAATCTTTTCCCAAGTACCACGTTGTACACAGCCAGAACGATAGCAAAACAGTCAGAATGATTTCACCATTTGTTGTAGCAAAATGCCGCACGGAAGCAACTGGCCCAGGCTATAATGTAACGAAGATGGGAAGGGGTGATCTTCTTCTCGAACTTCGCGACAAAGCACAATATGACAAGCTCTCGAAACTTGTAGCATTTGGGGAAATTCCAGTCTCAGTGGGCCCACACAGGTCCAGGAACACAGTGCGCGGGGTCGTCTCAGAAGATGACCTTCTCGAACTGAGTGAAAGCGAACTACTAGAAGGATGGCAAGACCAGAACGTAGTAAAAGTGCAAAGAATAACATTAAGGCGAGATGACAGACAAATACCGACCAAACACATAATCATTACTTTCGGAACCAGCAACCTGCCTGAAACAATAGAAACCGGCTACTACAAGCTACGTGTTCGACCATACATCCCAAATCCGCGTCGATGCTTGAAGTGTCAGCGTTTTGGGCGTGGGTCGCAAACCTGCAGAGGGCGTGATACTTGCGCTAAATGTAGTTCAACAGAACACGCTTCAGACATCTGCACTTCAGCGATGTGCTGTGCCAACTGTAAATGAGATCACCCATCCTACTCGCGATCGTCCCCCTCGTGGAAGAAAGAGAAACTAATCATAGAACTGAAAGTCAAACTAAACCTATCTTTTCCAGAGGCACGTAAACGTTTCGCTCTCCACAATCAGTCTAGTCGTTCCTACATCGATGTGGCGCGCCGGGGGGCAGCGCTACATCATTCGGCGGCCGCCCAAGTCACACGGAGTGTGACCGTGGTCACGCCATCAGCTACCCCGGCTGGAACAGCCAATGCTGTACCGGCCCCCGCAAAGGAGGACCAGCAGACCCTCGGGCCTGTTGGAGCCACGGCCACTGCCCCAGCAGATCGGCCCAACATTCCCGCGAAAGTGCCCGCTGCGCGGGCAGTATCCACCGCCTCAGATGAGGTGGTGGATACGAGCACAAATCCGGCGTCTTTGACGCCGAAGGAACGGCGCAGCTCCCTCGAGTGCTCCCAGAAGATAGCGAGATCCCGTTTCACGGGGCCTGGAAAGGTCTCGTGAGATAATGTAATCTATATTTCTTAGGCACACAGCACAAAACACATACATTATGGATACACAGATAATACAATGGAATGTCAGGGGATACGAGCACAAATCCGCCGTCTCTGACGCCGAAGGAACGGCGCAGCTCCCTCGAGTGCGCCCGGAAGATAGAGAGATCCCGTTTCACGGGGCCTGGAAAGGTCTCGCGAGATAATGTAATCTATATTTCTTAGGCACACAGCACAAAACACATACATTATGGATACACAGATAATACAATGTAATGTCAGGGGTTTTCTCCACAACCTAGACGACATTAAGAAACCCTTAAAAAAGTATAATCGAAAGGTGCTGTGGTACCAAGAAACGAATCTTAATCCTTCACACACGAACTTTCTCCGACAGTATGCCTTTTACCAAAAAGACCGCAACGACGCCCTTGCCTCGTCTGGCGGTGTGGCAATAATTGCAGATAAGGGTGTTGCTTGCGGGCAATTACCGCTTAAAACACACCTAGAGGCAGTAGCAGTCCGTGCAATACTGTTTCATAAACTGGTAACAATTTCCTCACTATACATCCCCCCAAACTACCATCTTTTAAAAACAGAGTTCCAAAGCCTTATGAATGAACTACCCGAACCTTATATTGTCGTCGGAGATTTTAATGCGCACAGCACTCTTTGGGGTGGTTGTCGTTGTGATGCCAGGGGACGCTTAGTAGAAAGCTTCCTCTTCACTACAGGTGCATGCTTACTAAATAATAAAGAGCCTACATTCTATAGCGTGGCAAACAAAACATTTTCATCGATCGATTTAAGTATTGCATCTGGTACACTCATACCGTATCTTGAGTGGAACGTGTTTAAAAATCCATATGGCAGCGACCATTTTTCAATTGTCATAAAATCAACAAAACGTAATGAATGCTCTCCATGCATCCCCCACTGGAAAGTCGAGTCAGCTAACTGGAAACGTTATAAAGAACTCACCCGCATGACTTGGGAAGACATCTCTGCACTTTCTATTGATGACGCCGTGGCATATCTGGCAGCATTTATTGTTGATGCGGCGTCACTCTGTATCCCTCAATCAAATAGATCGCCCTTCAAACGGCGTGTTCCCTTGTGGAATGCGGAGTGCAAAGAAGCTCGTAAGAATCAAAATAAAGCGTGGACTCACCTTCGCGAATCTCCAGCGGCCCAGAGTCTGATCAATTTCAAGAAAATAATGTCACTAGGCAGAAGAACCCGCCGCCGGGCCAAACGGGAAAGTTGGCAAAATACATCAGTAGGATCAATTAATACACAGACGAACGGAAAGCCTGGAATAGGGTCAACAGAATAAAAGGCCGGGAAACTCATCCTCTACCTTTGGTAAACACACAAGGAGATAGTATTGAGGACCAGGCTGATTGGCTAGAAGCACATTTTCAGTACATCTCGAGTGCATCTCATTACTCAGATACATTTCTAAGATATCAGCGACAAGCGGAACGGCAGCCTCTGAATCAGAAAGAAAATAAAAATGAACCTTACAACCGGCCATTTAACATGGTGTAATTTCAGGCTGCACTAAACTGTTGCAATAAATCAGCTCCTGGAGGCGATCGAATAGTTTATGAGATGATTGAACACCTACACGCCGAAACACACAAGACACTGCTATCACTCTTTAATTCCATATTCTCTGCCAGTTACATTCCATCTGCCTGGAAGCAAGCGGTCGTAATTCCTATTCTCAAAGAGGGCAAGGATCCAACTTCGGTCTGCAGTTGCAGGCCTATAGCCCTGACAAGCTGCCTATGCTGACTCTTTGAGAAAATGGTAAACAGACGCCTAATTCATTATCTTGAAAGCAACAAAACACTAGACCCCTTGCAGTGTGGTTTTAGGGAGGGTAGATGTACGACACATCACCTAGTCCGCATGGAGGCGAATATCCGAGATGCCTTCGTGCACAAGCAGTTTTTATTAGCCGTGTGTTTAGATATGGAAAAGGCATACGACACAACCTGGCGTTTTGGAATTCTTCGGGATCTGGCTTGTATGGGTGTCAGAGGCAATCTCTTGAATCTGATTCAAAACTACCTCTCTAATCGTATGTTCAGTGTGAGGGTTGGTAAACTACTATCTCGTCAATTTACGCAGGCAACAGGTGTGCCACAAGGTGGTGTACTGAGCTGCACGCTCTTCATCGTAAAAATGAATTTCCTCTATAGCGTCATACCATGAACAATGTTTTATTCAGTGTGCGTGAATGACGTACTGATAGGATTTAAATCATGCAACATTTCTATCTGTGAGCGACATATACAGCTTGGCCTAAACAAAATATCTAAGTGGGCTGACGAGAATGGATTCAAGTTAAACCCCCAAAAAAGCACATGCCTTCTATTTTCGAAAAAGAGAGGTATATTACGTGACCCTGCTATCTATCTTAATGGACAACGGCTATGTGTCAGCCACGAACATAAATTTTTAGGAATCATCTTAGACTCTAAACTAACATTTGTCTCTCACCTTAAATATCTGAGAGCGAGATGTCTGAAGACAATGAATTTACTAAAGCTCCTGTCCCGCACATCTTGGGGAAGTGACAGGAGATGCCTTTTGAACCTCTACAAAAGCCTTATACGGTCCCGCCTCGACTATGGAGCAATAGTATATAGCTCTGCTGCGTCTAGTGCTTTAAAGATACTAGATCCCATTCACCACATGGGTATGCGCCTGGCCACAGGCGCTTTTAGGACAGGTCCCGTAGAAAGCCTGTATGTGGAGTGTAATGAATGGTCATTACATCTCAAAATGACATATTTAACTTCTTTCTATGCTCTCAAGGTCAAATCAGATGTTCAGCATCCATGTCACTCATCTATTCATGAAGTGTCTACAGCCAGATTATTTCATAACCACCCAGCTATTCGACCTCCGTTGAGCCTTCGTTTGGCAACACTGGCAGAAGAAACAGGTGTCTTAGTCCCAGAGAATGTCCTAATGGCACCCACTCGCCTGCTCCCACCATGGGAATGGCAGACCATTGAATGCGACGTCTCTTTCGTAAAAATATCTAAGAGGGCACCAGAAGCACATATACAATTCCATTTTCGTGAACTTCAGGAGAAGTACTCCTGTACAGAATATTATACAGACGCTTCCAAGTCCTCTAAAGGAGTTTCCTACGCAGCTCTGGGACCTTCATTTTCAGTATCCGGAGCACTAAATCCACACACAATTATATTTACAGCTGAAGCTTACGCTATACTATCGGCTGTTCAAAACACAAGGCTCACAAAACTTGCTAGGGATATTCTTTTTACAGATTCGTTAAGTGTAGTCAGAGCCCTACTTAGACCAAGAAAATATAAAAACTATGTTTTTAGAGAGCTGTACATTCTGTTGTGCTCCCTATATATGTGCAATCAACTGATTGTCATATGCTGGATACCTGGTCACAAAGATATAAAAGGCAACGAAGCTGCTGACGAAAGTGCTGGGTCAGTAACTTTAAGCGATGCAGATTCAAATATCCCCATCCCTGCCACAGACCTAAAGCCTTTTCTACGCAGTAAATTGAGGAATCATTGGCAAGGCGAATGGGATAAACAAGCAATGAATAAGCTTCACATAATAAAACCAAAACTGGAGAACTGGATAAATGGGAAAATAGCAAGGTACAAGGAAGTACTTCTTAGCCGATTAAGGATAGGCCACACATACGCACCAACTCTCATGTCTTGACTAGGGGCGATCCTCCAACTTGTGTTAAGTACGGCAATAATCTCACTGGCCTCCATGTTCTTATTGAGTGCCCTGCAATAGAACAGAGAGGAAAAAGTATTTCCCTGCTGCATATCGCGAGAATTTACCCCTTCACCCTGCATTATTTCTTAGCGATGAACCGCTTCTTAATCTGCAAACAGTCTTAAAGTTTTTAGCCGAAACGGACACCCTGAAAATCATCTGGCCAGGCAACTTTTAAGCACACGACTAACAGCCCTGCATTCAAGGGCTCTCTTGAAATTCTGGTGTCAGTGTTATGTTTTATTGCATCATCTTTTAACGAAAGCCCATTGCCATAGCCCACATCACATCCTAGCCACCGTCATTATTTCAGCACCTATCTATTCCACTGCACTTACAGCGTAAGTTTTTTTAGGCCCTTCTACAGCCATATCACATCTACCATGATGAGTTCATTGTGAATGTCATGCACAATACATCGTCAACATTACCACCTGTCATGGCGCTCTTTAGTAGCTGTTTAGCCGTATTGTGTGGATGTTTCCGCGCCACTACGGGAAGCACTGAGCAATATCACAGCTCATCAACGTTCTTAGCAGAAGAAACCACAGTGCCAGCTGAGACCACGGCAAAGCCAGAATAGGCATGGCATCCCAATAAAGCTAGGAAACGTAGCTGTGACACCTTGGGCGCGAACTTGAAGAACTGTCCTGAAAAAATGGCCGGAAAGGCACAAACAGTGTTGCGTATTGCTAGGCCACTGAAATTGGCCGCTCAGTTTTGTTTTTCGTTTTAAATGGAGTTCACTTTACCTGGAGATCGAGGTGAAAGCGGCCAAGAAAGAGCACTGATTTTTTTAAGTGCTCTAATGAAAATTTACGAACTATAAAGCTGTTCTTTTGTTTCAGCAACTACTTTTTCCTAAACATTATCGGATTACCGAGACCTTACTGTATTTGGTGAAAACTGGGAATATGTCTCGTGTACCATGTACAAGAGAGCTTTAACACTTCTCGAATAATTATGAGCTTCCGAATGTTTACCGAACATTCACTCTCTCTTTATTTTATTGCATTATACGAGGCGCCTGTGTTTTGCCCCGTGATTAAGTTACCTTAGGTGTGTTTCGGAGAAATGAGAGCTATATTATTAGTAATGTGCAGGAAAATGTCATGCTTCGTGAGTCAATTAGAACGTTTGCCGTATATTACGTCTGCGAGCATTCTGGATCATAATATGTGCGTTGTACGAACACAGGAGATTTTGTACCTTCTATCCTGAGGAAACTACGAGTCGTTGAGATCGAGTAAAATGAAAGTAGGTGGAACACATTCGTTTTCCTACAATAGAAGTGTACTGCACGTATAGATACCATGGCCTGCAAAGTGCTTAGTAACTACTTTAAAAAGATGTACTGCCTCTTATCTTTAATGTTTCCCAGAGTAACTATGTGTGGCATCGAGTTTACATCGGGGAGAAATAGGAACGTTGTTATGAGTAATGTGCACAGAAATATTGTTTTTTTGCCTAATTATGATGGTTCCCTATAATTGCAGAACCCTCGAATTTTCTGTACATTTATGGATCAGACGTCGCTACCACGTGATGTCGTCGGTCAACTGAATGAGTCACCTTGCTTATATTTTGTGGTTATAGGGTACATGTAGCATATGGATGACGTTCACACTGTGCACACGAAATTGTAAGTGTGCACAGTTGCAGATAAATTTCGGAAAGTTGTTGCACAGAGACACATGGCAAGAGAAGACTTTGATTACGTGATTGCTTCGGCCCTGCAGGGGCGTCTGTGTAAACAGCCGCTTGATGTGTTCAGACATCACGTACCCCGGCTCAAGAAGGTAGGAGCCTCCAGCGTGTAGCCGTGCACGGCGTAGCAGTGTCATCGGGTTGAGCTGATGCAGGTGTTTGGGCCGTTGAGGCCCCCTGGCGGACATAACACATCTTTTTCACCTCTGCTTCACATAGACGGCGACTACAGACTGGCCCACCTGAAGGAAATCGGCAGTCGCCCTTTCCTGTCCTTCTTTTGAATCTTCGTCTTGCTTCGTCTCTTTTAATCTCGCCTGTCAACTTTTCTCTTCCATTTACTTCCAACATTCTTGGCGGCAAGGGCTAACCTGGTGTGTCATAACCGCTACTCTTATACGTATTTGGTTATAGCGAGAACCTACAGCTGGCGTTAGTGGGACTTCTTTTTACAGGTCTTACAGCATCCCCTCGTCGGGTCTAAGACGGGTGGCTGGCGTTGCTGCCCTAGATTTTACCTTGACATATGTCAAGTTGATTCCCCCACTTCCAGATCATCCTGCGAAACAAGGGCACACCTAAGAAGTTTTCAAGTTTTTTGGTCGAAATATTGCAATTTTATTACAACATCATGCAAAATATTCTGAAAAAAACGTGAGGCAGCGAAAATGATCTCACCTTTGCTGGTTGGATAAACACTGACGGAAGTGTTTCGTTCATGTTTTAAGTACTCCAGGTTAGCAAGCGCTAATCATTCAGAATTCGCGAGAAGAAGAAATATTAAAAACCATCTGCTCTAATCTAGTGTCATTCAGGCATTTCCCAGTGATAGTGAACCCACACCGCACTATGAACACTATGCGCAGAGTCGTTTCTAATGCTGATCTAATGGAGCTGACTAAACCTGACTAAAGGCGGGTCGATCAAAATGTAATCAAGCGTAACCAATCCTTTCTGATACCTTAATTACCAGATATTGGAAAATAAAAGCATCTTGCGGCCTCGGCAGTTCTCTGCCGTGGCCGCAAGAATTGCTTTAAATGTTGTGCCCAAAAACACCGACCCTGCAATTGTGAGAATTCCCCAAAATTAGTGAACTTTGATGGGGTGCACGCCGCATAATCGCTGTCCTGCACGTGCTGAAAAAGGAAAGATAAATAGTAACAGAGCGAAGGAAAACATCGTTCAGAGGCCCGCAGGCGTATAGTGCATTTGCCAAAGAACATCTTCGCCGAAGCTGTGCATCAGCGGCACCACCACAACGGCCTCCAGCGACTGTTTGGCCCACCTACAGTGTGCCGGCAATAACGTAATCTAACCCCCCCCCCCTGCCGCTCTTGTGGCTGCAGCCAGCGCTGCGATGTCGTCTCAGAAGGGTCAATTGACCACCGGGCAAACAGCAGTGGGGAACGCAAGGTAACGTTTAACATAACTAAGCTCTCTCGTGTTATTCTAAACGTTGAACAAATAAAGCTTTATCCATCAACATCACCGCGAATTATCAATGAAAGCATCCAGCACGGCAAGCTTCGCTTACATCGACTGTCACAGTGCGTGAGATTTCCATAATTTTATCGCTTCTTGATGATCTGGAAGACAGGTCTCTTCATGATAATTTAATATATCTTGGTCTACCTGGCTCGAAGGAAACCTGGCAGCTGACCGAAGAAAAGGTAACCTCAGCAATCAACGTCACCTTTGGCTCGCTTCCCAGTATTTCAATTCAGCGAGCCTACTGGCTCGTGAATTACCAGACTTAGAAAGGTCGCCCCGATCATTGGCAAACTTAAAATGCGGTACTTTGCCTACGCGCACTGTAAGATCTAGCAATATCGCAGTTGATGAGGACTTTTCACCCTCAACTCTACTTGCACGTGAAAAAAAAACTAATTGAGTTTGCTAAATCTCAACCATACTCGCCACTGTGTAAACACAACTACAGGAAACTGCTCATAAACAAGAAGTGCTACACGTACCATCCTAATTCGAATAGTATACAGCAGACGCCAGGACGCAACATCGGCCTCAACAACGTTGCGGCTGCTCCGCAACAGGTTCCTACTTCGGGATGCGTTAGGGGCGGTGGGCTGGCGCAATGTACTCAAATAATCATCTTTTATACTCAGATAAGAAGTGTTTTTAAAAACCATGACATATCATCATTAGCAGTTCTTACGTGTTAAGCCAATTTAATCGCCCTAACTGAAATGTTGCTCTCAAATGACATCCATGACTCAACTTTTTGATAACAGCGAACACTGTAGAGTATGTCGCCTTGACCGAACAGAGCGTCGTGGTAACGCCATACTTCTTGTTATTTCGAAACGCATCCTATCGTCATCCATTTCAATCAGCACAAATCTGAAACTAGCGCTGCCTACAGCAATTTTGAATCATAAAAGGGTAATTTTAGTCGCCTGCCAAGGCCCAGTTTCCTCGTCAACCGCATTTGCTAATGAATTGCACGATGTAATTAGTTCCATTACGACAACTTTTATTCCTCACCTCTTTTCTTGTTCGATGGCTTTGATATTTCTATTATAGCTTGGAACCCTGATTTAGCTCATTATCATCATGTTCTTCAGACTCAATAGCATTATGCGGTATTTGTAATACATTTCCGTTAACTGAATTTCTTCCACACACCACAAGAAAAACGTCCACTTCTGCAAGTATTGTCGATTTCATCTTAAACCATTTTCGCGATTACGCCGCTGTCGTCCATTACTTACCAGATATTAGTGATAATTTAATATTAAATATTCACCCTAATACTCAGTTTTTGGAACTTCCGAAGAGTAAAAAAAATCTAATTAGACTGTAAGAGAGCTGATTTTGAAGCAATTTAATAATGAAATGAGTCAATTTCTTAACATCTTCTCCAGTGATTTTGAAGGTGGTACTGTGCAGTCAAACTGGAATGTGTTTTGCCGGAGGCAAAGCGCTTAATCAATAAAGACATCCCAACCAGTATTATCACTTGCAGCCCTCACGCTCCTTGGCACAACAATCATTTAAAGCGGCATTCCAACAAAAAATATGACTGTATCATTCCGCGAAGCATTCAGCCACTGATTCACGTTAGAAAGCCTACAGGTTAGCCTCGCACGGCTATGAATCTGCATTGAAGTACGCTAAATAAACATTTGTACCAACCACATTACCATATATGCTAATAACTAGCGTAAAAAACTTCAGGCGCGTCATACATCCGCTTTCCGATGGTTCTATCGCTCTTAGCAATTGATGTGGTAACCCTGTTCCTAAAAACGTAAGCGCAACTCTCCTGTACAATGTCTTTGTTAAAAATTTCCCCGGCAGTGCTGATATTGAACTACCTGTTTTGAATGACTAAAACGTTTTACCTATGCCTCCAGTGACTGTTAAGGTCACAGTGGCATTTGACTAATATATTTATTGAGGATAAATTCATCAGCGGTTTAATAACATCAGTGCTAAATTTCAGATATGCACTTGCTTTTATAGTTCAAATAAAATAACTAAAATATTTAAACAATCACTGAAGACATCTGCTTTTCCGTCTGGATGGAAAGGGAGAAAAATTATTCCTTCACACAAATCTGGCAACCGCACTTCAGCTACAGGTTATTGTCTGATATCATAAACCAGTACGTGCTGAAAAATACTAGCGCATGTTATTCTTACTAAGCTTGCGAATTTCCTTGAGTCCAATTCATTTTTTTTTCGCCACTACAACGCGGAATTCAAAAGTCATTCTCATGTGAATCACAATTAACATTTAGTCACAAACTACACCAAATACTTGACCGTTCTTTTCTCGCCCATTGCATCTTTTTAGACTTTTCAAAAGCTTTTGACAAAGGGTGTCATGAACTTTTGCTTTATAAACAATGCAAATTAAGCTTCCATCCTAACGTTCTGAAATGGATTGAGTCCTTTCTCGTTAACCGTTCCCAGTTCGTAACAGGTAACGGTCATGACTCACCTCATAGCGACGTTCAGTCCGCTGTGCCGTAAGGCTCCGTCTTGGGACATCTATTATTCCTTATCAAAAATATAGACTTACCTTCAGCAATAATTTGGGACATAGACTTATTTGCAGGCGACTGCGTAATCTTTAGAGATACAACTAACGAACTAATCACCCTGTTTCAGACCGAAATTAATAAGATGAGTAATAAGGTGAGCAAGGTGAGCAGTGCCGATTGTGGCGAATGAAACTCAAGTATAACAAATGTATATTTGTGCGAGCATCTCCATCTAGCAGTAATGTGCATGTGTACAACGTGAATACCTTTGCGTTAGAGACGAAACGCTCACATAAGTGCTTAGGCGTGCATATAACGTCTAAATTAACGTGGAAATATGACGCCGGATATATACTTACATAAGCCGACCGCTTGCTTGGACACTTACGCCATAACTCATATCGTTCTCCATCCCCTTTAAAATACTTATTTTACAAAACCCTGTTCCGCCCAAAATTAGAATATTCAGCAGCTGTATAAAACCCTTTTAAGGAAAACCTAATACATTGCCTTGAACTAATCCAAACTAAGGCAAATTGTTTTATACTTCGGAACTACAACCATGGCGCGAGCATATCTCCAATGAAATCAAATTTCGGTTTTCAGCCGCTGGCAACACGTCGCAGAATTTCTCGCCTTTCATTTTTTTCATAAGCTGTGTCACCACCCATGTTTTCGTCCGCAATTTGTGTCACATCCATATTACTTACACTGTAAAAAAATGTTTCCTTACTTTATAACAAATCTGCACGTAATGTGTGACCGAACGCTTTTCCGTAAATAGAGAACGGCCATTTCCACAGAAAGGACACCCATGAAAGAGAGACCGTAATACAAAATACGGGTGCTTTCGTATCTAGAAAACGGAAGACTCTGTATACTGAATCTGTACTATAACCGTTAAAATCCAGGTGCTCCTCGTATTCAGAAAACGGAACACACTCTATTCTGTGTCTGTACGGTACCCGTTAAAAGACAGGTGCTCCCCGCATTGAGAAAACGAAAGACGCTATATGCAGAATCTCTACTATTTCTATTAAAGTATAGGTGCTTTCCGTATTTCGTCTCGCAGAGCATATCTATTTCTTCGAGAATCTATCATCGGGGATAAAATTGGCCAGGACCCACGAGCGGCGACTGAATATTTTTCTACGCTATCTGCTGGGGTCGGCCGCGCTAACATCTGCGTTTGGAATCTGCATACGTGACCTACAGTTTCCAGGGATCTTGAAAGCAGATATCCAATTTTATTGACGCTCTCACTTGCGAACTACTTTTGTGAATGATAGTACAGACCCTTTATTGCAAATGTCATGAAGGCAGTTCATAGCAAAAGCAGCATGTCGCCAATTTGAGAATTGTCTTGCCAACACACTGACATAGCTGAAAAGATCAAATACTTTGTACTTTGTGATATGAATGCATTGCATAGCATATTGTCACGCGGTAGTGACGGTCGAGGACACATCAACAAGACTGCGAATGGCAAGACCAACTTTCCTGTTCAAACATGTGCCTACAAAAGCAGGCTACATTCAAAGCTTAACGAAAGTGGTGAACACAGTCAACGATCGTCGAAAACCTGATGAGAAGGTTAATCTCGTCGGCTTTATGTACATCAGTCGTCCAACGTTGTAGAGTAATCGGTGCGACCTGTGTGTCTTCCACAAAGACAGTGGATGGAACCAGCGTTAGCATTCCAGAAACTTTCGATACACGCACGCGCATACTTACAGTGCGATAAAATTTCTTAATTTGTTACTGTAATCTCGTGACATTTCAGCTTTTGGCACATCAGTAAGTGATTGATTTGACGAAGTTATAAAATCAGTAGGGAACCAGATACCTAGGCATATCTGCCGTTTCGTCCCATTGTGCTACTGGATTCGCTTCGTTTCGTCCCATTTCCCGATTCGTTTAGTCCCATTGTGCTACTGGATGCGTTATTGACAACATAGGCACCCAAAATTGTCAATTTTTTGCGACCATAGAAGTAAATAGTCATGTGAAAAAGATATTTTTGTTTGGAATTCAAGCGCAATAAAGAGAACGCAGTGAAAAGGATCCCGTCCTTGTGAAATTAATTATGTTTTGCCATACGGTTAGAGCAATGCTTTGTCGGTGGATCAGTTGTATGAAATGCTTTCTTTCAGTATCCGCAGGTAGACGGAGAGTACGAAAAATGCAACAATTTGGTTTTATATAAACAGGCTGGTTTTAATATGTAGCCACAACAGTTTAGTAGATGAGCAGAAATAATTTTTAAATAAGAAGAGCAATTATAAATAAGGTATTTGCCCACCTCGCACTGCCAGTGGCAAGAGGAGCCACACTAGTAATTTATATCCGTCTATATATGTCAGCTCATTGGTCCATGCAGCGCTTTTGATTGTTACACTTGGAGCATCGTCGCTTTACATTTTAATGCTGACATCTGTTTTCAAATTCAAAATAAGCTGGGAGACACCACGGCCGGAACGCGAAACGTGAATTCCTTGAGCATTCATTCGCTAGCATCTACAATGATCAAAGGCAGTGATGCCATGAAAATGAATTGCAGGGAGCCGAAGAAAATCATTTCTGATAGAATTACAAGCATTTTCTCCGTTGACCACTTGGTGCAAAGTGGCTTCAGTTGCAGACATGATCACTTTAGGCACTCATCTGAGAGACATGGACATTGTACCGGGACGGGCGGCGAACTTCAGTCTCACTTCCGAACAAATTAAACAGAATGTGCCTTTTCAAAGGTTATGCCTGATACAGGAGGGGCGCTCAGAAACTAGGTGTGTACATTAGGGGTCAGCATGAGTGCAGGTGTTTCCAGTTTTAACAAATTAAATTGATGAATGAATTGATGCTATGAATTGATTGAATGAATTGATGCTATGGGACCACCACACCGATTACTTACGAAATAAACTTAGTAAAGCGTTAGGTATGTTGCGCAGATGCCAGAGGCTACTACCAATACCACAGAAACTTATGGTTTATAACGCACTATTTGCTTCTCACCTGCGCTATTGTAACCTGGTCTGGTCAAATAGTACTAAGAAATCATTAGGTAATTTAGTTTCAGTTCAAAAGAATGCCTTACGTGCTATTTCAGACTTACCTTACAATGGACATACGCGTGACATATTCCGGAAGTTCAAGATTTTACGTGTAGACCGCCTTTATGGGTATCAACTTATGTGTTCTTTTAAACGTGACATGGTTAAGGGTACTAATCATATCATAAACATCGCGAACTTGCAGCGGAATCCTTCTTTTCGCCTAAATCGATATACGGAACACTGGGAAGTCCCGCGCCCTCGGACTAACTATGGCCTTCAAGCACTCTCCTACTGTCTTCCCTCTACACTTAACAAATATAGTCTAAATGATGTAAACATACGCCATATATCCAAGAGCACATTACTGCAAAAATTTCTGTGAATAATTAACTTTTTGGTTTGTCGGTTGAAAAGTATTTCTTTGCTATTTCTAAGTTGTCATCTCTGGTTTTCATGCATACATGTATGCGTATGTGCATGTGTGTATATATATATATATATATATATATATATATATATATATGCGTCTGTGAATATGTATATATTGACCTTGCCACAAGAATGTACTACGAATATCTTGCCATGTTGCTGCCTGTTGTTCATGGGGAGGTGGGACTAGTCAAGCTGCCGTTATGCAGCTTTTATCCTGCCATCCCTACCGCTTTGTATATATCAGTGTACTTATGTGGTAAAAATAAACTTCTTCTTATGTCCTATGTAAAACATCATTTGACCGCTAGAACATCAAACCAAAAACAGCAGCACCCAGTGAGAAAGTTTGTTGAAGAACGAGCAGTGATCCGGCTTTCTGCATTTCAAGGGCCAAATTCCAAAAAAAAATATTGGTGCTGAGCTTGACGGTGTGCAGTGCCGGTGACTACATACTGTAGGCAACGTGATGCGAATCTCCTTGACGTTGTGTCTCTTTTAGATACATTAATCAGGTCACTGCTCATAATACCCTTGGAATTCGTATGTTGGGGGTGAAGTCCAGGGCTTACCTCTGGATCAGTCAGTGCATGCCCTCCACTCTAATAGGAATCCTACCTGACTTAGTACCAGTGGTTCATGTTATCCTGTTATTCAGCCAAGTGGATTCCACGTTTTGTATTAAGGACACACTTATGATACCCTAAATCAATTCAAACTTAAACAAAGCCTACTTTTTAATATCTGCTTCTAATTTCTTGGTGGTACGTTGATTATGGGAGAAAATGAAGCTCAAAGTAAAATTTTCTGAGCATCGCCCCACAATTTCTGTGCTGATACCTGATTGTCGCATCATGGATTTCAAGTATCTTTAAAAACTTGGGTAACTTTGGTTCAATAAAAGTTCTTGGTGGGTTTTAATTTCGGTTTTTCGCTTTTTTGGAGTACAATGAAGAACACCTTGACCTGTAATAAAAATGAGCTACACCTGAGCAGACGCTATCAAAGTCAATGACGTCACAGGTGTGGAAACATCAAGACAGCAGTGCCACCAACGTTTCCATTTGACTCTTTTATAGTTTACTCAGCCTCTTGTCACAGTACAAGTGAATCGGTTTGTTTTACAGGAATGTCATTTACAGATATGCTTGAAATTATTAATCTCTTTAGCGCTCACTTGCCTTGGTTGCTTAGTGGCACTGGTGTAGCACCGCTAAGCACGAGGTCGTGGGGTTACACAACCAGAATTTCATGGCGGTGGAATTCAGAACTACCTTTGGGCCATGTCTTCCTAGATGGTCAAAATTATTCGGGAGTTCCCCACTGTGACATGCCTCTTTAGCAGATTGTCGTTTCGGCTTGTAAGACCGCAGAATTTATACATATAATTCATTTAGGGTTTCTTTAAGCTGTTCAGTTCATAATTTTTGCAAGAACTAATTGTGAAAATATTCCCAGTAAAAAGTTCCATCAAGACATTGGCCTACATGTAGGTCGGCTAACCGGAAATTAAGACCTTGATGGTCTGCAAGTCTCTCGGCCTACAAGCCTATCGGTCTAGAAGTCTATCGGCCTGCAAGTCTACCTAACTACAAGTCTCTGTGGCTACAAGTCTATCGGCCTACTAATCTGACATAAGAGGCGGCTGATCTAGAGTTTGTCAGTATGCCGGTTTATCAGCGAGACCCCTGCTCATATCTGATTGCATCACAGTCATGCAGTCTTAATCAGAATATATTCAGTGCCTTTGAACACCTTAGCATGCCAGTCGGTACATATGATGGCTCACTGCATATTAAGTAGGCTCACCATTTTTCTAGAATTTCAGTCATGTTATGTGTGTGATGTGGGAATCAGATTTTTAACATATAAAAACAATATCAGCAGAGAGGAAAGCTTATTGCAAAAGTTCACGGCTTCAGTACATTACGAAACTGTTTTAACCTGTACGAGTGGACTTCTTTTAGCCTCTTTTCCGGGACGTGTCACATGGTGTTGTCCACGAAGGAATAACCGTTGCAAAGAAGAAGAAATTATTATTCACCTAAGGCACAAAAAACTAAGTAAAATACAACAGACTGACAAAACACTCAGGAATTCACCCTATATTGAGTAGTGGGAGTTGTGCTACAATTGCTTCGTTCTACTATACTTCAGTAGAGCTGCTACATTCATGCTACAAATCAAACTGCTCCAAATCTGCTCCAAGAGGACCTGTTGTGCGCCTTGTCGGAGGCCACTGTAAAGAGGTGTTGTATGGAAGGTCAGGTGGCAATTGCCACGACACTATGCGATGTGTGCCGCCACATCTGTCATTAATTAGTTAAGTGAGCCAAAGTTCATTCAAGTAATCCAATCCAGCGCATTCGTGCACGTTCATGGTCAGCCATCAACAAATTATATGTGACATATTCGCCTCCGCAAGGGGGTCTGCGTCAGCAGGCGTCTCGTGCGTTGCGACACCACGTACGTGAGCACATCAGGGCTGGACCATCCCGCGTGCAGCCGTGCGCGGCTTAGCCATGTCTGCGGAAAGCCTCGGGGCTGAGCCGGCGCTAGGTTTTCGCACCTTTAAGGCCTCCAGGCGAAGGCATGCAACCCACCTCTATTCGTCGGCTTCCCATAGACGGCTACTCCAGACTGATCCGCCTGGAGGAAACCGGTAGTCGCCGTTTCCTATCTGTCTCTCCTGAAAACTTTGTCTCTCTCTCCCACTTTCTGGCCTTTCCTGTCTTTTCTCTCTTCTATTTACTTCGTTTCTCCTTGGCGGCAAGGGTTAACCTTATGTGGCTACAACCTTGGGTACACCATATGTGGTTATAGGGAAGGCGTACGACTGGCATCGTGCAGACTGGTATGTAAACATTGCCGCGTCCCCCCGTTTGGCTACTTGGTGGGCGGTCGGCGCTGTTGCGGAATTGTTTATGGTTATTTATGGAAACTTCTTTCCCCACAATTTTTTATCGACCCCTATTCGAGGCCATGCGGAACTTTTAATTTTCCAGCAACCGAACACACCTTTTTCCCCGCTTTCACATCATCCACTGACCGAGCCCGAAAGACGGTGAGAATGATCTCACCGTTTCTTGTATCGAAATCTCGGACTGAAGTCGTTGGACCAAGCTACAAGGTATCGAAAATGGCGAGCGGTGATCTTCTACTAGAGCTCTGCTATCCAACACAGCATGAAAAGCTAGCTAGTCTCGTGTCCTTTGGGGTTGTTCCAGCGATTGTTTCCCCACACCGTACGATGAATACCACCCGCGGCGTCGTTTATGTTGCCGATTTGTTGAAGTTGTCAAACGCGAGCACCTGGAGTTCAGGAGTGATCAGAATGTTATCAGGGTCAAATGAATTAACATAAATAGGGATGTAAGAGAAATTCGGCCCAAACAGATAATACTAATTTTCGGTTATAATGTTTTGCTCGATACCACCGAGACCAAGTACCTCAAGATTCGCGTTAGACGATATTTGCGAAATCCCCTTAGATGCTTGAAGTGTCTAAAGTTCGGCCGAAGTTCCCGGAACTGTCGAGGACCGCTGACTTGTGCCAAATGTAGTGACAATGAACATTCACCTCAAACCTACGAGGCCACTCCACACTTTGTCAACAGTGATGGTGAGCATGCCGCCCACTCGCCGTCCTGCCCTTCTTGGAAAAAAAGAAAAAGAAATCGTCACAATGAAAACAAAGGAAATATAACGTGTTAGGAGGCCCAAAGGCGGGTGTCATACCAGCCAGCAAACAGCTTTGTGAAAGTGGTGCGTAAGCGAGTATTGCCACAGCGCCTCCCGGTGGCTGTCCTGCCTTCGCCTAGTGAGCCGGCGATGACGCGATCTGGCCTCTTGGAGGCCGCAGCTAGCGCCACTTCTCCTCCCCAGCAGAAGGGGCCATCAACCACCGGGCTCGTCATCTTAAAGGTCCCTACGAAAGTGTCGAGGCCTTAAGGTCAAGAAGAGCACGCGAAAGAGCGCGTGTCAGCGTCTCGCATGTGGCGATGGACACAGCCACCAGCCAGACGGCGCCACCAGCGCCTTAGGAGCGGTGACACTCTCGCGATTACCAGAAGTCATACAAAGACACTCTTTCGAAGTAAAACAGAAACAAAACGGTTGATGCAAGTTGTATTTCCGTAGTCCTACACAAAATGTAATACTTGCTTCGTAGTTTGTCATACATAGTTTCTCGCAGTCTAATCATCCAGCACTTTTATCTTTTCAGCAACAAACAGTGCTTCCCGTCGCAAGCGCGCCTTTTCTATGTGCCTGATGCAAACGGAAAGTGTAATGATACTATTCATGTGCGACCGTGATGTTAAACGCGCTCATGCTTCAACCTTCATTTCGTAAAGATGTGAGGTCGCTCCGCTACACCCAGTTTCAAACTACTTTAGACAGATGGAAGCACATATTTCTTAACCACACTATACTGGCGCTCACAGTGCTAAATGTAGCGTTAGTTGGCTGAAATAATCAACAAAGTCCATACAGGTGCCACCTGGTCCCGCAAAAAGCGAACATTTTCTGGAAGCGTTGCATTGAAACCCTTGACTTAGTGGGCTTGAAGAGATGTAGTAAGACTAAGATTTGCGCATATTTTCTTGCCATGTTCGAAGCGTCGGCTTTGAACAAATTTCTTCTGAAATGTTGGTATTGGAGTCAATTTCATGCCGCTTGATCCGCTTTTTTAATTCCCAAAATACCGGCATGATCAGGTATCTATTGAAAGATCATTCAATGCTCAGCGATTTTAGCCTTGTGGTGAAGATAGACAATACGAAATGCTGCTGGTTGGTAATTACATCTCTTGTGCCTGTTCCACATACCTTGTAGGGCTGCTTTCGAATCCGCGAATATAAACAATGTCTCTGGCGGCTGCTTGCACTATGCTTCCACAAAGGGTTTGTTAATGCCACGTGGCTGAGCTCACGTAGATGATGTCGCTCGATGAAAAAGAAACAAGAATCGTTGCCCTGGAAAGGGCACAGTAAGTCCGCACGATGTGCGGCATTGAGTTGTAACGCCATCTGTGAAAACGTGCGTTGCGGCTGCGTATTCTTTGTGCAAATATTCGAAAGTAGAAAGAAGAAAAAGAATAAAAAAGACCGCCTCTGGAACATGCCGCTTCACAAAGATAACTTTCTGCGTTATACAGATCAAGAAGTGAGACCACTATGGCCTCGGCACTTAGACACAATGCATCATCGCCTTCGACTGAACGTGGCATAAGGAGCAATTATCTATAGCGCGTAGGGCGTACCACTGATCCCTTCTGTGATAACTGTAGAAGCTTAGAGACGGGGGAGGACACAATACTTGAATGCCCCACTTGTCGCGACGAGCGACATCTTTTTTCAAGCGACAAATGCAAATGATGTGCCCCGATGTGTTAACACTACTCAACATCTTAAGTCTAATTGCCGGCCCATCAAAGCAACGGCGAGGTATCGATGTATTGTTCAAATACCTGCGAGAAACTGGTGTATTCCTAAAGCGTCAATGATTCAACATTTCATATAGAAAAGCATAAATATGCCAGACTTCGCTCCTGTGTGTATTAGTAACAGGCCCACTTGCTCATTTCACACTTATGTTGTTCAATTTTTTTAACTCTCCTCTGGGATACTTTAATCCCATTTCCTATCCGTATATAGAGTTGCATGCAAGGTGTTGAATACGCGCCGGTAAATATATCTGTTTTTCTAATAAATAGCCTCTCTCTCTCTTCTGCAGAAACATTACACAATCCTGATAGCAATTTTAGAAATTATATAACGTCGTATGAGCATGACGACTGAATGAACCTGGCAGCACGGTTTTCTACAGCTTCGATGGCATTTATGAAATAAGCTTGATGAGGATTCGAGATGGCCGATGCGTATTCCAGTATAGTTCTGATAAGTGAAATGTAAGCTTGTAGTCCGACGTGTTGTAGAACATGCCGATGGCGCTGTTTTAAGAAACCTAGTGTTTCATGAGCCCGCGACATCAGCTTAGTCGCGTGTAGATGCCAGGATAAATGTACTGAAGTGGTCAACAATGTACTGAAATGAGGACAACAGAGGGCTAAAAACCGCATATTCTAAAACAAAGGGTTTGCAACGACGGCGAAAAGACATGTGCTTATATTTGTTAGGGTTGAGTGTCACCATCCACTGCGAACACCAGTTCAGCGAATGGTTTAGGTCTGCCTGAAGGAATTCATTGTCAGAAGGGGCAATCACTGAGCAATAAATAATGCAATCATCGGCGAAGAAGCGGTTGCGACAAGGTACGTGCTGGCGTAAGTCGGTAATGTTAATGACGAAGAACAAGAGACCGAGGACGGAACACTGCGAGTCGCCAGCAGTGACTGTAAGCGGGTTCAAGGGTTGGTTATTAATGAAGACAGACTAAGACTGATGCGTGATGAATTTGATAATCCACGTGATCGTGTTTGAATGTAGCTTCAGTTGGGAAAGTTTAAGAAGCAAGCGTTGATGAGGTACTTTAACGAACGCATTAGCGAAGTCAAGGAACGGGGCATCAGATTGTAGATTAATATCAAGGCTCGCATGAACGTCACAAAGAAAAATTATTAGTTGAGTTTCGCACGGAAATCCCTTACGAAATCTATGATGGGGCGGACGGAAGAAGTTATTGGCATCTAAGAATGCCATCATTTCGGAGTAAATGACATGGTCCATGGTTTTGCAGCATATAATTTTTAATGAAAGGGGCCTATAATTAGGAGTTCAATCAGTAGTACCTGTTTTGTGCACGGGAGTGACCTTATGAATTTTACAGCCGCCTGGAATGAGTCGTTCATGAGTGAGTGTGAAAACAGTAAACAGAAAATGCTGGAACAGGCTAGGTTAGGATTTGTCATAATTTTTGAATTGATGTCATCCATGTCAGTGGCAGGTGAATATTTTATTTAATCTATTAAGCACGAAATTCCAGTACTACTGAAGGCTATGGCTTCCATGGCTGTAGTAATAGTAAGTGGTAATGTGTAACACGGTGATTTGGATTAGTCAGCAAAAACTGATGAAAATGCATTGTTAGAAGTGTCTGCACAGTTGGCATCGGTGATGATTACACCACCATTATTAGTGAGGGTGACAGCGCGTGTTTCCTCTTGATTTATTACATTCCAGAATGACTGGGTTACCGACTCTCCTTCTTTGGCAGCTCTACTTGATAAAAAGAGCGCTTAGCCCTTTCAATCGCAGGCAAGTGTTCGTCTTCAGCGTCATAGCACTTTTCCGACGCGCAGTAGTTGCTTAGTGGCTATGATGTTTGGCTGCTAAGCACAAGGTCGCGGGATCGAATCCCGACCACAGCGGCCGCATTTCGATCAGGGCGGAATGCTAAAACACCCGTGTAGTTAGATTTAGGTGCACGTTAAGCAACCCCAGGAAGTCTGAACTTCTAGAGGCCCCCACTACGGCGTGCCTCATCATCGGAAAGTGGTTTCGGCACGTAAAACCCCATGATTTAATAGTAATTGTCCCACGTCTATTGGTTTGCATGACGCTTAGCGGTGCGAAATGCGCGTTTTTTCTTGTTTTGAAGACTTTTTAGAGTCCTCGTGAACCACGGTTTCTGATGATTCTTTTGAAAATAGCATGATGGGATGAGTTTATTCCTTAGTAGGATAGTTTATTGTTTGAAAAGTGCCCAGTTTTTAATTATACTTCTATAATAAAAGGTTCTTTCAAAGACTGACAAAAAGTTAGTTGGTTCATTGTTGATTGCTTCCTAGTTTCCCTTATCGTATAGCCCAATAGTTTTCTGGAAAGTTTGCTTTAATACGGGTGACCTGTTAAAGTTGGCATGGATAATTATACTTCCTCCTTCATTGCAAAGAAACAGTGTAGCAAAACATGTAAGGGCAACGCAGTAACGTAGTAACGATGAATACGCCATCTCTCACGCTGTACAAGAATGTTCTGCTAAAGATGATCAGCTTCATAATCATCAGCCTGATTACGCCCGCTGCAGGACGACGGCCTCTCCCATACTTCTCCAACTATCCCGGTCATGTACTAATCGTGGCCATGTTGTCCCTGCAAACTTCATAATCCCATCCACCCAGCTAACTTTCTGCCGCCCCATGCTACGCTTCCTTTCCCTTGAAATACAGTGCGTAACCCTAAATGACCATCGGTTATCTTCCCTTCAAATTACTTGTCCTGCCCATGCCTATTTCTTTTTCATTCTTGACTTCAACTAAGATGTCATTAACTCGCGTTTGTTCCTTCACCCAATCTGCTCTTTCCTAATTGCTTAACGTTACAACCATCATTCTTCTTTCCGCAGCTCGTTGCGTCGTCATCAATTTGAGTAGAAACCTTTTTGTGAGCCTCCAGGTTTCTGCACCGTACATGAGTGCTTGTAAGACACAGCTGTTATACATTTTTCTCTTGAGGGATAATGGTAACCTGCTGTTCATGATCTGAGAATGCCTGCCAGACGCACCGCCAGCCCATTCTTATTCTTCTGATTATTTCAATCTCATCATGCGGATCTGCGGTCGCTACCTGCTCTAAGTAGATGTATTCCCTTGACACTTTCAGTGCCTCGCTACCTATCGGAAACCGCTGTTCTCTTCCTAGACTATTAAATGTTAGTTTAGTTTTCTTCAGATTAATTTCTAGACCCAGCGTTCTGCTTTGCCTCTCCAGGTCAGAGAGCATGCATTACAATTTGTCCCCTGAGTTACTAAGCATGGCAATATCATCAGTGAATCGCAAGTTACTACGGTATTTTCCATCAACTCTTATCCCCAATTCTTTCCAATCCAGGTCTCTGAATAGCTCCTGTAAACAGGCTGTGAATAGAATTACAGAGATCGTATCTCCCTGCCTGACGCCTTTCTTTATTGGGATTTTGTTGCTTTCTATATGATGCACTACGCTGGCTGTGGAGCCGCTTAGATATTTTTCAGGATTTTTACATACGGCTCGTCTACACCTTCATTCCGTTATGCCTCTATGACTGCTGAGGTTTCGACTGAATCAAATGCTTTCTCGTAATCAATGAAAGATATATATAAGGGTGGGTTATATTCCGCCCATTTCTCTATCACCTGATTGATAGTGTCAATATGGTCTATTGTTGAGTAGCCTGTACAGAATCCTGCCTGGTCCTTTGGTTGGCAGAAGTCTAAGGTGTTCCTGATTCTATTTTCGATTACTTTAGTAAATACTTTGCAGGCAACGGACAGTAAGCTGATGGGTCCATAATTTTACAAGTGTTTGGCGTCCCTCTTCTTATGGATTAAGATTACGTCGGCGTTCTTCCGAATTCCGGTACGCTTGAGGCCATGAGGCATTGCGCATGCAGGGTGCCGAGTTTTTCTAGAACAATCTTCCCACCATCCAACAAATCTGCTGTTAACTGATCCTGCCCAGCTGCCTTCCCCCTTGGCATAGATCCCAAGGCATTCTTTACTTCTTCCGGCGTTACTAAAGGATTTCAACTTCCTCTAGTGTATGCTCTCTTTCATTATCGTCGAGGGTGCCACTGGTACTGTATAAATCTCTATATAACTCCTCAGCCACTTGAACTATAGCGTCCTTATTAGTAATGATATTGCCAGCTTTGTCTCTTAACCTACCCGCCGTGGTTGCTCACTGTCTATGGTGTTGGGCTGCTGAACACGAGGTCGCGGGATCGAATCCTGGCCATGGCGGCCGCATTTCGATAGGGCGAAATGCGAAAACACCTGTGTGCTTATATTTAGGTGCACGTTAAAGAACAGCAGGTGGTCGAAATTTCCGGAGTCCCCCACTACCGTGTGCGTCATAATTAGAAAGTGGTTTTGGCACGTAAAACCCTATTATTTACCGCATACCTCTGATTCTTGAATCTTCCTATTTTCTTCTTCACTGCGTTTAGGCTTCCTTCGTTAATGAGAGCATGTTCGATAATGGCCACATTATAGTTCCTTATGTCAGCTGTCTTACGCTTCTTGTTTAACTTGGAGAGTTCTGCCAGTTCTATTCTAGCTGTAGGGTTAGATGCTTTCATACATTGGCGTTTGTTGATCAGATCTTTCGTCTCCTGCGATAGCTTACTATTATTCTGTCTAACGGAGTTGCCACCGACTTCTATTGCAGACTTTTTAATGATGCCCATAAGGTTGTCGTTCATTGCTTCAACACTAAGGTCCCCTTCCTCTGTTAAAGCCGAATACCTGTTCTGTAGCTTGATCCGGAAGTACTCTGTTTTCCCTCCTACTGCTAACTCATTGATCGGCTTCTTCTGTAGCTGTTTCTTCCCTTTCTCTTTAACTCTGGGCTAAATCGAGTTCTTACCATCCTATGGTCACTTCAGCGCACCTTGCCGAGCACGTCCACATCTTGTATGATGCCAAGGTTAACACAGAGTATAAGGTCTATTTCATTTCTATTCTCACCATTCGCGTTCCTCCACGTCCACTTTCGGCTATCCCGCTTGCGGAAAAAGGTATTCATTATCCGCATATTGTTGTATTCTGCAAACTCTACTAGTTGCTCTCCCCTGCTATTCCTAGAGCTTATGCCACATTCCTCCACTGACTTGTCTCCAGCCTGCTTCTTGCCTATCCTGGCATTGAAGTCGCCCATCAATATAGTGTATCTTTTTTGAATTTACCCAGCGCCGATACCACGTCTTCATACAGCCTTTCGACTTCCTCGTCATCATGACTGAATGTAGGGGCGTAGACCTGTACGACCTTCAATTTGTACCTCTTATTAAGTTTCATGACAAAATTTGCCACACTCTCGGTAATGGTATAGGATATTTGTATGTTACCAGCTATATGCTTATTAATCAGGAATCCTACTCCTAGATCTCGTCTCTGCGCTAAGCCCCGGTAGCACAGGACGTGCCCGCTTTTTAGCACGTTATATGCTTCTTGTGTCCTCCTAACTTCACTGAGCCCTACTATATTCCATTTACTGCCCTCTAATTCCGCCAATAGCACTGCTAGACTTGCCTCCCTAGATAACGTTCTAGCGTTAAACGATGGCAAGTTCAGATTCCAATGGCGGCCTGTCCTGACCCAGGCTTTCTGATCTGATCTGGGTCACTGATCTGACCCCCGCCGTGGTCAGTAGCTTTGTAGCCACTGGGGACTGAGGGCCGGGGTTCGATTGTTCTACTCATATAGGAGGTTGTGGCCAAGTACTGCACCAAGGTGACCAATCCTGCTCTGTTGAGGGAGTGCGTTACCGGTTCTGGTCACCAAGATCATGCCGCACTCCAGGCCTGTTTATGCAATTTCATCAACACCAGGAATTTTTTCAAATCCGCTGGAAAATTGCGCGGCACCTGGATTTAATCCACGGTCCTCTTGCACGCGAACCGGATGCTCTACCTCTACGCCCTGCATATCCCTATCTGTATCTCACCCTATATGTGATATGTACTATCTGCTACAGATAGTACATATCAGCAAGAGATGCAGCACTTTAGTTGGAGGAAGGAAACAATGACGCTTACCTTGTCGATTTTCTGCCAGTATGTTTTATCGCACTTCCGTATACCTACGATATCAGAAAAGAAATCAGGGGATTTATATTAAAATCAATAAATAAATTAATTGTGCAGAATTCTTGCAAATATGATTCTTCACTGTAATCGAAACTAACTCATAAATCCACATTAGGTACAACGCTTGGAGCCTAATTAGGTCGTCTGCATGTGCTTAGGGCAATAAGTTCATAGTTCTTCCTATTCCTCATGTTGGGCGATGGGCTTGAGGAACATTTTCTATTATTCAATAATGTGAAATTCAAACGTTTACACAACTGCTTGTTGTATGAATGAGATGTCAAAGGCAAATAGCAGGCCAAGGCGAACGGAGAGATACACGCTTCCTTAGAGCTATGATTTGCTTGAAGGCGTATAGATCTTATTCTAGTTCGTTTTGTGAGGATTTCCTTTTAATTAACTTATTTGTAAATATGTATCCTTTTATATATTACCTGTTTGTCATAGTTGTGGTTAGTTGTACCACATCTGCTAAGGACCTCTTCTGTTTGATTGGGCAGCCATGATGCGTTTGAAAGCGTCTTGATGGACATGAGCAGTCTTGTGGGAAATAAACCATAGAAGGCTACACTTTTACAATTATTGTCATTGTCAACGATTACACGATCGTTAAGGCAAGATTCTGTGGTATGTTATGGTATGAATAACTTTATTTAGGTCCTGAGGGATCAGTCTGGCACAGATGCGGGCCGCTCCCACGTCGGTACAGAGAGGCCGAGCCCCTGCCGTCACACGCGCCCTCTGGACAGCCCTGAGTTGGTCCACCAGCACTTCACCGTGCAGCATCCCCTGCCACGACTGTTCACCTCGAGAACCATCACCGGCCAACGCCAAGCAGCGCCAAAGCATGTGTTCTAAATCGAGCAAACCCCCACACTTACTACAATAGGGCAAACCCCGCAGTCTGGAATAATTTTGTTCATGATGACCGGGTAAGGGTACGTACGTGTCTGCAGAAGCCTTAATGTAACCGCCTGTGGCCTATATAATTTAGAATGTGGCAGGGGGAATGCCCTGCGCCCTAGGTAATAGTGCCTGGTGAGTTCGTTGTAGGTTAACAGCTGGTCCATGTACTCAGGAGCGGGAGATCCAGCCCCTTCAGGGAGTACACGGCACACTAATCCTCGTGCCTCCCTGTGCGCCACCTCCTTGAGGTTACGCGGGGCTCCCTCCACTGTCCCCATGTGCGCCGGGAACCAAGTAACTGTATGCGAAGTGATATCCCTACCCTGCAGCAGTCTGTTAGCCGGTTGTGCAACGAGTCCTCTCGAGAAGGCTTTAATCACAGATCGCGAGTCACTAAACACCATAACTCTTCTTGAATCAATTAGTGCTAGAGCAATAGCCACCTGTTCGGCAACCCCCGGATCTTTGGTATAAATGGACTCGATAGGGCGCTCCTACTCGTGTAGGGGCGCCCTATCGTGCGACACAGCCACCGATTCTTCAATTGACTCGAAAATATACCTACCCGCTGGTGTACCTAGCGACCGCTCCCTCTGTGCAGTACGCTGAGCATCGGCAATTTCATCTAAAGTATTATGCAAACCGAGACTCAACAACATATCGTTTGACGTAGTCATAGGCAGACCAAGCGCAGCCTTGATGGCTTTTCTGATAATTGCTTCCAATTTATTTTTCTCCCCCCTATTCCAATTTAGCATAGCTGCAACATACGAGAAATGACACATAATTAATTCGTGAAGTAAGCACATCGCACCTTCTTCTCTTAAACCCCTATGCGTATTAGAGATCCTTCTTATAAGTCTTATCGCCTCCTCCGTCTTCTTGGTAATACGCTGAATGGTTCTAATGTTCGATCCGTTCGCTTCAAGTACAAAGCCTAGGACCCTGATTGCTTCAACTTTGGCTACCAACGACCCTCCCCTAGTATGAATCCTAATGCAAGGCTCAACTTCCGGAACCCAACCCTTCGGCACACGACCTAGCTTCGTAGATTTTAAGATCAACAACTCCAACTATTTAGTGGAGCACTTGAGCCCCATGAGACCCAGATACTCCTCCGCAAGCGTTACCCCCTTCTGCAGCCTAGCCTCAAGCTCTCCATCACTACCACCGCGTAGATAGAATAGCCAATATCCTGGACAGTGTCCAGTGTATTAGCCAACTTCGACATCGCCAGATTGAATAAGATAGGCGAGAGTACGGATCCCTGCAGTGTAGCACAGCAACCCAATTTAAAGAGTTCGGATTTTATCTCCTCAAACTTGAGACATGTCCTTCTATCCATGAGGAAACCCATGACAAAATGGAAAAGTCGCTGCCCCATATTCAAGTCCGATAGCGCCTGTAGAAAGAAAGACTGTCGGATTTTATGGAAAGCTTTTTCCACATCAACTCCAATTAGTGTCTTAGTATCCCTTGACCGCCGGTCAAGGAGCTGATGCCTAAAATGATCATAGCATCCTGAGTCGAGAGGCCCGGTCGAAATCCTATCATCGAGTGCGGAAAGACCCCATTGCCCTCAACATAACGCGTTAGCCTATTTAAAATGACATGCTCAGCGACTTTCCCCAAACACGATGTCAGGGAAATAAGTCCGAGATTTTGAAGCCCTATGGCCTTCCCCGGTTTGGGTATCAGAACAGTAGTGGCAAGTTTCCACTCTTCCGGGAAAGAGCCTTCCTTCCATCGGTAATTGATCTCCCGCGTAAGGAACTCAACTAACCCGTCGTCTAAATTCCGTAACATTTTATTCGTAATGCCATCCGGCCCTGATGCCGATCGACCATTAAGATTCTGCAGCGCCATCCTGATATCACTTTCAGTAAATTCCGCATTCATAGCTGCATTTTCGTCCCCACTATATTCCAAAATCACGTCAGGTGTATCGTGCCAGGTCTCCAACGGAAAGTATCTCTCAGCCAAATCTTTCAGCAACTCCTGCTGCGTGGAGTCCCGACACGCCTAATGGACCAGCTTACCTATCACAGTCCTCTGATTAGATTTAGTGTTTGTCTCATCTAGTAAATGTCTGAGCAGACTCCAGGCGCCTTCCCTCTTAATGCGACCATCAATAGAATTGCATACTTCATCCCATTGCTGCTTGCACAGTACCCGACAATGGTCTTCAATTTCCTGATTAACCACTGCTATCCGCTTTCTAAGCCTTCTATTCAATCTCTGACCCTTCCATCTCGCTAACATCGACGGCTTCGCTTCCAACAAATGCTCCAAGCGACTATTCAGGTGTTCCGTGTCAATATCGTTCTGAACCTCTCTAGTGGACACCTCAACGTCACTTTTAAGCTGACTAGTCCACTGTTCCAAGGTCAACTCATTTCCCTCATCTTCGATCTTCTACGCTCTTCGTTTCCTAAATGCATCCCAGTCAGCCATCCTGAATGTGCGCTCCTTTTTATTAGCCACTACCAAAGTATTCATAAGTATGTGATGATCGCTACCAAAATCTATATTAGAATTGGACCAGGACGAATCCACCACCCCCCGAACAAAAGTGGAATCTCTACATGTCGACGTTCCACATCTGGTGGGATACGAAGGGTCTGTAATCAGAGTTAAATCCAAGTCTAGTGCCTGCTGCCATAGTCTCTCCCCCTTAATAGTGCTATAAGCATGCTTCCACACATGAAATGGTGCATTGAAGTCCCCTCCAATAAGCAACGGTGCATCCTTAGCCAGATTGGTTGCCTTGGTCAAGGGAGATTTGAAACTCTGCTCCGTGTCCCGGGGGCTACTATACAGGTCAAGCAGGTTAACGCTCCTCTGACATGACGTTTGCCGACCTAATATTACCTCCATCATAATATATTCAATCTTGCAATCCGCCATGTGAAGATCATGTCTAATATACGCCAACCTCCTATTAATGAGAGTAGCGAGTCCTCTGCCCTGCTCATTATCCTTACCTTCCGCTTTGAAATCCGTTAAGGTCACGTTAGACGTCAGTGTTTCCTGTAACATGATAACTTGAGGTTTCACACCATGCGTTCTAACAAACTGCTGCAGAGACGCTTTCTTATGATTTAACCCCCTACAATTCCACTGCCAAGTACTAAATGAACTATTTAATAGAGCCATCTTGACCACGGAAATTTGGTGAACTAGTTTTGAGCTCAAGTCCACTCGGCGACTTACCCTGCTGGGCTAGTGGCCGAGTGCACTCGCGCTCCATAACAGGGACCACCGTCTCGCTTAGATATATTTCAATTTTGCCTAATCTTTGATCCGTGATATTTTCCCGTTCTTCTATCCGCTCCAGTCTGCGAACGATCTGATTTACACGTTCTTGCAATGTCGCCATCATTGCATTAAGCTCGGAACCGACTTTGCCCTGAATCCGCACGGTCGAGGATAGGGCCCTCTTTTTCGGAGCAAGCGTTTCCTCGTCCGCCATGGTCTCTTCTGCGACCTCCACAGACCTTGGTACCTCAACCGAGTCATCATGTTTCCTAGCCTGTCCTAAGCTACCGCTGTTACCGGGAGGAAAGCCGTTTCTAAGTTCAGCTATCTCTTTGATAAGCCTGTCAATGGCTGCTTTTAAGCTATGATTCTCTCTCTCCGATTGCGCAATCCTATCCCTATCCCTATTACCATTCACATACTCCTGGCGCTGCTCGCGCGCTTGGCCGGCGCTAATGCCGCCCTTGACCTTGTTAGCCCAGGTTGTCTGGCTTCCAGCTGCGCCGCCGTCTCCACCAGCTGCAGGAAAGCGCACCCGCGCCTCCCTAGATACCGTTCGGCTCCTTGTCGTTGGAGTCCCAGTCGATGGCCGCTGCCTCAACCTGGAGAGGCTCCTAGAGCGCGAGCGTCCCTTAGAGCGTTGGCGGGCGCTCACCAGCTGCACTATCTCGGCTGCCTCCTGTTCCGCTGTTAGCTCCGCCTTGGCTCTCTCCTGACGTCGAACACCCACGACATAGGGAAGCTGGTATCGTTGTCTGCATTGTTTATCCGCGGTCAGGTGTCATCCGCCACAAACTTGCAACAAGGCACACAGTTGTGATCCTCTTCTGGGTTCCGAGCCCCGCATCTTCGGCATTCAAAACAATCGGGCGCCGGGAAGACATCCGCCCGATGTCCAAGCTTGCCACATACATAAGACACATCCAACTGCTCTTGATACAGGAAGCACCGGACTAGAGTTGGCCCATATCTGACGAAATTGGGCACTTTTCACCCGTCGAAAACAATGATGACTGATCCTGTGTTTTTTATTCGTTTGACCGCCATAGCCAGTGGGTTGCGGTCGTTAACAATGTTCCGCTCAAGTGTCGCGGGGCCATCCATAACGTCTGCATTGCGAATGGCCGCCTTACACGTAGTGTGTGGGGCCGTCTCGTACGCACTGACTTCAAAATCCTTGTCTGCCACTCTGATTGACCTGAGTCTCACATATCGCTCAGCGTTGCTCCTTTCTGGCGTACTAGCCACTAAGATATTTTGCATAAAGTTAGGGCAAACAACATCTTCCCTAATCTGCTCAATACTGAGGCCTGCCGCCTCTACGATTGCCTTGCCCACCGCTGTAGAGCTAACTTTCTCCAAATTCAGTCCACCCCGTGGGCGAATGGCTATTTTGATATGTTCTTGTGGCATCGGTGGCATACGCGACGCCTTCACAATGCGATTCTTGATTGCCGAGCCACCGCGCCGTTCACCTGCGCCCCGTCGTTCAGGCATCTCGCTTGGCGAACCGCCGTCACCCAATCCAGGCCTCGTCGTAGCTCTAGATTTTCGGCTGGACACTGTCCACCATCCCAGGTCTTCAGTAAAGTCATCCGCCGGGAACACTTCCCCTTCAATGTGCATTGCTACCATGCCGCGCTAGGTCTACGAGACGCTAGCTCTCGGCCAGCGTGGCGTGAGCATAAAAGTTCCAATAAAGTCCAAAAAAGGAGTGGCCCACCTCAAGATCAGGTATCCGCTGACTCTTCTCGTCTTCACGGATCCGGTGATATCAAGTTTGCACCACTAGATGACCAAAAAAGGCTCAAAAGCTTCGAAAAAGACGGACCCATAAAAGCGCGCAAGCCTCCTTCGAACTTCGTCGTCTTCTCAGTGCTTCTGTGGGTCGGCTTCTGTGGGTGATCGTGGTAAACGTTGTGTCCTGCTTGCCTAAATTAAACGCCATAAGTTGTCACAAGCTGTGCTGTTCGTACCGTAATCTTTTCCGGTAAGTCGGTTTTCAGAAAACGTGTAATATGGCTAGAAAGAGACGAAAACATTCTAACGCATTTAGTTTCATTTCATCATCCCGTACAACATATTGCAAATACCGTTATGATATGTAGCGGTATCATTCAATTTATTGAGGTCAATTATTTCTTCTAGGACACAAGAATTAGCGCAATACCACATGTTTCTTTTCATTTTTTCGAACCATTCTCGCTTTTCCATAAAACATGGTAATCACGCTAAAGCGTCATAAGCACCTTTTGCGTAGGCAAGTGAGGTGCGCAATGGGCTGGGTAGGCAATGATTCTGGTGATTCCGGGCCGTGCTTCAGCTTCATTTGTGCCCCAAGATAGCCTATCTTGGAGCAAGATATGCAATTGAAATGTGGTAGTGGTGGCTATGCTATGTTTAGTCGATGGAACTGTTTGGATTGGCTGTTAGTTAGAATGAACAGCGACATGTAATATATCAATGTTACTTTATAGAAAATATCTTGCGTTGTCTAGGCGATAAATGTGTTACGTGCTCGTAAATATGCAGTTGAGCCTGACGTCATTCGTAGAGCCAAATACACGTTGTCACATTGCTGTCCGGATCATTGATGCATAAAAATGAACCAAAACCAAAGAATAAAAACTTATAGTAGAATGCGACAATTTCCTGAAATTAGAGCCCTGCTTCTCCATCACAGAAATGGATCATAATACCGCAAGTACAACTGTACTGGCACGGTAATATACATTCTCAAAACTAAGAAACTAGCAGGCTTAGATTCATGCACATCTTATTTACCCTTGTTTAAGCATTCTGTATCCCAACGACTGACTGAGATTCGAAAAACCCGCCGTGGTTGCTCAGTGGCTATGGTTTTGGGCTGCTGAGCACGAGGTCGCGGGATCGAATCCTGGCCATGGCGGCCGCGTTTCGATAGGGCGAAATGCGAAAACACCTCTGTGCTTAGATTTAGGTGCACGTTAAAGAACACCAGGTGGTCGCAATTTCCGGAGTCCCCCACTACGGCGTGCCTCATAATCAGAAAGTGGTTTTGGCACGTAAAATCCCATAATTTTATAAACGTAATGATAATGTAATGTCTTGCGGCGTACACATCTGCTGTCACATCTACACCATATTGTTAGGAAACGATCCGTACATGACCGAACGCGTTGATTGGCCGACTTATGAAGACGACAATGAAGACGCATGTGCCTGCGGCCGGTGAGCGATATTCTGTTGTTCTGCCTTCCTTGGTAGACATTCTCTACCTATTTCCTTCGCTTACATCTCGACTCGTTCAGGCATTGGTACATGTGCTGGGTGCCTCGCGCCTAGCAATGGAACTCGCTAGCGGACGTCATTTGGGACGTCTGTCTGCACTGGCAAAAAATAGGGAGCCAACATCAGCGCCCACGACTGGAATGGTCATGCTTGTCTAAAAATGGGATGCTAGCGCGCTATGTGCTTCCGGTTAAGTGGACGTTGAAGACTGGCTGGCAGAATACGTACCCGTGAGTGCTAGAATTACACTACATTTAGGTGCAGTTAAGATTCGCGGAAATTATATCGTGTATCTAGCCGCGTTCATGGCCGCTTGCGTACGGGAGACTCCAATACCACTGTCTTAGAACCATTGAGAAATGCTATACCGTGCCACCTGCCGCGATGAGCGAAACCCGTGTACGGCGGATAATTTCAGCATGTGTGCAGTCAATAGAGATGAACTAAATTGACTTAAACTGACTCTACCGACATGCCTCGCACTAACTTTCTGGCGAACTCCCCTCCCCCTCCCCCAAAAAAAAGAAGGTGTGCTAAAGTAACAGAAAAATTGCTGAGAACGTTTGCAGTAACGACAACAGCTGCAAACTTCAAATAGAGGTTTTCGTCAATTAAAAAAGGATAAAAGAAAAGGTCGTAGTTTACGCCCATTTACTTTTTCTACGTTTGCACGTATATTCGTTTTCGAGGGTTTCGATTTGTACTCCTGTAGATAAGGAGCGTGCATTCACAACTGTGAAAGGTCGTCCGTACGCCTGTATGGTTTGCCTAGCCGAGTTCACGGCCGCCTGCACACGTGAGATTCCAGAACTACAAGGCAAGAACCATTTAGGTGGTGTTGTGTATCATCTATTGCAGATAAATCAGATGTTTTTTAGGCACGTAGCACTCTGTGCTGTACTTGTCGACGATAAGGTAGCCTCGCCACCGACGGGATTACCTGGCGTAGCGATGTCGAATCATCGGAAGGTTCGAATCCTTCTATAAGGTTTTTTTTTAGTTTGACGAAGGTTAGCTTGAAATTCGCCTCCTACAGTGCACATCTTCAGGTTTGGGCATAAAAGGTTTAAGAAAAAGAAAATATGTGAGCTATGGTGGAATGGAACTTCTGTCGTGAAGCGCAGCAGCGCGGTGGTGTAACTAACTAAATATTTTTTTTGCTGGTCACAGTGAAGCACAGGTAGACAAAAAAAGACAAAACAAAAATTGCACAAGAACTATAAAATGATTTTGCAATTTGAACCATCAGTCCAGCTGGGCTGGAAGTGTCGTTTAAAATTTTCTAAATGTGTTCAGGGGTTGTAACCTAGACCCTCCGCCCCCTCCCCCTGTTCCGGTGCGCAGTGACGACCACCAGCCTGGATGCAACAAGAGCAAAAAGTGTCCTTTATTCATGGATGATTACAGGTATATATAGGTTTGGTTGACTGCCGGATAACAGAAACTTGCTTCGTTGATCAGTCTAATCGTTAGGGGCCATTCCAGGAGCGCATGCCCGACCTGACGATACATTTTCCCCCTGGATAATGTTATAAATTGAGAGTAAGATACGAGACTTGTTCGAAATCCCGGCCGTAATGCAGACGATTGGTTTGCTGTCATTGCCGGATGGATCGCCTTGGCACTGCAGCATTGGTGACTGTGAAGCAGCTGTCGTTCCTTGAAATGGCGTAGTTGCGGTTCACTGTGATGGCAACACCCTCCCAGGCATCATCGCGTGGCAAACCTCCTCGCTCTCGGATTCATCTCCTCCCAAGTCCGTCTGAAAAAGCTCACGTGTGGCTAGAAGGTGTTGCCAGTTGCGTGGGAGTATCTGATTGTCCTCTGTAGCGACGCAATAGGACATCGGCACCACCAGGCCCATGACTGGAGCCTTGCGGTCGCACGTGTCTCCCCGTACTCTTACTACTGCATCTTTCTGGAGTTCGGGTAGGGGTTTGCTGCTTGGCGATTGCCGAGGTTGGTGCCTAAGCGCTTGCTTCCGGGGCACTGTCAGAAGTCTGGCAGCCGCGTACGTAACATTCTGCCCTGAAGTGATTCTCCCGGGGAGTGGCCTTCTTCAAGAGGGGCCAAACGATAGGATTTTAGACTCAGCCAGAAGTCCTCTCTCGTTTCACTTGTTTTCTTCATGATCCTTTGGACGATTTAGACACCCTTCTCGGCGAGACCATTGGACTGCGGAAACCGTGGGCTTGAAGTCACGTGTTTGAAGTCGTATCTGGATGCGAACAGGAAAATTCATGGGATGAGAACTGGGGACCGTTATCGGTGCAGACTTGCATAGGAATTCCGTATCGTGCAAAAACTTATGTTTATTGTCACTGTCAAAGTTTACTTATGACAGTTTTTGTTGTTTTGTCAGCTAGTTTCTCGACTTCCGCAAAATTTGAAAATGCATGAAATACACACAAGTAGGAGTTCTCGCCGTACATGAAAAGATCAACCCCAACATGGTACCAGGCATGTTCTGGGATCTTGTTCTTGTATCTGTACAAGAACTTACAAGAACGTATAAACTTATGTTCTTGCTCACTCACTTCGCACAGTGAAAACAATGCACTCATTCGTACACGCCCTTGCTCCTTTCAACTTTCCTCTTTTGCTCAGGCATCTTCCGGGCCGCTCTACATAATCTTTTGAACGACAAGCCCTCGCAATATGTCAGAGTTAACGCGCCTGGGTCAATGCATATGCGAAGTTTGCCATCTTTTTTCCTTGCCGCCACAAAGGGGTTACCCAATCCATCGGCTCGCTGACTTTGACGATAATGCCAGCACGTTCCATGTGATCCAACTCTTCTCGGAGGGGCTGCGCAATGCCTGGGGCACCCGTCGCACCGGCTGGACCGCCGTTGTCGCTTCCTCCTGCAGGACCATGTGGTACGGGCCGGGCAGGCAGCCGATGCCGTGAAACAACTCTGGGAATTCCTTCGCGATTCGGTCAGTACTGCTCATGTGAACAGAACCCACAGTACGCGACCCCAGTGCTAAAGTTTCGCTTGCCGATAGGTCATTTCGGGTTACGGACTGGATTTTAAAGGAAGGGAAGCGAAGCATGGGGCGGCAGAAAGTTAGGTGGTTGGATGGGATTATGAAGTTTGCAGGGACAGCATGGCCACGATTAGTACATGACCGGGGTAGTTGGATAAGTATGGGATAGGCCTTTGTCCTGCAGTGGGCGTAACCAGGCTGATGGTGATGACGCTGATAATCTTTAGCAGAACATTCTTGTACAGAGTGAGAGATGGTGTATTCATCGTTACTACGTTATTGCGTTGCCCTTAGACGTTTTTCTACACTGTTTCTATGCAGTGAAGGAGGAAGAATAATTATCCATGACAACTTTAACAGGTCATCTGTACTAAAACAAACTTTCCAGAAAACTATTGGGCTATACGTTAAGGGAAACTAGGAAGCAATCAACACTGAACTAACTTTTTGTCAGTCTTTGGAAGAACCTTTCATTATAGAAGTATGATTAAAAACTGGACACTTTTCAAACAATAAACTATCGTACTAAGGAATAAACTCATCCTAGCATGCTATTTTCAAAAGAATAATCAGAAACTGTGGCTCAGGAGGACTCTAAAAAGTCTTCAAAACAAGAAATAACGCGCATTTCGCACCGCTAAGCGTCATGCAAACCAATAGGCGTGGGACAATTACTATTAAATTATGGGGTTTTACGTGCGAAACCACTTTCCGATTATGAGGCACGCCGTAGTGGGGGACTCCAGAAGTTCGGACTACCTGGGGTTCTTTAACATGCACCTAAATCTATGTACACGGGTGTTTTAGCATTTCGCCCTCATCGAAATGCGGCCGCTGTGGCCAGCATTCGATCCCGCGACCTTGTGCTTAGCAGCCAAACATCATAGCCACTAAGCAACTATTGCGGGTCGGAAAAGTACTATGACGCTGAAGACGAATGCTTGCCTCCGATTGAAAGGGCTAAGCGCTCATTTTATCAAGTAGAGCTGCCAAAGAAGCAGAGTCGGTAACCCAGTCATTCTGGAATGTAATAAATCAAGAGGAAACACGCGCTGTCACCCTCACTAATAATGGTGGTGTAATCATGACCGATACCAACTGTGCAGACACTTCTAGCAATGCATTTTCATCAGTTTTTGCTGACTAATCCAAATCACCGTGTTACACATTACCACTTACTATTACTACAGCCATGGAAGCCATAGCCTTCAGTAGTACTAGAATTTCACGCTTAATAGATAAAATAAAATATTCGCCTGCCACTGACATGAATGACATCAATTCAAAAATTATGACAAATCCTAAACTAGCCTGTTCCAGCATTTTCTGTTTACTGTTTTCACACTCACTCATGAACGACTCATTCCAGGCGGCTGTAAAATTCATAAGGTCACTCCCGTGCACAAAACAGGTACTACTGATTGAACTCCTAATTATAGGCCCCTTTCATTAAAAATTATACGCTGCAAAACCATGGACCATGTCATTTACTTCGAAATGATGGCATTCTTAGATGCCAATAACTTCTTCCGTCCGCCCCATCGTAGATTTCGTAAGGGATTTCCGTGCGAAACTCAACTAATAATTTTTCTTTATGACGTTCATACGAGCCTTGATATTAATCTACAATCCGATGCCCCGTTCCTTGACTTCGCTAATGCGTTCGTTAAAGTACCTCATCAACGCTTGCTTCTTAAACCTTCCCAACTGAAGCTACATTCAAACACGATCACGTGGATTATCAATTTCATTACGCATCAGTCTTAGTCTGTCTTCATTAATAACAAACACTTGAACCCGCTTACAGTCACTGCCGGCGACTCGCAGTGTTCCGTCCTCGGTCTCTTGTTCTTCGTCATTAACATTACCGACTTACGCCAGCACGTACCTTGTCGCAACCGCTTCTTCGCCGATGATTGCATTATTTGTTGCTCAGTGATTGACCATTCTGACAAAGAATTTCTTCTTATTCTTCATCATCATCATCAGCAGCAGCAGCAGCAGCATCAGCATCAGCCTGGTTATGCCCAGTGCAGGGCAAAGGTCTCTCCCATAGTTCTCTAACTACTCCGGTCATGTATTAATTGCGGCCATGTTGTTCCTGCAAACTTCTTAATCTCATCCACCCACCTAAGTTTCTTCCGCCCTCTGCTACGCTTTCCTTCCCTTGGAATCAATTCCGTAACTCTTAATGACCATCGGTTATCATCCCTCCCCATTACGTGTCCTGCCCATGCCCATTTCTTTTTCTTGATTTCAACTAAGATATCATTAACTCGCGTTTGTTTCCTCACCCAGTCTGCTCCTTTCGTATGCCTTAACGTTACACCTGTCATTCTTTTTTCCATAGCTCGTTGTTTCGTCCTCAATTTAAGTATAACCCTTTTCGTAAGCCTCCAGCTTTCTGCCCCGTACGTGAGTACTGGTAAGACACAGCTGTTATAAACTTTTCTCTTGAGGGATATGCTGCTGTTCATGATCTGAGAATGGCTGCCAAACGCACTCCAGCCCATTGTTATTCTTCTGATTATTTCAATCTCTTGATCCGGATCCGCAGTCACTACCTGTCCTAAGTAGATGTATTCCCTTACCACTTCCAGGGCATCACTACCTATTGTAAACAGCAGTTCCCTTCCGAGACTGTTAAACATTACTTTAGTTTTCTGCAGATTAATTTTAAGATCCACCCTGCGGCTTTGCCTCTCCAAGTCAGTGAGCATGCATTGCAGTTGGTCCCCTGAGTTACTAAGAAGGCAATATCATCAGTGAATCGCAAGATACTAATGTGTTCTCCATCAACTTTTATACCCAATTCTTCCCAATCGAGGTCTCTGCATACCTCCTGTAAACACGCTGTGAATATCATCGGAGAGATCGTATCTGCCTGCCTGACGCCTTTCTTTATTGGCATTTCGTTGCTTTCTTTATGGAGGACTACGCTGGCTTAGGAGCCGCTATAGATATCTTCCAGTATTTTTACATATGGCTCGTCTACACCCTGATTCCGTAATGCCTCCATGACTGCTGAGGTTTCGACTGAATCAAACGATTTCTCGTAATCAATGAAAGCTATATAGAAGGGTTGGTTATATTCTGCACATTTCTCTATCACTTGATTGATAGTGTGAATATGGTCTATTGTTGAGTAGCCTTTACGGAATACTGCCAGGTCCTTTGGTTGACGGAAGTCTAAGGTGTCCCTGATTCTATTTGCAATTACCTTAGTAAATACGTTGTAGGCAACGGACAGTAAACTGATCGGTCTATAATTTTTCAAGTCTTTGGCGTCCCCTTTCTTATGGATTAGGATTATGTTAGCGTTTTTCCAAGATTCTGGTACGCTCGAAGTCATGAGGCATTGCGTATACAGGGTGGCCAGTTTCTCTAGAACAATCTGCCCACTATCTTTCAACAAATCTGCTGTTACCTGATCCTCCCCAGCTGCCTTCCCACTTTGCATAGCTCCCAAAGCTTTTTTTACTTCTTCCGGTGTTACCTGTGGGATTTCGAATTCCTCTAGACTATTCTCTCTCCAATTATCGTCGTGGGTGCCACTGGTAGTGTATAAATCTCTATAGAACTCCTCAGCCACTTGAACTATGTCATCTATATTAGTAATGATATTATCGGCTTTGTCTCTTAGCGCATATATCTGATTCTTTCCAATTCCTACTTTCTTCTTCACTGCTTTTACGCTTCCTCCGTTCCTGAGAGCATGTTCATTTCTATCCATATTATACTTCCTTATGTCAGCTGTCTTACGCTTGTTGATTAACTTCGAAAGTTCTGCCAGTTCTATTCTTAATTTAATTATGGGGTTTTACGTGCCAAAACCACTTTTTGATTATGACACACGCCGTAGAGGACTCCGGAAATTTCGACATGCTGGGGTTCTTTAACGTGCACATAAATCTAAGTACGCGTGTGTTTTCGCATTTCGCCGCCATCGAAATGCGGCCGCCGTGGCCGCGATTCGATCCCGCGACCTCGTGCTCAGCAGCCCAACACCATAGCCACTGAGCAACCACGGCGGGTCCAGTTCTATTCTAGCTGTAGGGTTAGAGGCTTTCATACATTGACGTTTCTTGATCAGATCTTTTGTCTCCCGCGATAGCTTACTCGTATCCTGCCTAACCGAGTTAGCACCGACTTCTATTGCACACTCCAAATGATGCCCACAAGATTGTCGTTCATTGCTTCAACACTAAGGTCCTCTTCCTGAGTCAAAGCCGAATACCTGTTCTGTAGCTTGATCAGGAATTCCTCTATTTTCCCTCTTACAGCTAACTCATTGATTGACTTCTTATGTACCAGTTGCTTCCGTTCCCTCCTCAGGTCCAGGCTGATTCGAGTTCTTATCACCCTATGGTCACTGCAGCGCACCTTGCTGAGCCCGTCCACATCTTTTATAATGCCAGGGTTAGCGCAGAGTAGGAAGTCTATTTCATTTCTAGTATCGCCGTTCGGGCTCCTCCACGTCCACTTTCGGCTATCTGGCTTGCGGAAGAAGGTTTAAGTCTGTCTGATATTCCTTCAGGCTGACCTAAACCCTTTGGTGAACTGGTGTGTCGATGATGACACTCAACCCTAACAAATGTAAGCACATGTCTTTTCACCACCGTTGAAAACCCTTTGTTTTCAAATATATGGTTTCTAGCCCCCTGTTGACCTCGTTTCAGTACATTGTTGACCACTTCAGTACATTTATCCTGGCATCTACACGCGACTAAGCTGATGTCGCGGGCTAATAAAAGACTAGGTTTCTTAAAACGTCACCATCGGGAAGCTCCACAACACGTCGGACTACAAGCTTGCATTTAACTCATCAGAACTATACTGGAATACGCATCGGCCATCTCGAATTCTCATGAAGCATATTTCATAAATGCCATCGAAGGTGTAGGAAATCGTGCTACCACGTTCATTCAGTCGTCATGCTCATACGACGTTAGCATGTAATTTTTAAAATTGCTATCAGTATTGTCTCATGTTTCTGCTGAAGAGAAAGAGAGGCTACTTATTAGAACAACAGATATATTTACCGGCGCGTATACAACAGCTTGCATGCAACTCTATATACGGATAGGAAATGGGATTAAAATATTCCAGAGGAGAGTTAAAAAAATTGAACAAAATTAGTATGAAATGAGCAAGTGGGCCTGTTACTAATACTTACAGGTGCGATGTCTGGCAGATTTATGCTTTTCTATATGAAATGTTGAATCATTGACGCTTTAGGAATACACCAGTTTCTAACAGGTATTTGAAAAATAAATAGAGACCTCGCCGTTGCTTTGATGGGCCGGCAATTAGACTTAAGATGCTGAGTAGTGTTAACAGGTCAGGGCACATCATTTGCATTTGTCGCTTGAAAAAGGATGTCGCTCGTCGCGAGTAGTGGGGCATTCAAGTATTGTGTCCTTCCCCGTCTCTAAGCTTCTACATTTATCACAGTAGGGATGAGTGGTACGCCCTACGCGCTACAGATAATTGCTCGTTATGCCACGTTATTATGCCACGTTCAGTCGAAGGCGACAATACATATCTCTAAGTGCCGAGGGTATGGTGGTGAAATATTCTATCTCACTTCTTGATCACTATAACCCAGAAAGTTATCTTTGTGAATCGGCTTGTTCTAGAGGCGATCTTTTTTTATTCTTTTTCTTCTTTCTACTTTGGAATATTTGCACAAAGAATACGCAGCCGCAATGCACATTTTCACAGATGGCCTTACAACTCAGCCGCACATCGTGCGGACTTATTGTGCCCTTTCCAGGGCAACGATTCTTGTTTCTTCTTAATCCAGCGACATCATCTACGTGAGCTCAGCCACGTGGCATTAAGAAACCCTTTGTGTAAGCACAGTGCAAGCAGCCACCAGAGACATTGTTTATATTCGCGGATTCGAAAGCAGCCCTACAAAGTATGTGGAACAGGCACAAGAGATGCAATTACCAACCAGCAGCATTTCGTATTGTCTATCTTCACCACAAGGCTAAAATCGCTGCGCATTGAATGATTTTCCAATAGATACCTCACCATGCCGGTATTTTGGGAATCAACAAAAGGATCAAGCGGGATGAAAGTGACTCCAATACCAACATTACAGAATAAATTTTTTCAAAGCCGACGCTTCGAATTTGGCAAGAAAATATGCGCATATCTTAGTGTTACTACATCTCTTCATGTCCACTAAGTCAAGGGTTTCAATGCAACGCTTCCAGAAAATGTTCGGTTTTTGTGAGACCAGGTGGCACCTGTATGGACTTTTATTGATTATTTCAGCCAACTAACGCTACATTTAGCACTGTGAGCGCCAGTATTGTGTGGTTAAGAAATATGTGCTTCCATCTGCCTAAAGTAGTGTGAAACTGGGTGTAGCGGAGCGACCTCACGTCTTTACGAAATGAAGGTTGGAACATGAGCCCCTTTAGCATCATGCTCGCACATGAATAGGATCATTACACTTTCCGTTTGCATCAGGCACATGGAAAAGACGGAATCACTGGTTGTAGCTGAAAAGATAAAAGTGCTAGATGACGCGACTGCGAGAAAGTATATATGAAAAACTACGAAGGAAACATTACATTTTGTGTAGGACTCTCTCGCGAAAACGGAAATAGCACTTGCATCAACCGTTTTGTTTCTGCTTTAATTCGAAAGAATGTGTCGTTGTATGACTTCTGGTAATCGTGAGAGTGTCACCGCTCCTAAGGCGCTGGTGGTGCCGTCTGGCCGGTGGCTGTGTCCATCGCCACTTGCGAGAGGCTGACACGTGCTCTTTCGCGTGCTCTGCTTTACCTTAAGGTCTCGACGCTTTCGTAGGGACCTTTGAGATCACGAGCCCGGCGGTCGATGGCCCCTTCTGCTGGGGAGGAGAAGCAGCGCAAGGTGCGGCCGCCAAGACGCCAGATCGCGTGATCGCCGGCTCACTACGCGGAGGCAGGACAGCCACCGGGAGGCGCTGTGGCACCACCCGCTGACGCACCACTTTGACAAAGCTGTTTGCTGGCCGGTATGACACCCGCCTGTGGGCCCCCTGTAACGTTATATTTCCTTTATTTTGATTGTGACGATTTCTTTTTCTTTTTTTCCAAGAAGGGCAGGACAGCGAGTAGGCGGCATGCTCACCATCACAGTTGACAAAGTGTGGAATGGTCTGGTACGTTTGAGAGGAATGTTCATTGTCACTACAGTTGGCACAAGTCAGCGGTCCTCGACAGTTCCGGGAACTGTGACAAAACCTTAGACTCTTCAAGCATCTAAGGAGATTTCGCAAATACGGTCTAACGTGAATCTTGAGGTTCTTGGTCTCGGTTGTCTCGAGCAAAACATTATAACCGGAAATATGTATTGTCTGTTTGGTCCGAATTTCTTTTACATCCCGCTTTTTCTTAATTCGTTTGACCCTGATAACATTCTGATCACTTGAGAACTCCAGGTGCTCGCGTTTCACAACTTCAACAAATCGCCAACAGAAACGACGCCGCGGGCGGTATTCATCGTACGGTGAGGGGTAACACTGACTAGAACAACCCCAAAGGACACTAGACTAGCTAGCTTTTCCTGCTGAGTAGTATTGCAGAGCTCTAGTAGAAGATCACCGCTCGGCATTTTCGATGCTTTGTACCCTAGTCCAACGACTTCAGTCAGAGATTTCAATACAAGAAACGGTGAGATCATTCTCACCGTCTTTCCGCCTCGTTCAGTGGATGCTGTAAAATCGGGGGAAATGGTGTGTTCGGTTGCAGGAAAATTAAAAGTTCGGCATGCCCTCGTGTAAGGGTCGATCAGAAAGAGTGGGAAAAGAAGTTTCCACAAAAAACCATAAATAATTCCGCAATAGCGCCGACCGCCCACCAAGTAGCCAAACGGGGGGACACGGCAGAGTTTGCATACCAGTCTGCACGACGCCAGTCGTACGCCTTCGCTATAACCACATATGGTGTACCCAAGGTTGTAGCCACAATAGGTTAACACTTGCCGCCAAGGGGAAACGAAGTAAATAGAAGAGAGAAAAGACAGGAAAGGCCAGAAAGTGGGAGAGAGCGACAAAGTTTTCAGGAGAGACAGATAGGAAATGGCGACTACCGGTTTCCTCCAGGCGGGTCAGTCTGGAGTAGCCGTCTATGTGAAGCCGACGAATAGAGGTGGGTTGCATGCCTTCGCCTGGAGGCCTTAATGGTCCGAACACCTATCGCCGGCTCAGCCCCTAGGCTTTCCCCAGACAGGGCTAAGCCGCGCACGGCTGCACGCGGGAGGGTCCAGCCCTGATGTGCTCACGTACGTGGTGTCGCAACGCACTAGACGCCTGCTGACGCAGACCCCTTTCCGGCGGGAATATGTCACAAAAAATTGGTAATGGCTGACAATGAGCGCAGACAAATGCGCTGGATTGGATTAGTTGAATGAACTTTAGCTCACTTAGCTAATTAATGACAGGAAATGGGGCGGCACACATCGCATAGTGTCGTGGTAATTGCCACCTGACCTTCCATACAACACCTCTTTGCAGTGGCCTCCGACAAGGCGCACCACAGGTCCTCTTGGAGCAGATTTGGAGCTGTTTATCTGATTTGTAGCATGAATGCAGCAGCTCTACTGAAGTATAGTAGATCGAAGCAATTGTAGCACAACTCCCACTACTCAATATAGGGTGAATTCCTGAGTGTTTTGTCAGTCTGTTGTATACTACTTAGTTTTGTGTGCCTTATGTGAATAATAAGTTCTTCTTTGCAGCGGTTTTTCCTACGTGGACAACACCATGTGACATGTCCCGGAAATGAGGCTAAAAGAAGTCCACTCGTACCGGTTACAACAGTTTCTTAGTGTACTGAAGCCGTGAACTTTTGCAATAAGCTTTCCTCTCTGCTGATATTGTTTTCATATGTTAAAAATCCGATTCCCACATTTCACAAATAACATGACTGAAATTGTAGACAAAATGGCGAGCCTACTTAATATGCAGTGAGCCATCATATATACCGACTGGTATACTAAGGTGTTCAAAGGCACTGATTACATTCTGATTAAGACTGCATGACTGTGATGCAATCACATTCGAGCAGTGGTCTCGCTGATAAACCGGCATACTGACAAACTCTAGATCAGCCAGCTCTTATATCCGATTAGTAGGCCGATAGACTTGTAGCTACATAGACTTGTAGTCTGGTAGACTTGCAGGCCGATAGTCTTCTAGACCGATAGGCTTGTAGGCCGAGAGGCTTGCAGACCCTCAAGGTCTTAAATTCCGGTTAGCCGACCTACATGTAGGCCAATGTCTTGATGGAATTTTTTACTGGGAATACTTCTCAGAATGAGTTGTTGCAAAAATAATGAACTGAACAGCTTAAAGAAACACTAACTTAAATTATATGAATAAATTCTGTGGTCTTACATGCCGAAACGACAATCTGCTAATGAGGCATGTCACAATGGGGAACTCCCGATTAATTTTGACCATCTAGGAACACATGGCACAAGGGTAGTTCTGAATGCCACCACCATGAAATTGTGGTTGTATAATCCCGCGACCTCGTGCTTAGTGGTGCTACGCCAGTGCCACGAAGCAACCAAGGCAAGTGAGTGCTAAAGAGATAAATAATTTGAGGCATATCTGTAAATGACATTCCTGCAAAAGAAACCGATTCACTTGTACTGTGACCAGAGCCTGAGTAAACTATAAAAGACTCAAATGGAAAGGTTGGTGGCACTGCAGTCTTGATGTTTCCACACCAGCTTCCTGTGACGTCATTGACTATGATAGCGTCCCCGCAGGGGCGTCTGCGCAAGCAGGCGTTTGGTGTGTTGCGACACCACGTACCCGAGCACACGAGGTTTGGCCCCTCCCGCGTGTAGCCGTGTGCGCCTTAGCCCTGTCTGTGGAAACTGGGATCCTGGGGGTTGAGTCGAAGCTGAGTGTTTGGACCTTTAAGGCCCCCCGGCGGAGGCAACACACCTCTTCGGCCTCGGCTTCACATAGACGGCACCTCCAGACTGACCCACCTGGAGGAAATCGGCAGTCGCCTTTTCCTGTCCTCCACTCCAATCTTCGTCTTTCTCTCCCAATTTCACATCCTTCCTGTTTTCTCTTCACTTTTTATTACTTCCTTTCTCCACGGCGGCAAGGGTTAACCTTGTGCATCGGCCCTCCCTTGGGTACAATATATTAGGTAATAGTGACAATGTACGGTTGGCGCTTGCAGCCTTACGCGTTAAGCCCTGCAGCGTCCCCATGTTGGGCTCCGTGGTGGGTGGCCGCCATTGCTACCAAAAACGAACCGAAATAGCATGAGAACACCCGCATTTCGCCGCCTACTTGATCGTCACCCTTAGAAGAGGGGACGCACCGAAGACTTCAGCACATATTTGACCCGCATAAAAGAGAACTACCCGAAATACCATGTTGTCCATAGTGAAAATCCTGAAAAGCAAGCCAGGTTCATTTCGCCTTTCACAGTAGCAAAATCTTTGACCGAAGCCTTAGGGTCAGGTTATAAGGTAACGAAAATGGCTAGCGAGGACGTACTCCTTGAGATCCCTCAGATACTTCAGTACGAGATGCTTGGCAGTCTTGTGACATTTGGTAACATACCAATTTCTGTTACACAACACCGAACAATGAATAGCTCACGGGGAGTCGTGTCAGAGGCAGACCTCCTAGACTTGACAGAAACTGAACTCCTGGAAGGGTGGAAAGAACAAAATGTTACTGACGTAAAACGTATTATAATTGGACGAGACAACAAGGAAATCCCCACTAAACATCTTATCCTAGCATTTTCATCCAGCGTACGGCCAGAAACCATCGAAACAGGATACATCAGGTTAAATGTTCGACCATTTATCCCCAACCCTAGACGATGTTTCAAATGTCAGACGTTCGGCCATGGCTCGCAGAGCTGCCGTGGTCAAATAAATTGTGCAAAGTGTGGAGTCCAGGGCCACCCGTCAGACAACTGCAGTGGCACACCACACTGTGTGAACTGCAGTGGTGACCATCCAGCCTACTCACGCTCCTGTCCGAACTGGAAGAAAGAAAAAGAAATAATTACCCTCAAAGTCAAAGAAAACATTTAGTTTAAGGAAGCCCGTAAAAGGTGCTCTCCTTTCCACAACACACCTTATGCTGATGCGGCGCGTCGGGGGGTGGCGTCGCAGCGGCCATTACCAAGTGCCCAGCCCGCGTGCAGCGAGCAGCACTTTCGGCTCCGGCCCCCAGGATGGAAGTAGGTAAGCCTACTCCATCCAACCAGCAAACAGGCCAGGCTACCCTTGGGTTGCCGGCCCCACAAGAGTTATCTGCGGCAACCTGCGCCACACGCAGCGATCCCGCAGTACCGATAGTGGCCCCGAAGGTAGGCGCAGCCGAGGGTCCCCGGCCCCTCCCAGCGCTGGCAATAGCCGGCGCAGCCAAATTCCACAGGGAGCCCTATCGACCTCCGGGCTGGTGGGCGCAGGGGTCTTGCCTTCCGAGGTGAGACTCTCCCGAAAAACTTATCGCTCGCAAGAGGGCGTATCCGGCGCCTCAAGAGGCAATGGACACAACACCTCTCCCCATGGCGCACCAAGCGCCTCAGGAGCGGCGAGGCTCCCTCGAACGCCTGAAAAAAGGCAAAACCTCGGTTACAGGGCCTCGAAAGAGCTCTGTAATCTAATGCATCAGTTCTGTTTCTGTATACACAGCATCAATTTACATTAAATATGGATACACAAATCATACAATGGAACATCACAGGTCTCTTTAGAAACCTTGATGATTTGCAAGAAGTCATCCACAAACACAATCCAAAAGTGCTGTGTTTACAGGAAACACACTTCAAACCAAAAAACAAAAACTTTCTTCGACAGTATGTTACTTTTCGCAAAGATCGCGATGATACCGTCGCATCATCGGGCGGTGTTGCCATTGTCATTCATAGAAGTATTGCGTGTCAACCTTTACAGCTACAAACGCCCCTTGAAGTAGTGGCGGTTCGAGTTGTCCTACTAAACAAACTCATCACCATTTGCTCCCTTTACATACCCCCCCCCCCCCCATTACCAACTGAACAGACATGAATTTCAGTCCTTGATCGATCAATTGCCAGAACCTTATGCTGTTCTTGGCGATTTCAATGCTGTGGGGCGACTCTCGTATAGATGCGCGAGGTCGCCGTGTTGAACAGTTCCTTTTTTCTTCTGGTGCGTGCCTGTTGAATAAGAAGGAACACACATATTACTCTCTTGCAAACAGAACCTATTCTTCAATAGATCTTAGCATAGTCTCCCCGTCTGTACTGGCTGAACTTGAATGGGAAGTTGCCGACAACCCTTACGGCAGCGACCACTTCCCTATACTGCTAAGATCACCTAAAGAAAACGAATATCCACCACAGGCTCCTAGGTGGAAGATTGAGACAGCTGATTGGGAGAAATTTCGATCTCTTACTAGTATCTCATGGGCTGACATGTCTTCGTTAGGAATAGATGCTGCTGTGGAGTTCTTCACAGCCTTCATAATAGATGTCGCATCTAAATGCATATCAGAAGTAAATGGCTTGGCGTGCTAACGGTGTGTCCCGTGGTGGAACGACGATTGTAGGATCGTTCGTGAAAATCAGAACAGGGCGTGGGCGTTGCTACGCGCTTCTCCCACTGCGGAGAATCTTATATAGCAACTTTAAAAACGTAAAATCCCAAGGCAGGCGAAACCGCCGACAGGCCAGACGAGAAAGTTGGCAGAAGTTTCTATCGCGTATCAACTCGTTAACTGGTGAGGCCAAAGCCTGGGACAGGGTTAATAGAATAAGAGGGCGGCAAGCAAATTCACTGCCTATGGTAAACACAGAAGGCGATACCCTGCAAGCTCAGGCAAACTCACTTGGGGAGCACTTTGAGTACGTGTCGAGCTCAATTCACTATTCCCAATCCTTTCTGAAACTCAAAGAAATAGAAGAACGTAAGCCAATCTTACGAAAATTCAGAGAGAGTGAACCGTATAACCAGCCTTTCAGTATTGCCGAGTTGAGAGCTGCATTGAACACATGCAAAAGCACTACAACGGGACCTGCCGAGTCATGTATGACATGAGCAGAAACATACATACTGACACACAACTTACACTTCTCACACTTTTCAACACTATGTGGGCTGCGGGATACCTCCCGTCCACATGGAAAGAAGCGATTGTGGTCTCTGTTCTTAAGCAGGGTAAAGACCCTTCCTTAGCGGCAAGTTGCCGACCGATAGCTCTTACAAATTGTCTCTTTAAGCTTTTCGAAAAAATGATTAATCGGAGACTCATACACTTCCTTGAACTCGCCAATATGCTCGATCCCAATCAGTGTGGATTCAGAGAAGGACGATTGACTACGAATCACCTTGTGCGCATTGCAGGAAATATCCGCGATGTATTTGTTCGTAAACAGTTTTTCCTATCAATATTCCTCGAGATGGAGAAGGCGTATGACACAGCATGGCGTTACGGGATCTTGCGAGACTTGTCGGGAATGGGCATCCGTGGAAATATGCTGAACACTATTGAAAGCTATTTGTCAAGTCGTACCTTCCGAATAAAATTCGGTAATGCACTGTCACTTCCTTTTACGCAGGAAACTGGTGTACCCCAGGGAGGCGTGCTGAGTTGCACTCTCTTTATCGTTAAGATGAACACACTACGTGCTTCACTGCCACCGGCCATCTTTTATTCCGTATACGTAGACGATATACAAATAGGCTTGAAATCCTGCAACCTCACAGTATGCGAGAGACAGGTAAAGCAGGACTTGAACAAGGTTTCCAAGTGGGCAGACGAAAACGGATTTAAAATCAACCCCCGCAAATGTTCCTGTGTTCTTTTTACTAGAAAGAGAGGCCTGGTTCCAGATCCTTGTGTTCAAGTCTGTGGACATCAAATACCCATCAACAAAGAACACAAATTTCTAGGTATTATACTATTCTCCAAGCTTACTTTCATACAGCGCATTAAATATGTTAAAGAAAAATGTCTAAGGACAATGAACTTACCTAAAATTCTATCCCACTCAACATGGGGTAGCGACAAGAAGTGTTTGATGAATGTTTATAAGAGCCTAATTCGATCGCGATTGGACTATGGCGCCGTGGTATATAACTCTGCCGCTCCGAGCGCACTAAAGATCCTAGATTCTGTCCACCCTCTAGGTATCCGCTTAGCCACTGGCGCTTTCAGAACTAGCCCGATTGAAAGCTTATACGCGGAATCAAATGAATGGTCCCTCCATCTACAGAGAACTTAGATCAGCCTTACATATTTCCTGAAAATACATTCCAATCATCAACATCCATGCTTTCACACTGTTAACGATATGACTTGTACTACACTTTTCCATAACCGTCTGTCTGTAAGACAGCCTTTCTCGCTTCGTGTGAGGGATCTTAGTGATCAAATGCGTGTCCCACTCCTCGAGCTTCGCCTAATGCATCCAACCAAATTGTTACCACCTTGGGAGTGGAAGCTGATTGAATGTGACATATCGTTTTTAGAAGTAACAAAACACGCACCAGAGATAGAAATCCGAATGCATTTTCTTGAACGCCAGCACAAGCAGAGTTCTACACAGACGCTTCGAAGTCAAATGCGGGGGTTTCTTATGCTGCCTTCGGTCCATCCTTCTCAGAGTCTGGTGTACTGCATCCGGAAAGAAGTATCTTCACGGCCGAGGCCTACGCAGTACTGTCTTCTGTAAATCATATAAGAACATCAAAACTTCAAAAATCAGCGATATATACAGACTCCCTAAGCGTCGTGAAGGCCTTGGTGTCACCCTATAGACACAAAAATCCAGTACTTAATGAACTCTACTCCGTCTTGTGTAAAGCGTACGTATCTAGCCAGCATATCATTATATGCTGGCTGCCTGGCCATAGGAGCATCGACGGCAACGTTCTGGCGGACGAGATGGCCACGTCTATCGCATCGCAAGCCGTTAACCCTACCGCTGAGGTGCCTGTCACAGATCTGAGGCCTTTCTTGCGAAGGAGGCTGCCGGGCCACTGGCAAAGCATGTGGGGCGCGGAAACAGATAATAAGCTCCACCTAATAAAGCCACAGTTAGGACTCTGGCCGTCTACTACAAAATCACGCCGAACAGATGTCCTATTCTGTTCGGCGTGATTTGGCGAACAAATCTGGCACCCACAATTTTTTACTCACTGGAAATGAGCCCCCAACCTGTGGGAGATGCGGGGAGAGGCTGACCGTCCTCCATGTCCTCCTGGAGTGTCGGAAAGCCGAATCTGACAGAAATAAACATTTTCCGTTGGCATACCGACAGCACATTCCCCTTCATCCTGTAATGTTACTCTGCCCAGAACCGCTCTTTGACACTGACGCAGTCCTAGACTTCCTGAAAGATGTTGTGTTACATGTAATTAGCCCCATAGGTTCGTAGCACCTCCTCTCTTCAGACGATGCCGCTGTGATAGCTATTTCGTAAAGCACATGCCTCTCGTCCCTTGCGTTTCAAGGGATCTGGCGAGGCAGCAGTTCTCTTAGACAATTTTAGCGTCTCGCATTTTTTATATAATGCATCATTCTTTCTTAATGCATTTTAGTGATCATAGTACACGTCATTAATCATTGCCGTAATTTTATAACGTGCAATTTTTCTGCAATATACACAAACTCTTTTAGGCCCCTTTACAGCCACGTCACATTACAGTCACAGAGCCCATCAGACCACGACGTATTAATTACCACTAGCATGGCGCTCTTTAGCCATACCTGGCCCTTGCGCCACTAAACCCCAAACATCATCACTTTGATAGCGTCTGCTCAGGTGTAGCTCATTTTTTTACAGGTCAAGGTGTTCTTCATTGTACTCCAAAAAAGCGAGAAACCGAAATTAAAAACCGCCAAGAACTTTTATTGAACCAAAGTTAGCCAAGTTTTTGAAGATACTTGAAATCCATGATGCGACAATCAGGTATCAGCACAGAAATTGTGGGGCGATGCTCAGAAAATTTTACTTTGAGCTTCATTTTCTCCCATAATCAACGTACCACCAAGAAATCAGAAGCAGATAATAAAAACTAGGCTTTCTTATGTTTGAATTGATTTAGGGTATCATAAGTGTGTTCCTAATACAAAACGTGGAATCCACTTGGCTGAATAACAGGATAACATGAACCACTGGTACTAAGTAAGGTAGGATTCCTATTACAGTGGAGGGCATGCACTGACTGATCCAGAGGTAAGCCTTGGACTTGACCCCCAACATACGAATTCCAATGGTATTATGAGCAGTGACCCGATTATAGTATCTAAACGAGACCCAACGCCAAGGAGATTCGCTCGACGCTGCCTACAGTATGTAGTCACCGGCACTGCACACCGTCAAGCTCGGCACCAACGAGAGTGGTTTGGATCAGAGAGCAAACTGGTATAGCCGATATTCTCACGTTAAGAGGAAAAAATGGGCAGGTCATGTAATGCGCAGGTGAGTAACCATTGGACACCTACTGCTACAGATCGGCTAGCAAGAAAAGGGAAGCGCAGTAGAGGACCGCAGGACACTAGGCGGTGCGACAAAATTGCGAAATTCGCAAGTGCTAGTTGGAATGCCTTGGTGCAGGCCAGGCGTAATTGGAGATCGTAAGGAGAGGCCTTCTTCGTAAGGTGGAAATAAAATTGGTTGATGGTGATGATCATGGTGACATTTGCTCAATATTACGGTGTGCGTCCCTTCATGAACCACTGCGCGAACTATTGCACGAACCAAGGTTCGTAGTTTGATCGGCTGAATAAACTGCAGTAAGCATTCGCTTACTCCTTAAATTAGCAAGCACTGGGTCAGGCGCGCACGGGCAAACATCGAGAGATCTCACTCAATGAACGCGAACACTCGCTGTCACAGCATTGGCGTGATGAAGAGCGCGAACAGAGCGGACCGAACGCTTCTGCAGCCTCTTCCTTCAAAGCGTCTCCGAAAAATTCCGCTATCTGAGCTCCCTCCCCCCCCCCCCCCGCTTTGTATCCATCGGAAGTTATCTCCAAAACAAAAATAGCAAAATTATTGCAAAGCTGTACTGCCATAGATAAACACCGTTCTTAACGACTCCAATGACGAGTGGCCTGTCGCATCGAAAAATCCGTAGAATACCAAGTATTGCGTAACTCAAGTGTAGATACAATACTAGCACCAGTGTGCCTTTTGCTGGCGAAGACAGGTTGTCGAAAAAACAGCTTGTGTATTCTGAAGATTTACTAGCGCTTTAGCTATATTACCGCGAATAATAAGAACGCTACAACGCTGTATGGCAGTGTCAGGCGATGTGGCTGCACGGATATTTTCGTAGCGGTAAGGCGGCTGCATGCACGAGCGAACAGACACAACGCTTTAAAAGCGCTGAAACAGAAGAAATTTAATTTGCATTTGGCTGCAAGTCGGAAACACATTAGCTCACAATAAAAGCCGATGTGTAATGTTATTATTTTTTATGTAATTTTTATTTTTACGGTGTAAATATTTAAAAGCATGAATTTGCTGCAACCTTTATATAGTGAATCCTTCTAGGCTTACAAAACCTGGCTATGTTATGTAGAGAACTTGTGACATTCCTACTGGATTTTCGATTTTGAGTCCGGTGTTTTATGAAAAAGAGGGTCTTTTTATTGGTAGTCTTATGTTAGTGCAGATATTTGGCAAGCAGAAATGAATTGATTGCAAAGTTGTACCACCCCGTGAGCTGCATATAAACCCAAGTTTATCCTGTCTTGTCTATTGCAATGTGCATATAACAATTTTAAGTATATGCAGCTGTAGTTGGCTTAGTCGCGGTAGCGTATTTTGTATTTTGTAGAAGGCTATGAATATTTTACTGTTTTCATGCAGAAATACCCTTTTCTCTTGCACCAAGAAACGCTCACAGCATTGAATGAAATGAAGTGTGGTGTATTTTTCTACTAATTTAATAAAGGAAATTTCTTCTGCGCTGTATCAGAGATTAGTTTGCTTTTTTTACTACACAATGCGCTATCTCCTCTGCTACTACTGCTGTTCTGTGTATTTTTGTAATTTTGAAATGTACTTTATTTTAGGTATTCAAGAAATGGCAACATCCAGAAGTAGACGCTATCTTATCCAGCACGTTATGGGTGAGACAGATCATAGCAGGCACTTTTGCATATCTCATTAGCATGTGATGCTATTTTTTGTAATTTTTTGTCCAATTTCCTGGCCTTTATTCATTTCACCATTATTGTGCAAAGGGTAATACTTTTACATCGAGATAGAGTAATTGTCCAAAGGAGAGACATGGCTGGAGGAGACGACACACCATGAGCTTTCTTTGTCCGTATGTCTATGTTGCGCAGTTACTCTGTCGTTATCTACCAACAAGCCCAAGTTCTTCACCAGTTACATTTACTAATTCTCCGTTACTAGAATTTCATTGATACAACATTGAAAGTACAGAGGTACACAGGAAGAGAGACTTGAAATGATGAAGAACCGTAGAACAAGGAGCATCGCTGAAGCCAATGTTTCGACAAAGAGAAGGAGATAAATTTTCTTGTCAGAACATTGGCTCCAGTAAAATTTCTTGTTCTAGCACTATTTGCGATTGAAAGACAGCAGTATTGTTCTTGCTGAAGTATTATGCACTATGGAATAAAAATTAACAGGGTGAAATGTCAGGAATGTGAAATTTCTTGTGTATTCTAATACTACAGCGAAAGCCAGAAAAACAAGATGTAGAGAACCACATTGTTATTTTTCACTACCCAGTTTGGCCAGCTTCATTCAGAGCTTGCACTTTGTTGCATTAACGACCACTGGAATTCATTAATTGAATTGCTTTGTGATTTACTTATGTTTACAGATGTTGAACTTGTTTTAATGCAGCTTAACATAGTACGTGTAAAAGATATACAATGACATTTTATGAGGCTTGCAGTTGACTAGCAGATAAATTGATCGTATGAGCTCAGGTTTCCACCGAGCTTCCATGCACAAATCAGACGCACATTATTTTTTGTCATTGAAGTTGAAGTTGAAGTTTATTTACATCGCCAAAAAATCAACGATGCGGCTAGGCCCGGGCAAAAAGTGAACACAATCCCTTGAGGGACGCCCGAGCCTCCCTGTACAAGGCATACAGCGAAAACGTAAAGTGTAAAACTCATAGTAACACTCTGGCTATTTAACAAGGGCAAAAATATCTCGTATATGCATGAGTTTGTGAACAAAGAATAAACAGAAAAAACACAGCATAATAGTAAGAAAAAAAACACAGAAATGCATAGCAGCAAGATAAAATTACACAGGATACATCGCAGCAAGATACGAAAAAAAATACATTAACGCGGCTTTCAAAAAGAAGATATTAGTGAATTAGTGCACTTCTCATGTCAACAAGTGAACATGTTTCAGGAATTATACCCCTTTACAATAATTTATTCAAAACAGTGGGCAGGCTATGTCGGAGCATCTGTTGCCCGTACATTGTACGGGAGAAGGGAATGTGCCAAATTTCTTTTCTGCGAAAGGAGTATTCTGAAAGATTTTGACTGAGACAGGATAATTCAAGACAACTAAGCTGGTTATTTTGGATACAACGCTTATATTTTAATGCTAAGTAATATTCGTACACGGTGTTAATCGGCAAAATTTGGTAACGAGCAAACAGTTCCTGATTGTAAGCAAGGTAGTCTACGTTTGCAATGTAGCGTACAGCTTTCTTTTGAAGCATTGCTTGGATTTTCATAAACATAAGTACCATTTCTTCTTTGTCGATGTTCTAGTTCTGTTGTAGGACGTAACTGTTTGCATTTATTTGTATTGGTATCCATGTTACACAGACAACTGAATTTTTCTTGTAAATTGTGACATGGTAGGACTAAGAGCATTTGTGCAAATTTGCTGCAGGTACACTCTGGTGGCTGCCGCCCCTGCATGTGTCCTGACTACGTCCACTAGGGAGTTCGAAGCCTTTGGCAGCTCCTGCCACTGCATCCTGCCACCACCGTGTCCTGACTACGTCCACTAGGGAGTTGGCAGCCTTCGTGATGATGCCAAGCAGGCTGCAAGCCGACAGAAAGATTAAGGTAAATACATATAATTAAGTGGCAACTTTTGAGTGAAGTGGCTTGCAGCCACTCAGCAATGCAAGAATTAACTTCAAAGCAGTTTAGACACCCTGCTATCGGTGCAGGAATCCTCGAGTCCATGCATTTCGCCTTAGCTGCCAAGAGGCTATGTGAATTAGACGAAACGCGATGCAAATTTTGAAACTAGTAGGAGACCACTTGTACAATTTTTTTCTTGCGTAACACAAAACTGCTTTGATAAAGGTTTAGCAATTTAAAAACTATACAGTGTACTCTCATACATGGTATTGGGAATAAATTTACTGGGACTGCCTCAATAGTAAGTACGCTGGTAAAGTTACACCAAAACTGACTTTTTTTGCTAGTTCATCCTCATCTCTGTGCACTGATGCATAATTTACCTTCCTGAAACCAGTTTTTGCATGCAGCACAATCCTAAATATGTGGATTACATAAATTTGCAGCTTTTGCTGTAAGCCAGTTCTATGAAAATAAAGTTAATCGGCCATTTTGTCCACTTTTTAATGACGCATAATAAACTGAGCAGTGGCTAATAAGCAGTTCAATTTTTGGTGTATGGCATCTCTTTATTGTCCAGAAAAATTTGGAAAAATGAAGGAACCAATTTTTTAGCTATGCGTTTTATGATGCATTGTTTGGTGCGTTACACAAAATCTCACTTAGCGCTTGCGCCAGCAAAAAAACTGTTGAAGTTAACTATTTCTTGAAATTAACATTTGTCCTATATTGAAGGGCCTCCAGTTTTTCAAGAAAACATTTCAAGTGGTCGTGTGCCAGGTCGGGACAGCTCGCATGGAATAGCCTACTTACACAAATAGGGAAGGCTATACCCGCCGTGGATGGTCAGGGGCTGTGGTGTTGGGCTGCTGAGCACGAGGTCGCGAGATCGAAACCCAGCCACGGCGGCCGCATTTCGATGGGGGCGAAATGCGAAAACACCCATGTACTTAGATTTAGGTGCAGATTAAAGAACCCCAGGTGGTCGAACTTTCCGGAATCCTCCACTACACCGTGCCTCATAATCAGTGGGTTTGGCACGTAAAACCCCATAATATAAATTTTTTTAGGGAGGGCCATGTACACTTTATGTTAAGATACTATTATTGATCCACAAAAGACAAAATGAAACATTCCATCCTATAAGCAGCTCTTCACATTCATTTACACTTTTGCACATTTGTACACCTCAAGTCTGGTGACTTGTGTCTGTTTTCATTATCTGCTATGTGCCGATGGTAAACTTCACGTTTGCCCTATGGTGAAGAATATTTTGGTGCTTATAGATATGGATCTGTGTTTTTGAGGTTGCCTTGAAATTTTACCCAAGCCGCGCCACACTCTGGCCAGGCCTCCTGCAAACGATGTATAACCAGGCTCAACGCATGAGCGTCGATTGAGTCCGGAGATCAAGGCAACCTGCTGTGCAACCAGCGTGCAACCTTTGATGACCCCTCTACATGTTCCACCTATTTCACAGCTGTACCTCAGCTCCCACCTATCCCAACAGCATCTGCAAGTGTGGTCACTCATCGAACCATGTATGAATGTTAAGGTGGAGTGATTTGAAAAGACATTCTATGTGTCTCTTCAACTTCTTAGCAAATACTTGTGTTATTATAATTTATATGTCTTTTGTACCTAGTTTTTAATGGTTCCTTTCTATTAGAATTCTGACCATATAATCTTTGTCTTTCTTTATGCCTAGTTTTTCGTAGTTCTTTTGTACATGTGTATGTAATTGATAGGTTCATAATTGTTATACAGAAGGCTAAAATGCAAACTTATGGCATCTTTTCTTCATTTTGATAATCTACAGCACAGGAAAGTGTTCAAGAAATGTAACCTAACGTGTGCTTTGGTGCAGGAAAAATTTAAGAGCAATATAGAGTACTTATTTCAAACACCCATTATTTTTGGAAAAGTCAGGAATATAGGAGCACAGAAAGGAATATATTAAACTAGAGAAACATGAGTTCCCCTCATAAGTCTCATAATAATGGGACTTCCTTTCACTGCAAAGTTACCAGTAATACTCGGATACAAGGTATTAGAAACGAAAGCTATGGTGCCCTTGGCATTTCTTAGTGCCTATTTGCCACACTGACGAATGTCAAAGGCATCGTAGGTTTCATGCAAACATTGGTTGTATTACACTTTTCAGTATTGCATTTCTCAAACACAAAGGTTTACGCAGTGCTTTAAATATCAAATGCCTTTCCTAATTTATTAGTGCAAGAGTAACAGTACAGATCATGTGAAAATTATTTTACAGACCATATGTCCATGGATGCACGCTTCTGATGACATAGCAGTTACGTGGTCGTGGGATGAGTGTCTTTATTTCAGATTTAAATATTGGCTTCCAGGTCTGGGTTAGTCTCCTACACTGAGTAATCTAGGTAAGAGCCCATTTGCTAGAGAAAGTGAATTAAACTAGGAATTATAAACATCAAAAGATCTTGTTCAGGACACTAATGTGACAATCAGCAACGTTCTTTGGGCATTCATTTCCAAATTTGTGAGGATATATTTTATGACTGGTTTCATTATTGTGAGAACAAATATTTGTTTGTTGTCACACTAGAGTTGGCTGCCCACATTTGTATACAACCCCTTTACAGGCTAAAAATTCAGTGTTACCCTAATTAGTCGCATAATGATCGCACTTTTTTGTAAAAAAATTGACTCAAATTCAGGGGTGCGATCATTACGCGGGTTAAATTTCCCCGCAAAAAGAAAAAAAATTAATCTGGCATTTGCTACGGGATGACAACAGGTCAACAAATAGGCGGCTGCTGCTGCATGTAGTGCGGGACACAAAAAAAATGGTGGCCGGCAGAGCAAGCCGCACGCGCCGCATGCGATTTTCTTTTTCTTCTCGTGAGTACATTACGTGCATTCAAACAGTTTCTTCCGTATCAGTAATATCGGCAAGTTTGCGGAAATAACATAGCCATGTCCACTTTGAGAAGACAGAAACAGATGGGCGCGCTTAGCTGCCAGTGACATAGGAACACATGGCGGGCATGCTGCGGAAACTGCGGCATTTGTCTTCACCGCTATCCTAATATGGCACGTTTCCGCTAAGGTTGGGCGAATATCTTAGCTGCGTTACAAACGGCGGCGAATGAATAGGGTACACTTCTAACGTATCAGTGTAACGTGGCTGCTGTCATTGCCGCTCGAGGTTTGTTGCGTGCCCAGGAGTGCAGACAAGAAGAATCAAAAGATGCCTTTTTGTTGACCACAACCATTATAAAGCCTACACCTAATAAAGGCAAGTTTGGTTGTAGCTTTTTTTTTGTCATTGAAGTGCGGAAAATGATGAAAGGAATGAAATGGGGCATCTGCTTTAGAATGTTTGGTGTGTGCAGACCGCTTGATTTGTCTTGAGTCATTCGCATAGCAGTCGACAGATGGTAAGCGCGATCATTATGAGCTTGACTTGGCACACGACATATTGCTGCGGCAAGTTCGGGGTGCGATCATTACAGGGGAAATAAAAAAAATGAATTTTGACGACAAAATTTAGGGGTGCTATCATTACGCGAGTGCGATCATTATGCGAGTAAATGCGGTAATAGGCTGTTTTTGGTTTTGCGCACACAATGTAAAGGGATGCAAATGGTGACATACAACAGAATGCAAAAATGGCTAAGGAATGCAAGCAGGGCGTGGGGCTTTTTAGGCAGCTGCATGCTTGTGCTATTATAAAGCTGCCCATGGTATGCCTGAAGGCATTTTCGAAAGCTTTGGTAGAACACACTGACACCCACTTATTAAGGGGAAATACTCCTCGAAACAACTTTTTTATATATTTGTAATAGAGATTTGAATATACTGTCATTCATGAAGTGTGTTATTAGATTTGAATTGTCATTGATTTTTGTATAGCTGCTGTTTTTTAGTTATGTCGTACACTGTGGCAAAATATTTTTGTGGGCACTTTCTTGTGTATAAAATTTTCAGAAATAGCTTCATGCTGTATCTTATTTAGCTAGTTGTATAATGCAAAGTGGTGATACCTATCCAAACGGCTTGTACAATTACTGCAACTATGCAAAAAAATATTAGGCCACTTTCAATAATTTTACAGATTGTAATTTCAATTAGATATCAGCATTCTGCATATCTTGAAGAGTATGTATGCCAAATTTGGTTAGTATAGGACAATTATAAGTGCCTAAGGTTAATATCATGCTATTGTGAGAAAAAGTTTTTGAAGTATATTCAGTAATTTCTTTTCACAATAGCATGAGAAGTATGCAAGATTAGTAGGCAGGCCTGTCTGCCTGCCTACTAATCCTGCATACTTCTAGTAACTTTACATGCTGTTTGAATAGATATTGACACTTTGCAGTCTACAAAGAGCTTAGTTAGCTACAGCACACTGCTTTTTGTGAAAATTTAGTACACAAGAAAGTGCCCACAAAGGTCACTGTATTTCCCATTGTGTAGGACATAACTCAAGAAGCAGCTAAAAAAATACTAATGACATATATGAAATCTGCATGAAGAACTGTACGATTTGCTCTCTTTTCAAACCTCTAGTACAAGTAATAAAACTGTTTCGAGTTATATTCAATCAGCAAAACATGCCCCGTGCTGTAGTGACCTACAACATAGCGACGCAAATTGAAGGCAAGTCCTCTTGTCGAAGCGACTCTGGGCTGTCTTCCCAGGGGCTTCTGTTAAACACTGAAATTTCCTGCATTTGCCAGAAGTGAAATACTAAAATATTTGTGAATGCGCAATTGGTACTGGCACACTAACAGAAAAAAAAGACAGTTCCATGAAATGCAGAATCGACTATAACTTTGTTCGACATTTACATTTTGACTCCATATCTTTGTTTTGTGTTTTGTACTGAGTGTTTCAGCAGTGACTGCCGCTAAAAATTGAACATAACTGCTTCATGACAATGCAACAATTTTCGCTAACAGAATTTTGTAGCAGTGGCAGGCATTATAATTACAGTGCTCAATGAGTCTAGTTTGTAAGAACTCAGACTAGCACCAGTTCTGAGATACACAACCCAAAAAGACATGATCAAATAGGTTTATCTTCCACACAGAATTGTCCCACAAGGCTTGCAAAATGTGTTGTGGCAAAGTAATATCTGCAACAGCAAAGCATTTTCCACCATGTATGGCGATAAATATTTCAGAGCTGTCAGTCTGAGGACTCCGACAAACTGACAATACCTTGAGCACTGACTAGCCTCAATAATGGCAAGTCAGCCATTTTGCTGAAATTATTAAAACTTCAAATATTGTGATCTTGTTTAAGAAGAAATTTGCAATTATAATTTCTAGTCTCTGTCACTTTTGTAAATATTTTCCAATTATTTTTCCGACTACAATTTTTGGAAATAGAGGCATTCATTGCAGAAAGAGTTAGTACATGGAATTTAATAATAAAGGTACTGGTCATTGTAGATTTTCTGTCTTCAGCATTCGTTCTGTTGCACAGCTGTTTTTCGAATCTGAAATGGTGTACCCATCTCTTTGTTAGCGATAAACAGGGAAATCTGTCAGTATGTTTGTTTGAAATACAGCTGATCAACCCGATAGTTAGGCTGCTTGCTAACTATAAATTATAACGATAATAGTGCAGGACCATAAAAACAGAGAGATGCAGACTCACAACTATGCCCAGCTACATCCACGCAGGTGTGCCATACAATGTGCATGTGTTCAGAAGAGCCAAATGCCCCAGAGAGAAAGCAACAGTAACTCAGTGTTTGTCATCGTGTACAAGCAGATTATGCACTAGGTGTAATTTATGCTCAGTAAACACATACATCAGTCATGTCAGGTGTCTTACTTAGGTTGCAAGTTCGAAGTTCTTGTAATATTGCTTGTTTTTATTTCTTTTTCCTTTGTGAGCATGAGTGACTTGGTCGCCTTCGTACATATTCTCAAAACAGTTTCTTCATCACTGGGAATCACGAAATTTAATTTACGTATAAAATTCCCCGTTACTGATATTGTAGGCTTCGAGCTTAATTCTGTTATCTTACATATGTTTATCTATGAAGTAGTTTTATCGTTCATTGAAACATATCACGCAATGCACAGTGGGTACCCAAATTATAAATGTCTGTTCTTGCTTTCTGCCCTGCTCTGGTGTTTTCAAAACCTAGCACTGGTGCAATGGCCTGTCAGCACCTGCAGAAAACTAGTAAAGTGGCTAAAATTAAAGGTCGACAAAATAATTAAGATACAAAGCAAAAATATAAGTTTGCATTTGTCCCCCATAACCAGAGTTTCACTTAGAATTTAAAAAAGATTGACATCCTGCTGTGGTGTGAGAGTTGCTTTGGGCACCAAGGGGACTACCTAGCAACTGTGCTAGTGTGCACAACAATTAAAAAAATCATTCCAGATTGGAGCGGCAGTTGAAAGTTAAGCGCAGATGTTTTATTTCACGCACCATTAATGCGGCTTATCATCTGCTCCTGTTCTGTGGGAACGCGTACATTGGGAAGACAATGCTTTGCGCCATTGTTACCTTAGCGGGACACCAGAGAAAGGTAGAAATCGAGAACAGGTATTCACACTTGGTTGCCCACAGTGTATTATCTGGATGTGTTTCACTCTACAAAAGACTACTGTGGTAGATAATCATAATGACAAAGACAAAAGAAGTAAAAGAGGTATGTGTCAGTCATCCGTCCATGACCTCCAGTGTTTATAGAAACACTTCTTTCTGTATATGTGCCAAGCCGTAGGGAGGCTTTACGTAACTCGTTCATGCTTGCTGAGTTAAAGATCAGAATAAGGAAAATCACAAGAACATTGTATGAGTGATTTGTAAATGTGGCACCAAATGTAACTTATTCATGTATGGGCTGAGGATAGATTACAGCCCGTGCATAATGTGCTCTTACAGGATGACTTGTGATGAGTAAAAGCATTCCTCACGTCTTCCTCTTTGTTTCTTTTGGATCTTTGTGCACTATGTGTATTGTTACAGCTGCGTGCACGCAGCTGGGTATAGTTTGTTGATGTGTTCTGCTTTCTCCCTTGTCCTCATCATTCATGCGCTATCTTTGCCGTAACAAAATACAGGTACCTGTGCTACTTATTTTGTCGACGTGTTTGCATTATGGAAAGTTTTGTATTAGCGGTTATTTCCACCTGTGAAATCTTCTGTGTCAGCTATTGTACTTAGTCTTGGAAAAGTAGGTTTGTCAACATAAATAAATGATCAGTATAAGTGTTGCTGTACTTATTTTTGTAATTTTGACAGTTATGAAGCTTTTATATTCTATTGCATGTTGTATGACAGAATAAAATTGATGCACAACTTTTTAATGTGGTGTTTTTCAGATTAATTTTCATCTCACGCTAACACGCAGAAATTGTGTGGGAAAAAGTGCAAACAAGAGTACATGAGGTAAGACAGCTGCTTTTACTGTTAGATTGGATTATCAAATGCCAACCAGTTGTTTTCAGCAAGCATAGTATATTGCATAGATTATGTAATCTAAGCTTGAGTATTGTTCTTATTGCACTTCATTATCTGGGTCTCCTTTGTACATAAATGCACCCTTTCTTGTTATGGTGTAGCTTACTTGATTAGAATGTTAAGTCGTAAGTTAAGTCTTTTAGAACAGGGAAATAGGTTGAACTTATAAATCTTTCGACATATTATAAGAGACTTGTGAGGCGGCGAATTGAACTTCTACATGAGTTACATAATATTTTGGGGTCTCATTATGGCTCCGAGTGTCATTGCATTGTCATGCATATGCAGCTGCAGGCTACATATTGCATATTTATTTAAGACTGTTTTGCTAGGTTGGCATTGATTCCAGTTTAATAGTAATGAGAACTGTCTTGCTTTCATAGTGATTCTGTGCTGACTGATACATTTGAATTTTCCAGAAGACAATAACAAAGATTGATGAAATATGAACTTTTTCTTGCTAACCTGCCATGTGCTTTTGGGCAAGTTTACTGTGGATTCTTTATTATCCTATGTTGTCTTTTCACGGTAGTCTTCTTGAGAACTAGCTGTAGTTGTGTGTACCTACAGCAAGAGTTGTTGACTCATTGAAAAGCGGCTCGACACTGCCATCCAACAGTGAAACGACTTACATGAATTAGTTACTTTACTTTATTTGCAAGAGACCGGTACCACACGCTAAGGGTAACTTGACACACACTGCTGGAGTCATAAGACTCATCTAGAATAGCTACCTGAATCATTCTTGTAGTGTTCGTGTGACACTTTATCTGGACTCATCTGACTCATCCATAATTTTTAACGGACTCCCTCACCACTAGTCTTCTGACCCTTTTGAGAGGGTATAGGCGACTACTACAACAGTGTATGCAAAACTACTGTGTGCGGAGTCACGTAAACACCTTGTATGGAGCTCAGATTGTCGTGGGACTCTCTGCCAAAAGGGAGTTCGGGTGTCTCCCACAAAGTGTGTCATATACGTGACGAGTCCAGACTCTTCGAAAAGAGTAAGGGAGGCTCTTTTTTTTCTTAGTGTGTACGGGCACCGGAATCTCAGAACGATGTCAGCAATTGGGTGCGCTATGTGCTTATAACTAACGTTCCAGGCGAATTCCTAGATTGCGAGAACCAATTTTGACAGTTGCTAGCGATCACCGTGAGTGAGGACGTTGGCATCACGAAAATTCACGCAGAAGCTGGAGCCAGGGCCCACCATGTTGGGCAACGCTATTTCTTAGCTAGCGCAAATTATTCGATATTTGTGCTCACGGAGCGCCATCTATGCATGCGTGAGGCACGTGGGCGTGGCCTATCACGGCCGGCATTCCTGCTCGTAGTTTCTCCTTTAGACGCCTGTCCCTGCGTCAAGCGTCAACGTCCCAGGCAAACGAGCGCAGGCGAAGAATGAAACAGCGAACGCGGAGTGCCGCTAGGATCAGATATAGCGATAGCAAGAAGAGTGCGACGACGAATATGGAGGAGGAGGCTACCGTGAAAGCATGGTATGGAAAGCAGAAGTGTATGAGTGAAGGGAAAGGAGGAAAGCAGAGTGCCGTGCGAAGTTACCAGATGGCGACAAAGTAGCGCGCGCTGTAGTGCGCCCATAACATCATTACTAAGGCATGTGACGAGCTCTGCGTGAGCGCGTCCACAGATTCCGTATATGGAAAGAAATCGATGACGTGACCTGCGGTCCCAAATCGCATGCGGTACTTCATCCGCATGGCCACGGCTTGAGAATACGCATCAGAATGCGCTCCGCGCCAAACACGCGTTCCCGTATTCGCCCTTTCTTTCTGAACAATGAACAATACAACCCGTGGAATTCAAAACAGAAGAGCTGCGCCGGAATGTTCTATTAAGGAGCATCGTCGCTGCTGGTGAATTTAAACCCGGTTTGTACACTAACACATTTAGCGGTAAAGCAATTTCTGCATTATTCCTCAGTTCTCTATCAAGCTACGCACATCGGGGATACAGATCTCTATTAAAAAAAAGCCAAGACAAGTATTTACCATAGTATTAGGAAAAGCTCATAATAAGAACATGCGGCGCGTACAATTTAAGTATTGTCGTTTCATCCTTGTTGTCATATTTCCAGACTTTCTTGGGAAAAGAAGCCTAACTTACGCAATGTTCCTTGGGCGACTTGGAGTTTGTGTCACGTAGAAAGAGTGCACTTTTCGTTACAATACGGGCTCCATTGGCAGTGGAAGTATAATCACGCGGTTAAATACCACATCTGTTTCACATGAAAGCGTCCATATCAATTTACCTAACCGTGTGGAAAGCCAAATGCTGCTGACTATATATACCCTTTGCCTTGCATTAATTAGAAAAGCAAGCCATTGTATTACAGATGGGTGTGGCAAAGTCATCCAGAAATGAACAGACCCTCAACTCTCTGTGCTAGGCTTGGTCTCCTAGAAATGAACTCGACCTGATTAGCAGTATGTTTCTTACGAAGGAAAAACCGGTAGCCCGTAAACTGCGCTATTTTTGCGACAACTAGTCCAGAGACGAAAATTATGCACGAACACATGTGTGTCTGTACGCCCGTTGAAATCGAGTTAAGCTAACGTTAAGCTAACGTTAAGCTTGAGTTATCCAGCAAGATCTCGTGAATAGTTTTGCAAAAGCATGTAATGCCGCTTATTCCATAAAACTCGCAAATGAGCATGGTTGTTAAAATCTGAAAAGTGATGAATTTACTGTTTCTGCAGTAAGTCACGAAAGTAGGCATATAGTTTGCTGTGCTGTCATGTCCATGAACCGTTGGAGGGCCGTGGGCCTTATTTATAGCGTTGTGAGTCGAAACAGTCAATCTGGTGACGCTTAGGTCGTCCTGGGTCGTCACCAGCTGGGCACGACGCATGTGCAGTAGCCTATTGGTGAACAGGTTAAGTTGCTCGTTTTTCAAGTGCCAGTCACATTTGTGTAGTTGGTCTATGAAGTATGCGCCCGAGGAGGCGATCCGTCATACCCCGCTGAGAAATACAATGGAACGTAGAAGAGGTGCACGAGATAGGTGAAGAGATTAACGAAGTGCTCCGAGCTCTGCTGCCACGTCCATGAGCTGTCCGAGTGTCGCAGGCCATATTTTTTAGCTTGCCAGTCGAGTGCGTAGCCTTGTCGGTGCTGAGGTAGTACGCGGCCATCAGGGGCCAGAGTCGACGCATGTGCAGTAGCTTATTAGTCAACAGGTTAAACAACTCGTCTTCCAAATGCTAGTCACAGCTGTCGATTTCTTTCGTCCAGGAAAGATGCTTCCGAGGTGATCCGTCTTGCCCCACTGATAACTATGGCAGAAAGGTGAAGATCAGCATGAGCTAGGGGAACAGATTCTACAAATTCGTCCCAGCTGCGCTGTCCTGCCCGTGAACTGTCTTAGGGCCACTTGCCATATTTAGACGGTTGCAAGTTGAATATATTATATAAAATATTTACTAAAATGATCACCAATAGGCCAAAGGCCACACTAGACATTAATAAACCAAGGGTACAGGTGGGCTTCAGGTAACGATTCTCTACAATGGATTACATCCATGTCATTATTCAGGTTATCCAGAAATCGGCAGATTACCATAAGCCTCTTTATATTACTTTCATAAATAACTAAAAAGCATTTGGTTCTGTAGAGATACCAGAAGTCGTAGAGGCATTGCGTAAATAAGGAGTACAGACCGCTTATGTAAATACCTTGGAAAATATCTGCAGAGATTCCACAGCAACCTTAATTCTACACAGAAAAAGTTGGAAGGTACCTATAACGAAAGGAGTCAGACAAGAAGAGACAATCTCTCCAATGCTATTGACTGCATGCTTGGAAGAAATATTCAAGCTGATATACTGGGAAGGTTTGGTAGTAAGTATCCACGGCTAATACCTCAGCCACCATCGGTTGACATTGTTCAATTCAGCAACACAGCAAACGAGTTACAACAAACGATTCAGGACCTTAACAGACAAAGCGTAAGAGTGGGGCTGGAGATTAATATGCAGAAGAGAAAGATAATGATGAATAACCGGGCAAGGAAACAAGAATTCAGGGTCGCCTGTCTGCCTCTAGACTCTGTGAAAGAGTCTGTGAAGACTACCTAGGTCAACTATTAATAGGGAACCCTCACCATGAGAAAAAATTTCACAGAAGAATAAAAATGGGTTGGATCGCAGACGGCAGAGATCGTGAGCTCCTGACTGGAAGATTATCCATATCATTGAAAAAGAAGGTACACAATAAGTGTATTTTACCGGTGTTGGCATATGGGGCAGAGACTTGCAGACTGACAAAGAAACGTGAGAACAAATTAAGGACTGCGCAAAGAGCGATACAACGGAGAATGCGTGGCATAAATTTAAGAGACAGAAAGAGAGCAGTTTGAATCAGAGAGCAAATGGGTATAGACGAAATTCTAATACACATTAGGAGAAAAAAACGGCGCTGGACAGGTCATATAATACGCAGGTTAGTAACCGTAGGCACTTAAGGCTACAGAATGGGTACCAAGAGAAGGGAAGCGCAGCAGAGGACGACAGAAGACAAGGTGGTGCAACGAAATCAGGAAATTTGCGGGTTCTAGTTCAAATCGGCTGGCGCAGGACAGGGGTAATTGGAGATCGCGGGGAGAGGCTTCATCGTGCAGTGGACATAGAATAGGTTGAGGGTGATGATGATGAAGTCGAATGCGTCAACGTGGCCAAGCTTAGGTCGGCACCAGCCAGGAAGGACACATGTCCAGTTGCCTATCGGCCATCAGGTTATCCATCTTATTTTCTAAAAGTCAGTCACAGTTGTCGATTTGTTCGGTCTATGCAAGATTCCTACGAGGAGTTCATCCGTTGGACCACACTCTGAAGTACGATGCAACATTGAAGAGCTGCTGGAGATAGTTGAACGGAACGTACGATTGCTCCGAGCTATGCGGTCGTGCGCAACGACTGTCTAATAGCATAGCTGTCTTATAGCATTTATAGCATTGTATGCCGGACGCTTCAAAGTGGCGGCGCTGAGGTCGTCGCTGGTCGTCGCCGGCCACGGTTGACGCATGTGCTATCGCCTATTGGTCACCAGATTAAAGGCCTCGTTTCAGCTGCGCCAGGCAAAGTTGCTCATTTCTTTCGTCAATGAAGGACCCGCCTGATGTACCGATCTATAATACCCCTCTGCAGTGCGATACACCAGAGATGAGCCGCACGAGATAGCTATAAAGTGCTCCCTGCTCTGTCATCTTGCCCATGAACTGTCTGAAGGGTGTCTGCCACATCCATAACCTTGTGAGTTGAATGCATCAAGGTGGCGCCGCTGTAGTGGTCGCCTGTCGTCACCATCCAGCGCCGACGAATGTGCAGTAGCCTAATGGTCACCAGGCTAAATGGCTCCTCTGCCAAGTGCCAGTCACAGTGGCCGAGTGACTTGGTCAAGGAGTGATGCGTCCGAGTAAGTGATCTGTCGGGCCCATTGCGATATACGATACAACGGTGAAAACCTACACAAAATAGGTGCGCGGATTTTACTAAGGGCCCTAGCTGTAGTGCTGTGCTCATGAACGGCCCGAGTGCCGCGGACAATAATTCTAACGTTGTGAGTCGAATGAGTTAATGTGGCGTCGCTAAGGTCGTCACCGGTCCTCACCGGCCAAAGGTCGACGCACATGCAGGATCATATTGTTTGTTCTCCCTCGCCAAGGTTGTCTGGTAATTGTCGCTTTCTTTCGGGGAACACCGTTCCCTGCTCCACGGTTATGGAAATGGAGCCTACCGCACTCCCGCCTGATTTAGTGGCCCCGCGTCGGCAGCCTCAAGGAAGCGGAACTGCCTCTCTAATGACATCGAGGCTACACTGATAGATTCCACCGAGAGCGATGACAGCTCCGATGACGACTACGTGAATTTCCGGAGTCAGAAAACAAAGCGGTGGATGCTCAGGGCCTCTGTGGACACATCTACTATGAGGACTCCGCAGAGTTCGTCGAAGTACACCATCCTTTTCTTACCTGTGCTACCCTCGGACAACATGCTGAGCAAAACGAGAACAAGGTGAAAGAAGGTGCCAACGTTTCGACTAGTGGACTTCTCTTCTTCAAGGCGACATATGCTTTCCATGCCACACTATATATAGGTGGGGTTCTTCTAAAGGGGAGAAGGTGTAAGGCGGGTGGTTACGGCACAAGCGAAGGTGTATTAGCGTGTCGAATGGAGAACAAAAGAGCGATGTGCGCAAGGCCAATGACCCGGCTATTTGTCAAAGACGTGTCAACGCCTGCGTATTAGCAGGCGTGTCAATGGCGTCTAACAGGCGGGCTAAAAAAACAAGAAAAAGTAAAAAAACCATTAAGAAACCAAACTAACTGTTGTTGTCTATAGCTTGAAATTTAGCATAGTGAATGGATTTTAAAGCTCCCTTTGAAACATTTAGCCTATTGGTTGCAATGTCTTAAAAATATGGATCAGGTATGATTATCTGTATTTTCTTTCTCGCTCAGAGCGGAAATTTCACTGCAAGATAAACAGCTTGAGTTCATCAAAGTTATGAACTGGTTGGTTGAAATGCTCGACGATGGCTTTGAAAAGTGTTTTAGCTGTGTCGGCACGATGTCCGCTTAATCTGACGTTCATTGATTGTCCTGTTTCACGGATATATTGTTTATTACAGGAGGAACATTCGAGCATATAAATCACATACGAACTTGTACACGTGAAGCTAGATTTGACTTCGTGGGCATAACTATTTGCGGTGTTTTTACTTTTATTGTCACTTTGAAGGTGCAGGCAGGTTTTGCACCTGGGGCGACAACTTGCTTTAATTACGGGGGAGTGAAGCTACGTGATTTCTACGTGCACTAACATGTCTTTAATGTTGCTGTTTTGATGATACGTAACCCTAGGTGCATCCGAAAACACTTTTCTCAGGCGCTCCTTACTTGAAAATATTCAGATTCAATTCAGATTCAGATTTATTGGTTCCAAAAAAAGAAGTAATTACTCGACAAATATACAGACGAAGGTCCCAAAGAGAAAGAAATGTAGTGGGACCCTCGGTTATTAATAACAACATTGATGGTGATATCAATAGTCAGCAAATTAGCGTATTATAAACAACATCTACAGATCAAATGCATCATTAGACATGTAATTTACAATCAAACACGGAAAAGCACGTTATAAAAGAAAGTCGGAAAAAAGCATGGATGAAATACAAGAAATGACATGTGAGATAAAAGCCAAAGTTACACCGCCAGATCGTAGTTAAGTTATCGCAGGAAATGATGCTTAAGGTGATTTTTAGAAATTGCAAGAGAAGTACAGGATTTTATGGTTCATGGTAATTCATTCCAAAAAGAAATTGCAGCGAAGGAAGGTGTTTTTTGCCGTAATTGGTACGAACCATGGTTAGCAAGAAATTGTTGTTAGCCGCAAATCTTCGCAAATTTTCGTAGGATATTGTCTATGTTTGAGAGTGCGTTAGAATATTTCGTTATAAAGATCGGCGGTCTGTCAGATTCTGGTGTGGGCTGTTTCTTCGCCGATTACGACTGTCTCTCCAATCTTGACGCCACGCCATAAGCACTATCGAGAGCAACTTGGGAATAGTTCCTTTCTGCTAGCGTTGTTTTAAGGTAATTTAGATGGTTGATATAATCGTTGTCTTGGCTGCAGATTCTTTTTATTCATTTCACTTGTCCGACAAAAATTCCGTGCTTGCAGTTTCGCGGGTGATAACTGTTGTAGTCTAAATATTGCTGGCTATCCGTACGCTTCAGGTAAAGTGCCGTTCTCAGTTTTCCCTTTTGTATGTAGACCATAGTGTCCAGGAAGTTGATCTGACCAGGAGAGCGGTGAGCAGTAAATTTAGTACTCGCGTGAAAGCGAGTGAAATGGCTAATTAAATGGGTTAATGCGCTTGTGCTATATTCCTATGTTATAAATATGTCGTCCATGTAACGAAGATAGGTGTGGGGTTTAAAGGGTAGGAATTCAACAGGTCTGTTTCAAGCTGTCCTATGAAAATGTTCGCATACGTGGCAGCAAATGGTGTATCCATGATATTGCCGAACTTTTGCAGCAAGCGAATAGAATCGAATACGAAATAGTTGAGCGTGAGAACTAACCTAAAGAGTGACAGGTAAACTTCAGGAGTGTGCGCTTTGGGTTAATTGCGAGGGATTTAGAAAAGGCTTCAATTCCTTCACGCATGGGTATGTTGGTGTAAAGGGCAGAAACATCCTAAGTGACTAGTATAGCGCGGTTGGAAAGGATTTGGTTGGCGTTGATGTCGTCGATAATTTGAAGGAAGTGTGGCGTGTCTGGAACGAAAAATGGGAGGGTTGTGGGGATGTTATACAGCTGGTGATTTAAGCATTTAGACAGTGACTCAGTAGGTGTGTTGCTATTAGGCACAATAGGCCGACCTGAGATTTCTGGTCTAAATATTTCTTCGAGCGGAACTTTATTATTTTTAGGCAGAAGATAAAAGCTGCCTGCTTTTGTTTTTGGGCATCATGAAGTGATGTTCAGATTGCGTGGTTAGCTCCCTTGACAGGAGCTCCCATATTGTTTTTCTCAGTACTCCTGATCTGAAGTTAGGTTACAGTCGAAATTGCTGCAATGGGTGTGGTTGCTTAGTTGTATTGAGGCCTCATTCTTGTACTTTTCTATAGGCCACATTACGATGCTGCCGCCTTTGACAACTGGTTGAATGAAATATTCCTTTTCGCATGTTTTTTAGGTATTTGGTGTTGAGTGTGGGACACATTTTTGCGTTTCCGGCAATGCCGCGCTGACTCCAGAATTGGTATCAGCTTTGGTATCAGCTCAGCTCAGTATCAGCTCAGCTCAGTATCAGCTCAGCTTTGGTATCAGCTTTATGTATAAATCCAGGTCGGCGTACTGTTCGGTTTCTGGTGTCCACGTGATAGGTGGTCTAAGAGAGACTCGTTCTGCTTTTCATGCATCTGGTCTATCAAAAAAGACATCCTTGATGCGCATTCGTCTTGAAACCTTACCATTGCCGCACCCACCAGCCTTATAGTCTCTCCCCTTTAGAGAACCCCCCCTACATATACTGTGGCGAGGAAAGCACATGTCGCCTTCAAGAAGACAAGTCCAATTGTCGAAACGTTGGCTCCTGCTTTCCCCTTGTTCTCGTTTTGCTCATCGTCTTGAATTTCCATCTCCTGCGATCGCGAGTTTTCCCTGGATTCCTCGAATAGCATTAGCTTCATTAATAGGTGAGTTGCATCTTTTGAGCTCGAGAGACTGTTGCCAAATGGCATTGAGGACGTCCGAGTCAACCCTCGGAAGAATGTTGTTGTGGTAGACGTCGCTCAAGCGTTGGCGTTAGATTCTCTGTGAGCTGTGACAGTCCTCGGTGGCATGAACGTTCGTACCATTATCCTGATGGGAAAAGAGGCTACTACAGGCGTCATATATGACATTGATGCGGCCACCTCGGGCGAAGATTTACCCCTTTTGATAAAGCCGGCGAATCATGAGACCCAAAATGCAACAGGTGGCCCATCTCGTAAATTCCAGATGTGAAAAAATTTTCTTTAGAGGTGACTGCCTTCCATCGCATGTGAAGGTAGGTCATTTCTTACATGCTGTCCGGCCCTTTGTTAGCACGCCGCTTCAGTGCAGGAAATGCCAGAAATTCTGTCACGTAAGCGGCATGTGTGGAAAGTCTACGATATGTTTCCGCTGTGCAGCGCAACACGCTGCCGACAACTGCCGGGATAAAACTTCTAAGTGTCCGAACTGTCACGGGCCCCACGGCGCCTCATAAAGGAGTGTCAAAGAGTTAAGAAAGAACTCTCCGTCTTCACGAAAACAGCGAGGGATTGGTCGACATCAATGCGAAGCAGCTGCTGAAATCAGCCTTCGTCGTTCTCGTCGAAGACGCTCATCGAGGAATTCTGCTCTCCGCACATAGAATACGCGTGCCCAAAGCCTCTTGTTGCTGAATCCGCGCCTACCCCACTGCGAAATGTAAGGAAACCGTGTATTGGTAATCGAGCAGCTGGACAGAATTCTGTGCATGAAGCATGGCCACCACTGCCAACGATAAGCGCTGTGGATAAACCCCAACAAGGAGTGGCACCACAATGCTCCAACCCTCATCCAGATGAGCTGACAGAGCATGACCTCCGTATTGTAACACTGCTCAAGTCCTTGCTAAATGCGATTCGCAGGCTTGTGGGCAACTCGAACACGCCAACAACTCGAAACGGAGTGCAACTGTTTGATGCCCTCAACCCAGTACTTGAATATCTTGGGCAAACGCAATGGCTCTTCCACTCCCTTCACTCTGTGATGAATTGCGTAGTGAGCCGATTTTCCAGTGGAATGCCAGAGGACTTAAATCACGGATTCCATGTTTCCGCCAATTCGTTTTGACGAACCGATTTCCTATAGTTGTAATATGTGAACCAAACGTGTCAAAAGCGCTAAGACTCCTTGGGTACAAAGCCTTCATGGCGTTGACGTGCGCACACTCCTGCAAATTAATTGCTTACATCCGTACAGAACTAACTTACATTCCCCATTCGGTGCAGCCTCATGATGGAAAACAATACGTGTGTCTCCGCATTACAAAGAATAAAGCGGCCTTCACCCTTATTGGCGCCTACATCTCCCCATCTAGTCGGTTCGATGGAGACCGACTCCGAGACATCCTGACGGCGACTTCTGGATCCTGGATTATAAATGGTGACTTTAATGCTCATCACTTGGTTTGTCGAAGTTCCAGAATAAATTCCAGCAGCCGGAAACTTGCGGAATGTGCTTCCGACTATGAACTACGCTTTATGAGCCATGGTGGGCGAACGTACTCGCGTGGTTCGACGTATAGCAGTTGCTCAGATTTGACTTTGGTGTCACGGCGCCTTGGTCAAAATGTTCGATGGTTGTCTGACATCGAGACTGATGACAGTGACAATATTGCGACCTACTTAAGAATCACTTAACATGGAAGCTTCTCCTTTCCTACTTCCCGAAAAGTAAGGTGGTCATCATATAAGACAATGGTGGAAGGGGCATGCAAAGAAGGATTTACCTGCACCATTGAGGACCTTATGACAAGTGTTGCTGCAAGTGTATAAGTACACCTATACATACACAAAATGCTGCGGATTTCAACATGGAACTTGAGCGACTTCGAACGATTCTTAGAAGGGCCGAGAGGCGATATAGGGGCACCAAGTCAATTCATGACCTTAGAGTCGCTCGACGTATTCAGAAGAAAATCCAACGTCGTACGGACAGGCAACAGCGGCGGAAGACGTTCTGCGTATAACTTGACGCCCGCAAGCCACTGCCTATCATATGTACGACGATGCGCGGCACTGGCTCGTTCCACAAGAACGACACCCATTCTGGGCCCCAGCCCTCCATCAAGGCCGCTGGCAGGTTGATGTTGCCGAATATTTCTGTGTGAAGATGGCGGGCAGTGTGATCACCATAAAATAGCCAAATTCTGGGTGAGATTCCTGCAGCACGCTTCCCAGAATTGACTGTGTCCTCATTTAAGGAATTGCATGGGTTTTTGGCCACATGCCAGCGCTCATCGTCACCAGGACCAGACGGCATCACCTGCGCTGATTTATGCCACCTAGGTGAAGATGTCTGATGTCGACTTCTGGAATGATACAACCAGTCATGGAATAATGGCGTCGTCCCTGAGCTGTGGAAGTGCAGCCGCTTGATACCACTCCTGAAGCCTGGAAATTCGCCAGATGAACTAATGTCCTACGGACTCACTGAGCTGTCCAGCTGTGTTGTGAAGGTCAAGCAAAGATTGATTTTAATACGCCAAGAGTGGTAGTTTGAGCGCCACAAGACATACCCGGAGGCCATGGCTGGGTTTAGAAGAGGTCGTTCCTTTAATGGCAACGCAATCAACCTCTTGACGTCTGTTCAACAAGACAACACCGCAGCCGTATATCGGTTGCACTTTTCCTGGATGTCAAAGGCGCCTATGAAAATGTAATGCATCAAGCCATCCTTGATGCCCTGGAAAATATTGGAATTTGTGGATGCATGCTTCGGTGGATTTGGAGCTAGATAGGCAAAATACCCTTCTTTGTGCAAAGTGCAGATGGTCAAACTTCTGACCGTTACACTTGCCGTGGCGTTCTGTAGGGTGGGGTTCATAGCCCCACTTTGTTCAACCTTGCAATTCATGGGATAGCCAGCGTTCTACCACATTGAGTCAGCCTTTTCATATATGCTGATGACACATGCATGTGGGTATCGGCAGTTACGCGTCTTCAGGTGCGTGCACGGCTGCAAAAAGCAGTGACCCTAACATCATTGTACCTGCGTGTTCAGCGCCTCAGCACTTCGACCGAGAAGTGCTCCTTAGTCGCTTTTACCCCCAAGCCCATGACCTGGTACCCCATTTCTATTGCCTACCAAACAATTTCTTCCGCAAAATACCACCGATTCCAAGGCGTTATTATCGACAGAGACCTTTCATGGAGCCCCACATATCACACTTGAAGAGGATTTGTTCTATCGCCCATCTACTAAGGTTTCTTGCGGCAAAACGTGGAGTACAACTGTGGCATCCATGCTTGAACTGTACAGGAAGCTCTTCCAAAGATGCTTGCGATATAGCACACGAGTGCGGTCCAATGCTAACAAAACTGACATCCATGTGCCACAGAACATTCAAGGCCGAGCGCTTCCAACATGTCTGGGGCTACCTCGAAGCGCTTCAACCGTAGCAACAATTGCCACTGCCAGAGACCACATAATAATGACCTATATAGCTATCGACGCACTGCGGGCGCATGTTCGCATTGTATCCAGAGTCCTTGACCACCCTCTCCTTCGCTTGCCTGAGAAAAGACAGAAGGCAGCGTTTTCCAGATCATTTGCAGGTAACTAGCACTCTTTGTCATTGAGGCACTCGCGCGGAAAAGACCGCCACCCCCTCTGTGGTGCTTGAAAAAACCTCCTGCGTACCTTGCTCTTTCAGGAATAGTAAAGAGAGCTAGCCTGACCACCGCGCCTCTCAAGCAGATAACATTAGAACTTTACATAGTTCGTACGCTAACAGAATCCATGTTCACAGGGATGCTTGCGTCTAGGGAAATTCGACGGGCGCCATTGATATACCATCTCAATCAGTCGTCAGCAAGTTTAAAGGGCAGCTGAAAGGGTTCCCAGAAAAAATGAGTGAACATCAGTACATAATGGTTTTCAACCTTCCGAATTCGAATATCGTATCGAAATTGAGCGAAAGAAAGCGCAAATATATTTTATTTAGACGAAAAGTGCAGCAGCTGACAAGCCCAGCTCGCGCGTCTCGTTTCCGCCTGTGATTGGTCGCGCGCCTCGTGACGTCAACTCTAGTAACCGACCGCTGCCGCTACACATGAAGCGCGGTGCCAGGTGGTTTGGTGCTGTTTTTCTGAGACGGTAATGGAAAATTTAGAGAGACTGCGTTTTTCTGAGGAGTTCGGCGTTACTCCCTACATGTACGAGCCGATTGCAAAGAGCCGTCCTCTCGAAGAAGCAAACGATGCTGGTGCGAGCAGTGCTTTCGACGCGAACGAAAACAAAGTCTTGTAATCTCCTCGTGTTGGAAATGCTCTTTGGTGAGTATGTTTTATGCGAAGCGATCTAGTGATCTCGCCGATCTTTCGTCGATCTAGTGAGCTCGTTTCCGGTCAAACAACTGTAGTGTTCTGTTCTTGCATGCCTCCTCGTCGAACGTAAGGGGGGATGCGATCGTCGGCATTTGTGCGCTGTCCAAAGCTGTCGGCAATCTACAAAGACGGTTTAAACGCGTGAAAAGCTTCCCGGTTCATGCAGTACGTGTAGTGACCGTCATCTGTTGACTACCACGTTGACTACCGCTCACGTTGATTACCACTCACGTTGACTACCACGCACGTTGACTACCACTCTACATACACGCAGAAGCACCAACAAAGGAATGCAGGGTCGATCGAAGCAGATTACGATGGCACGCGCGCAGAAACAAGCGTGGTCAGGCATGGTCGCGGACGCTGCGAAGGAACGAAACACTACAGTTGACGTCACAACACCGTGGTTTCCGGTCTCCGCTCGCATCGTCAGCGTCAGCAGCAGCGCGTGGCATTCGACGGGGGGGGGGGGGGGGGGGCGGGGCTACAGCGCAATTTCAACCGACGATTACGTCGCTCCTAATTGAAAAAAAAACACCAAATTTTACCTACATGGTTTATAAGGTTCCCGCATCCGTATATGAGCGTCTTATTGAATTCGACAGAATATGCGCTAAGTGGAAGTGTGAAGAGACCATAAGTCATATTCTGTGCCACTGTATTCGCTTTGATAACCAACGTCACATTCTTCAGTGTGCCTGGAATTGACTAAACGACAGGTCATTTACAGATGGAAAGATCTTGGGAGCCTCGCCTTAAAGTTCAGTATCCCTGAAAGCAGTTCGAGCGCCTCTTCGCTACCTCAAGGCAACCGACTTGAGTGCCCGACTATAGACATGCCACACCTAACTGAGTGCATCTGAAAGTGTGGCTAAACCTACGTTTATTTCTCTGTCTCTCTTTCACTCTCCATTCCCTTCCCCACGTGTAGTGTAGCAAACTGGGCTCAGTCTGGTTAACCTCCCTGGCTTTTCTTCTTCCCTTCCTCCTCTCTCTCTCTCTGCAGGAGCCCATTGGTCACCCGGATAGACGACTCGTTTTCCAAAGACGAGCTATTGTTTTTAAATTTTTTTCGTCTTTGAAGGATGCGCCCGAGGATCCGATCCATTATGCCACACAGATAAGTACGAGGCAACGGCGAAAAGCTGCGTGAGAGAGGTGATCGCATTTTACGAAGTGCATCCCAGATGCATGGCCGCACCCATGAACTGTCAGAAGGTCGCAGTTCATAGTTTTATCGTTGTCAGTTGATTGTGTTAGCATGGCGCCGCTGAGGTTGTACACAATTGTCACCAGAAAAGAGGACTACATATGCAGTAGTGTCTTGGCCACCCGGTGAAATGGTTCGTCTGTCATTCATAGTTGTCTATTGTTTAATCGGTGAAGGATGTGCTGATAAAACCAATCCGCCCTACCCACTGATAAGAACAATGGAACGCTGTAGAGTTGCTCGAGGTAGATAAATAACCAAGTGCTTTGCTCTTGCGCTGCCGCCGCATGAACTGTCCGAGGTCCGACGGCCATATCTATAGCGTTGTATGTCAAAAGCCATATCTATAGCGTTTTAAGTCAAGCACTGATATCCTTCCACTTCGTCACCGGTCAGGGTCGAGGCATGTGCCGTAGCCTAGGAAACCAGGTTAAGTGACTCGTTTTCCAATTTCCAGTCACCGTTGTCGATTTCTTTGGTCAAGGAAAGATGCGTCAGAGGAACCGACCTGTCGTGCCTCAAGGAGAAGTACGATGGTTGCATCGTACTTCTCCTTGAGGCACGACAGGTCGGTTCCCACAATGCGATTACCGCACTTCGTAAATGCGGTAATCGCATTTTACGAAGTGCGGCCCAGCTGTGCTGCCGCACCCATGAAGTGTCCGTGGGTCACAGTAAATATTGCTCTCATCGTTAGTCAAAAGCCGTGCCGTGGCGCTGCTGAGTTCATCCATGGTCATCACCAGAAAGAGGCAATGCATGTGAAGTAGCCTATGCGTAAACCGTTAAACGGCTCGTTTTCCGAGTGCCATTCACTGTTGTCTTTTTCTTTCGTATATGAAGGATGGGCCAGAGGAACCAGTCAGCCGTTTCGCACTGAGAAATTAAATACAACAATTAAGACCTGCACGACAAAGGTCAACGGATTAACGAAGTGCTTCCAGCTCCCCTGTCTAGCCCATGAACTTTCCGAGGGCCGAAGTCCTTGTTTACTGTGTTGTGAGTCGAATGTGTCAAGGTGCCGGCGCTTAGGTCATCCCCCTTCGTCACCGGCCTGGGCCGACGACTGTGTAGCAGCCAAGTGGTCACCAGCTTGAACAGCTCGTTCCAGCCCGTGCCAGGCGCAATTGTCGATTTGTTTGGTCCAGGAAAGGCATGGCCGAGGAAGAGATCTGTAGTGCCTTACTGAGAATTAAGATATAAGGGCAAAGAGCTGCAGGAGTCACATCAAAGTAGTTTAATAAGTGCTCCCAGCTGTGCTGTCGTTACATAAACAGGCTGAGGGCCGCCGGCCATATTAAATGTGTTGGGGTCCAATGCGTCAAAGTGGCGGCGCCGAGGTCGTCTCCGGCGAGAATTAACAAATGTGCCATAGTCTATTGGTCACCAGGGTAAACGGCTCGATTGCCACGAGCCAATGACAGCTGCAGATTTGTTTTTCCGGGAAAGCTACGTCCGAGGAAGTGATCCATCATGTTCCATTGGGAAGTGCGATATAACCGTGAATAGCTGCACGAGATAGTTGAACGTGTATTACAAAGTGCTCCCAGCTGTGTTGTTGTGCCCATGAACTGTCCGAGATATGCCGGTTATATTTGTGGCGTATTGAGTCAAATGCCTCAACGTAGTGGCCCTGAGATTATCCCCTGTCGTCGGCACCCGAGGGCCACGGATGTGCTGCAGCCTATTGGTCACCAGGTTAAGCCACTTGCTTTCCACATGTCAGTCTCATTTGTCGTTTCGTTAGATCTAGGAAAGATACGTTCGAGGAATTTGTCCGTCGTGCCGCACTGAGAAGAAACTGCTCCGCGAAAAGGGTCAATAACGTTGTGAGTCGAATACAGTACCATGGCATCGCTAAAGTTATACCCTGTGCTCACCAGCCAGCATCGGCACATGTGCAGTAGCCTATTGGTGAGCAGCTTAGAGGGCCCGTTTTCCAACTGCCTTTCACAGTTGTCAATTTCTTTGTTCTATGAAGAATGCGCCCGAGGGTCCATTCCATCCTGTTCCCCTGAGAAGTAAGCCGCAACGGTTAAGTGATGCACGAAATATTTGATCCGGTTATGAAAAGGTTAACAGCCTGAACGCCACGCGAACTTACTGTTCGAGGGCCGCCAGCCTATCGTCTCTTTTCGCAGCGATTCTTAGGGCGCTGCCATGTTTGATCACGTAGTGAAGCGCCCAGTGCTTGCCTCGACTGCCTGCGATGCCATCGTGCTTACAATGGATGTGTATGACGCCGGTGTGGCTCAGCAAACCTCTGTTTCGGGAAATACCGTAAACGGTGGCTGGATGGACGACACGAAGATTTCTTTCGCCACAGCTTCAGTGAACAAGCAAAAGCACTTTCGGAACTGATCTAGCTATTTCCAACCATCGCAAGCACCGCATATTGTGCTTGTTCTAAAAGCTGAGCTACACATGTATTCCAAGCTGCGCAAACACTCCGCCGGAAAGTTAGCTGAAAGCAGCAATAGGAGAGAAAATATGAGTGAGTGAGTCATTTTTGGATGGAATTACATTATGCTGAAGCGGTTTTCGTGTATTGCCGCGGCACTATCGATAAAACTTTTCCGATATGCCAAAGCAAGACTTGCTACAGTTGCTCATGCTACTGGCATTAACGCCTGAAGGAAATATCCTTCAGCATAAGGCATAAGGCAGCATAAGCTCACAAAAAATGATTTAAAATTGGATCTAGCGGGAGATGCGGCACGACAATGTGTTATCGGTTCCGTTGTTTTAAGCGAAACTGCAGAATGCACCGATTGGCGCATGTGTACAATGATCATTCCAGTACTTCGCACATGAAATCTTTCTGTACAGGATAAGCAGCTATAGTATACATTTGGCACAATACATGTGGTTGAGGGCGTAGCTTCAGCAGGTTGAAGAGGGCAAGCGTTTTGAGTTCAGTACTTTGTTTTAGAAGCCATGGTGTTCAGTTGGTTTCTTTTTCAAATTGTCGCGCATATGGTCAATGAATCAATGCTGGTGCCTGCATTTCCAGAGCTTCTTCACTTCACATATACGGTACGCAATATTTTAGTCTTCCCAACATTCACTTGTCAGTAATTATGTACAAGCATTAGTGCTTTTTCGCCTTAGCTTTTTTCAAGGGACACTGAAACCAAACAATAAATTAGTTTAGACTAACGAAGCATTGTTGAGAACCCTGCAGGCAGTCATTTAAAAAATAGTTTGATTATTAGGTGACAAAATGAAGGTCTAAACATCATTATTTGAATTTCGCGCCCGAACGCCAGCGCCGGTACGTCAGCGTGACGTCAGGAATTCCAAAGTATGTTATTGCATTTAGGCCACGTTGGCTGAATAAAGGTTCCCGAAACTTGCAATGTTTAACATTTGGTTCCTTTAGAACACAATGTAGTCAATCTGCACCACTATATAAAATTATTAGGCCCTAGAAGATGGCATCAAAGTCCAACATGTCCCAGCCCCCAGGTGCGGGTACTTAAGTAGGCGTCGCCACCCGTATTTCGTTCTTGCGCTTTTTCTGGCTTACGAAACTTCTAAGCATTGTTAGAGTTTTTGTTGTTCTAGAATTTACTGGTGCAGAAGAAATAAGTTTTCACTTTAGTGTCCCTTTAATGTGTCATGTGGTTAAATCCTATTCCGGTTCCATAATGTGTGCTATTAGCTTCTTGCAGTCGCCACAATTTTTGAGTTCTGCTGTGTCTTTTTCTTACAGCTGCTTAAGTACAGTGAAACTCCCGAGCGTAACTACCATTAACTACGAAAGCCTGGACTAGTTGGAGCAGGTTTCTCCGGCATGCCTTGCTTACGCGCGCTCACTCAGTGTAGTAGTCTCGTGGTTTGGTTCATCGTATTCTGGAGCCGATCAGTGGTTATCCCATTCCGAAAGTTCTGCTGTTGTATCATGCCTTGTACTCGCATGCACTCGAGGTGGGTGACTGGCTGCCGGTTTACGCGTGTCGTGATGGGAGTTGGGGTGCCTCGTGCTTGCTTCGGTAGGGTGGCCGGAAGAGGAGGAGTTCGGACTTGCGCTGGGAGCACTCTAGTGCCGCTGCCCTCACGTGCTGCGCGACGATGTCGGTGGCGTGTTGGAGCATTTCTTCAACTGTGCCGTCCGACCCTTCACACATCCAGAGCCTGATGTCGTCGGCGAATAGCATGTGTCTGAGTCACGGGACTTCATTCAGTTTTGGAGGCAGGGTGAGCATTGGAGGTTGAATAGGAAAGGTGACAAGATGCACCTTGAGGCGTGCCTGTGTCCCCGAGCCTGACTACAGGCGAGCGCCGGTCCCCGACCGCGAACTCAACCATTCTGTCTCTGAGGAACGACCAGATATAGTTAGTTATCCGCGTTGTCAGTCGGCTAAGCTCTCAAGCACGACCGCATGTAGTGCATTGTCAAAAGCGTTATGGATGTCCTAACTTAGTGGAACTTTCCCGCTCGAAAGACTTGAAGGAGGACGTCCTGGGCAGACAAGTATGCTTGAAAGCTGAGCATTGTGGGTGGTATGAGACCGCGTTCCTCTGTAAAGATCTGCAATCGGCAGAGTATTACATGATCCATGAGCTTGCATGAAAGGACGTGTGTGGAATGGGGCGAAGAACTTCTAGGTTCAGCTTCTTGCCCGGGTTCGCTCTGAACACCACCTGTGCGTTTTTCCACTGAGGAGCTGAACAGCTGGAGCGCCAGCAGTCTCTCATGCATTCGGCTATTGCTCCCACCGACCTTGGGTCGAGGTTATGTAGCGCCTTGTTCGTAACCTCGTCGGGGCCCGGAGCTGACGTTGTGCGCAGCTTCTGCTGCACGATGTAGACCTCTGCCTCCGAAATATGAGCATGCAGCTGTTCACTGGGAGCCCCAACGTAGTGTGGCATGTGCGTGTCGCTCTGTCTCGAGGTGTTGATGTACTGGCTGGCGAGCTTCGCCAGCAGCTCATCGTCGGTGCCAGGGCATCGGTGTCTTGGTTGCGTCAGCTTCTTGCATGCCACTGACTTGGTGTTGCCGGATTCAATAGGTATGGCAGCAGGTGCCATATATTCTTTCTGCCCAGGAGGCCGTTGAGGCTGTTGCAGATCTGACCTTATTGCTGACGTTCCAATGCAAAGGTGTGAGCTTCTATCCCCCCTTCGAGCTGTGCTATGCGCCGTCGCAGCTTGTTGGGACGTGGACACTGACACCTGCGCGCGAGGCTTCCCGTGCTTTCCACGTATCTAGAAGGCGGAAATCCGTCGCTGGTTGCCCTTGAGGCACCGCCAGTTCGTATGTCGTGGAAGTCACGTGGTGATTCAGGGACCTGATCCATTCGCTGAGATCGAATATGGACACGGGTGCGGTTTCTTCGCGTAGCTCACGAAATTTATCCCACTTTGGAATGCGGGCCTTGGCCCTGCTGGCGGCCGTTTCAACGGTGAGCGACAAAATTCAATGATATGTGGCCACCATGTGGCCTGTGTTTTGCCATCGGACGCCCGGTATGTTCTTGCAAAGGGAGAGGTCTGGCGTGGTGTCTCTCCACACTCCACACTCTACCCGTGTGTGTCATTGTGGGTCATTGAGGATAGTAATACCTAGATCTTACGAGGCCGCCGATAACCGGGTGCCCTTGCGGTTGGGTTTTGCGTAGCCCCACTCTGGGTGTTTGGTGTTCAATCGCTGAAATCAGTATAGTCACTCCTTTGGCCAGCGGGGACGCATTGCAGAGAACTAGTAGAATGCCAGTGCACTAATCTTGTGGTGAGTTGTGGATGCTGAGTGTGAAAAGCGCACTGTCTCCCTTTGTTCTCCACTATTTGAAGGAGTGTGTGCTGGATGTCTCAGCCCTCAAGTTCATGTTTTGTGGCTGTAATATTGCGGTGTCCAAAGAAGGCCGTGTTGGGATGAGGCCTGTGGGCCGCTGCTTGCTGATTGTATGGCGTGTAACCTGGTAGCTTTACATGTGTCTTCGTCTCTTGGAGAGCTTTGCTTTCTGTCGTGTCTCGTGTGGTGTGCTGGATGGGAAGCTGCAAGTGTCCCTGCTTAGTGCGGTAGCTCCTGCAGTTTCACTTCCGTACTGTCAGGGTAGTTTGTGGAGCATTATTGCATTGGTGTTGGTAGGGGGATATGCCTGGCGGGCTTGCGGTGGTGTGTGGCTGGCTTCGTACATATTTCCTCTAGAATCTAACTCCAGCCGCAGTTTTCGATGGTGCCCGTTGTTTCTTGTAGTGCGGCCAGCTGTGTGCTTTGTTTAGCCTGTGTTGACGCCACATGCCTCTTGAGTCTAATGTATGTGTTTATCGAATACATGGGAAACACATGAAATTCCTGAAGATTGGTGTTTATGAGTTGATTGATCGCGTTGAAGCGCGCCACCAGCTAATTCCTGGAGCGAAGTTGGCCGCCGTAACAGCTGTGACAATGTCTGCGTCGGTACGGTGTGAGGGAGTGGTTATGACTGCCTCGCGTTTGTTTGAGGTTTTAGGCTGTGATGTCCTAGTGGAGGCGGGGGCGTATTCTCGTGTTTGTGACGGTGGTGTGGTTATCAGGGTGGATGTGTAAGAGCCGAGCGCCCTGCCTTCCTTAGCTTAAAGTGAATGGATATAGCTAGTTAATTTAGCTATGTGGGACTTCTGAGCGGAGATTTGGGCTTGCTGAACCGAAATATGGGCCCTCAGGCTGAAATTATTCTTTTACATCTCCCTAACATGTGAGCTGGATGCCAGCGATGCTGGGGGTTCCTGTTGCCAAGCCACCATCTTGAGTGGGTCTCCGAGGCCTCGGATAGACGACCGGCGCCGACTTACTGAAAGCAATCGTTGCGTGGAGCGAGATCTGTGGTGACGGGTGCGGGACCGGAACATCCTGGCTCGGCGTAGAGGTTGGCCGTTTTAATCGAGCGGCGGGAATGACATCGACCTGGCTCGCAGGCACGGGCAGCGGCACATGGAGGTGCCAGCGCAGGACGCGCTGAGCCGGGTGGCCCGGGCAGATTCTTGTGCTTGCTTCGTTTGTGTGGTGGGGGACGTGTTCCTGACGAAGCGGTATTTGCAGTTTGAACTTCTTGTGTTGTGTGCCCCACCGCAGACGATGCAGCGTGGCGCACATGTTGGAGCTTCGCCCTCCTTGGGTATTTGTTTCAGTACTGATAGAAGACTTTGGCATGGGTCAAGCGAGACTATTTAGATCTCTACGCAAAGAAAAAAGTTATCTATTACTTAACCCCCAACACAAGCTGCCAAAAATTTCAAGTTTCGTATCAGATTAAATATTGTGCTTATATCTTTGAAAAGCTACTGAAATATAACAATGAGTTTGCTAAGCATTATACAAATAGAAGTGCCGAATATGCTTTATGTGAGACCGCCGTAGGCGGCGGTCTCGTTACGGTAATCAGCAAATAGAACATCAAAATATCTCACTCTGGAACATGTTTACTTATAATATTATGGAATCTCTGTTGGAGCGACGTTTATTTCATCCGAGTACTCGATATCGAACCACCAAATGCACACAGCCGATCATGATTACATGGAAATGAATATGAGGATCTATCAACGTAGGATGGTGATGATAATATTTCCACGTAGAGGTGACGGCAAAGAACAGAGTAGCAATGCTGTGAATGACGAAACTAAGTTTTTTAATCCCAGCCAGGGCGGCCGCATTTCGATGGGGACGAATTGTGAAAACACCCGTGTACTTAGACTTGGGTGCATGTTAAAGAACGCCAGGTGTTCGAAATTTCCGGAGTCCTCCACTACGGCGTGCCAGATGAACAGAAAGTGGTTTTGGCACGTAAAACCCCATAATTTAAAGAGAGAGAGAGAGAACTAAACTTTTGTTTTCCGAAACAGTAAACCGAATCAGAACACGGTTCACCCTAGGTGGGAGGATTCCTCATTCCAAGAACCCTCTGGCTTGGGCTGTCTCTTTGGCCCGGGCGACGAGACTGCGTTGGTCGTCCAGCTCATCGGAGGAAAGCTTGGCCTCCCACGTTTCAGTTATCATATGGATCTGCGGTGAGTTGGGGCGCTCATGTTGTGCTTCTATGGGGCGGCTTTCTTTGGAGTCGTCTTGTGGAGCTTGTGAGGTAGGTTCTGTGGATGTGTCACGCAGTGGGCAATTCGGGACCATGTGTTGCAGGGTGTCTGGAACGTCGCAATGGGGGCATATGTACGAGTACTGCATAGGATACAGTCTGTGCATCATTATTCCGTGTACGTAGGTGTTGGTCTGTAGGCGGCGCAGGATGACTTCTTCCTCTTTGCTCAGATTCTTGTTTGGTAAAGCGTACGTTCTTCTGCTGAGTCGGTGGTGTTGCAGAAGCTCCGAGTACTTTAGGGCGATGTCATGAACGTTGGTGGCCGGCCTAGTGTGGAATGGAAGGAAAGCCCGGCTGGTATGCTCGCGGGCAGCGGCGTGTGCCGCCTCATTTCCTGTCATGCCCTGATGACCTGGAACCCAGTTGATGTAAGTGTCGGGGAGGGGGCGCGTGCGATGGGATTTCTTATTATTTTGTGCGCTGTTTCTGATACGCGGCCTTTTTGACAGTTGCGAGCTGCTGCTTGGGAGTCTGTTAGTATTACTGCTACTTCAGGGCAAGTTGTTATTGCGGGAGCAATCGCCGTTTCCTCTGCAGTCTCAGGGGCTCTTGCTCGGATGGTAACAGCTGCAAGTTCTTCGCCTTGGTGGTCCATGACGCTTAGGGCAAAGGCGTTTCTTTTAATATACCGGGCAGCATCGGTGTACGTCGTATCAGGGTTGCTCCCGTATTCCTTGCTGAGTGTGCGGATTCTGCTTTGCCGACGCTCCGTATGATAAGTTGGATGCATATTGCGTGGTATACTTGCAACGCTGATGCAGTCCCCGACTGCAAGTGGGGTTCTTGCTTTCTGGTCTGTGTCTGTAGCGAAGCTTTCACTGTATTTGAGGTAGCGCAAAACTGCACGTCCGGTGGGTGTGAGCTTGAGCGGCTCTAGTTGGCTGATATTATGAGCCTCGACAAGCTCTTCCCACGTATTGTGGACGCCGAGCTTGAGGAGTTTCTCCGTTGAAGCCATGGGTGGGAGCGTCAAGGCTACTTTGATTGCCTTTCGAAAGAGAACATTGAGTTTTTTTTTATTTCTGCCGGCTTCAGCGTCAAGTAGGGAGTTCCGTAGGTGATACGGCTAGTCAGGAGAGATTGAATTATGCTTAGTGCGTCGTGCTCCTTGAGTCCGCTTCTTTGGTTTGGATCCTCTTGACGAAGTGTGTAACTTGGGACAGTGTGCGTTGGAGACGCGGGAGAGTGGCCGCCCCTGATCCGTCCTTGTGGATGTGAAGTCCGAGTACGTGCAGAGAGTCTACTGTAGTGATCTCGGTTCTGTTGAGCGATACGCTAGGATCGGGCTCGATATAGTTAGGTGGTCTTCCTCGTGTCCGTGCTCTCAGGACGAGAAGTTCCGACTTTTCGGGTGCGCATTGGAGACCGCAGTCTCGGAGGTGTCTTTCGATAGTGTCGACGGCTTCTTGTAGATTGCGTTCTTGTTGTCCAGTAGTAGGCACATTGGTCCGGAGCGTGACGTCGTCGGCGTAAAGGGCATGGCATAGGTTTGGGATGGTGTTGAGTTATTTCGGTAGGTTGATCATTGCGATATTGAAAAGAGGGTTGAAAAAACTGATCCTTGTGGGGTTCCTTTGTTGAGTAGCCGAAATTTATTGCTGCGGATGTTGCAGACGCCTACTGTTGCTGTTCGGTGTGTCAAAAAGCTGCTGATATAGTTATCGATCCGCGCTCCGCAGCCTGTATCTTCGCGGTTGCGGAGAATGGCTTCGTGGCTCACGTTGTCGAATGCGTCCTTTACGTCGATTGCCAGGATTGATGATTTGCGTCTGTGATCGAGGTAATCAAGTAAGTCTTCTTTGAGGAGCAGGAGTACGTCCTGCGTGGACAGATGCTGTCGGAATCCGAACATGGTGTGCGGCAAGTGTCCGTTGTCCTCGAGGTATGTTGTTAACCGGTCGTGCACCATGTGCTCGAGGAGTTTGCCCACACAAGTTGTGAGGGAAATGGGACGTAGGTTTTTGATGCGAAGGGGTTTGTTGGGTTCGGGGATCATGGTGACGTCGGAACGCTTCCAGGCTGTTGGTAAGTCTCCCTTTTCCCAGCAGTCGTTGTAGTACTGTAGCAGTGCTGTAGTGGCAGATTGCGGGAGGTTGCGTAAGAGCTTATTAGTTATTCTGTCCTTGCCGGGACTAGTGTTTCTGGTGAGTTTGGCTAATGCTGCGTGGAGCTCTACCTGGTTGAATGGTCGATCGAGATCTGGGTTTGGTGCACCGCCGTACGTTTTTCAACTCGCTGATGAATTGGGCTTGTCGCTGCTAAGTTTTTGGTGAAGCTCACGAAGGAGATCATCCTCCGATCCAGCATGATTGTGGATCAGTCTGCGCAGATCTTGCCTCTGTTACGTTTTGGTTCGATCGGTAGCTAAGGGAGAACGTAGGAGATGCCAGGTTTTCTTGGTGCTGAGTGTCCCTTGTAGGCTGTCACAAAAGGTGTGCCGATTTTGCCTGCTAAGTTGCCCCGCGTAATCTTGGGCCTGTATGGTGAGCAGGGCGATTTGTTGCTTAAGTTTTCTATTGAGCTCTTGTCTCTTCCACCTCTTCAGGAGGCTTCTTTTGGCTTTCCAGAGATGAAGGACATGTGGGTCGACTGCGGGGGTGTTGGTGCTTAGCTGGATGCTCTTGGTGTGGTTTTCGGCGGTGATGAGAACGCCCTTGAGCCAACGGTCGATGTCGTCGATTGTTGTGTTGCCGCTGAGGTTGTCTCTGAAGGACTTCCAGTCTGTTAGTCGAGCAACTCCAGTCTTGGTTGGTTTCCGATTATGCGCGATGTCAAGTTGGATAATGTGGTGGTCGCTTCCGAGCATCTCCAAGAGTCGACTCCACTCGGCGCAGTGGACGTTCGCTGTGAACGTAAGGTCCGGGTTTGTGTCCCTGGAGACACTGTTCCCGACTCTCGTGGCCTGCAATGGGTCGTTCCAGAGGGTCAGCCTGTGGTGTTGAGCAGTGTCGTGCACTCGCGCACCCTTCTTGGTGGTGTTTGGATAAGCCCATGCTGTATGTGGTGCGTGAAATCTCCCATTATAACAACTCGATGGCCTTTCGTGCGTTTCCTCAGTTCACGGACAAAGTGGTCGAATTCCGCAAGTTGACCACGAGGAGGGCTGTATGTGCTGGCGATAAAGAGACTTTGCTGCGTTTTTCTGTCTGGTATGGTCTCCACTAGGATGTGCTCGATGGGGATGCCTTCTATTTCGTGTTCCTGCGTTGTGAGAGTTTTCTTGGTAAGGATGGCTGTGCGATGAGTTTGTGCATGAGCGATGTATCCTTGAAGTCGGACGTTGTGGGTATTGGTTACATCAGGGTGGTCGAGTTTGACACGTTCATGTAGGTTTGCATACCGGGGACAGAAGGATCGACAGTTCCATTGCCAGATGCGCAGAGTATTTGCGGGCTCTTTGTTGTGGTTTTAGCTGTCGCCATCGTGAGGATCTTCAGCTTCGCAGGCAGCTTTATGGTTGGGTGAGATCGAGCGGGAGGCATTACGACTGTTCGTGCGAGCCTTCTTTCTACCCTGCTCTGTCGTGTTCAGAAGGCTGTCGAGGTAGAACTTGGTGATATAATTGTTCTTTGCGCGTGCTATAAAATTGTTGACCTGGGCTGTTAGGCCGGTAACCTGGCTTGTGAGAGTGGTGACTTGATTTGCGAGGGTGGTCACTTGGGTGTTAAGGGACGCAATCTTCTCGCCTATAGGCTTGGTGATCTTTCCAATCAGGGCAAGGATGTTCTTTGTGTAGACGGCCTCGATAGCCTGGAGGTGCTTTTCAACTCTAGCTTCGATAGCGGAATCAACTGCGTCCGTGGTTAGCGCTGTAAATGATTGTTTGCTTCCCTGTTCATATTCTTTGCATCTTTGAATAGTCTGTCTATGAGACTTTGTTGATTTTGTAGCTTGCTCTCGAGGGCTCTTACGGTTACCGCTTCTGCCGATACGACGCCTGCACTGCCTGAGCTGCTGACCACTTCAGCGTAATTCAGGCATTTTCGGGAACGCGATCGCGATCTTGATCGTGATCTTGACGTGGGTCTGCTATTTCTTGCGGTGCTACTGGAGGCGTTACTTGAGTTGGCGGCGCATGCACTGGTCACTTGAGCGTAATTCACGCGTTTTCGGGAACGCGACCGCGATCTTGACTTGGTTCTGCTAGTTCTTGCGTTGGCACTGGAGGCGTCACTTGAGTTGGCGGCGCATCCATTGGCAGCACCTAGTTCAGGAAAGTCATCGCGGTTGGAGCTCCATCGACTGTCTCGCTCTTCGACCCTGTTTTGCCATTGCTGTCTTACTTGGTAAGGCGTAGGTTGGGCTTGAGCTTTTTCTGGCATTCTTTCCCAGCCGTTTGGTGTCGTCCTCCGCAAATCTTGCACGTGGGATGGGAGTCATGGTTCGGGGGTTAGCTTGTTTTGCCACTTTTGTAGCAGAAATTTGGGGTTGGTTTTGGGCAAACGTCTTGACGATGTCCGAGGTTGCCACAGGTTCGGCAATACTGAACTGATTTGCGGTGGGGCTTGCATCGGTAGTCGCCGCTCTGATAAATGATGTTGTAGGGGACCTGTGGGCCCTCAAAATAGATGACCGCCGCCGTGGACTGTCCGAGCATGCGGGCGTTGAGGACTGTATAGCGTGCTGGCACTCGAATTCCATCCATTAGTTCCGCACTGCAAGTCCCCGGCGTGATACCGTAGATAACACCTTTGCTGACATCGCGTAGACGAAAGTTGGCTTTTACGTTGTCAATCTTGCCTCCAAGCTGTATGCTAGTGACCTTGGCTAAGTTTTGAGCGTAGTTCTTGTTTGCTGTACTTGCAATGATGAGGTTTTCTTCTTTTTGCATTTGTACTCGCACGTTGTCGTGGAATTCTTTTTGCAATATTCCGCTGGATCTTCCGACGGCGTGAGTGACTGCGACGAGTGACCATTTGGCGAGTTCAAGGCCAGCTTGTGGGCGGTAGACAATCTTGATGTCGTCCAAAGGTAGCGGTGGCGTTCTGGATTTGCGCGGCGGCGGTGGCATGGCTGGCTAATTTGTGGATTGGGTCACTGCGGGGGCTTTGATGCGCATGATTTCCTTTTGGCCTTTCCTTTCCCATGTGAGCCATTGGTCGTTGAGGTCTATAGTTCTGCCTCTGTTTTTATCGTAGGTCGAAGATTGCGCGACGTCGGCTTCTTCCGCTGAGTCTGTATGCATGGCGCTTGTTACTCCTTGTCGTTCGCTTGACGTCGTGTCCGTCGCGGGTGTTTCTTGGCTCCTCTCAAAGCCTGCTTGTCAGCCGCAGACCCTGTGAGCGCCGAGTCTCCTCTTCAACACACAGTGCACGTGCAACGCACGTGCGGCAGCGAGCGCTGTCGGTCTCCTATCACGCGCAACGTGTGCCTGTTGCACGTGCGACGGTGGTTCTCCCCGGCGGACCGGTGGGGTCTCGCGCGGCGTTAGGCTTAGCAAGGCGTGGCATGGTCGGTGAACATGAAGCTCGAAATCTTGACAAAAAAGCACTCACTTTTAAAGTAGGTGGTATGCGCTTGTTCCTGGCAGCTTGCCGATTCTCTCGGTGCAAAATGGAAGGGCTGAGTGGCCTTGCTGTAGAAATGAGCGCAAGACGCAGGAGCCCATGTGAGGCACGTCAGTACTCCACGGCCCCCTAGCGGAGAGTCCATAATTTAAAGAAATAAATTTTTATTGGGTGAACCTGTGCCCACAAGAACAGGCTACACTTAAAGCACACCGATAACTAAGAACGCAGTCGGCCATTTTCTAAATCTGATCTGCCGGTCAAGCGTGTCGGCTTTTATTCATCAGCCATCGAAGGATCCGAAGTAATCGCTGGTGCCCGCAGTCTTCCAGAAAGTTCCACACAATTCGCGTCGTTCATGCAATCATATTACAAAAGCTTCGGTGACAACAGACAGCAGCAAAAGCAG